>NC_138293.1:99040000-99405000 GCF_965601325.2 Salmo salar
CATCAGACTGGCTTCCTATAGAGCTAGACTGACAGGCCCCTGTTATTTTTATTTGACCGTTATTTATACAGGTTTTTCTCATTGAGATAACATCTCTTTTCCAAGAGAGACCTGGTCCATAGCAGCAGAGGGAACAATGTTTCAGACAAAACAACTTACATACACTAACACAACATTAAACAAAACTATAAACACACATACAGTACAACAAAAACATTTTACGTTAAAAACACGAGTCTTGACTAAAAACAGCTGTCCTAAAGACAGTTACACTCTTCTATGATATATACATCGATCAAGTGTTTAAACTCCACCAACGAAACTAGATAATCAAATTTTAAAATGTTCAGGAGGGAATTCCAGGACCAAGGAGCTAAGTAACTAAAACTATTTCTACCATGACCTGTTCTAATTTTTGGTACTGTTAGAAGTAAACCCTCTGGGTTCTATTAGCATATCCAGCAAACTGGGAACGTTCGTAGAACATTAGCTTAGATTTCCATGAATTTCTAGTTGGGGTTTTATCTAACATTAGGATTATAACGTCCCAAAAACGTTCAAATAATTATTCAGAAAACGTTTTAAATTAAATATCATTGGAATGTTCTAACGTTCACTAAAACGTAATACACAACATCTGTAACAATCACCAAAGAAAAATTCCCCAAACGTTCTCATTAGGTTTCCAGATGATGTAATAATGTTTTTAGAACACACTGCCACAACTTAATGTGAGTGGGAACGTTCTGGAAACATCAGACAAACGTTTTACACAAACATTGTCTAATCATTAGCACAACTGGATAGTTTTTGTCTTATGAGAACATTTGCCGCAACCTAACGAATGCTCTGGGAACTTTCACAAAAACAATTTTGGTTTGCTGGGTAGATGTATAGTAATCTATAAAATGTTTACTACAAGGAAAATGTTTTTTATATATTTTTTCATTTTACATTTTTATGTACACATAATATACTTTAACAGTAGGCATTAAGGTGCCTGTAAAATAATGAAAGTATCCAAAACGAATGTAAACATTAATACATGCATTTCTATAACTTCCTAAATCTATTCTAGTGCCGAGAAGGAGACACAGCATTTTCAACACAGGGTTTTATTTATTTTTTAAACTATTTTCTACATTGTAGAATAATAGTTAAGACATCAAAACTATGAAATAACACATATGGAATCATGTAGTAACCAAGAAAGTATTAAACAAATCAAAATATATTTTAGATTTGAGATTCTTCAAAGTAGCCAGCCTTTGCCTTGATGACAGCTTTGTACACTCTTGGCATTCTCTCAACCAGCTTCATGAGGTAGTCACCTGGAATGCATTTCTATTAACATGTGTGCCTTGTTAAAAGTTAATTTGTGGAATTTCTTTCCTTCTTTCAGCCAATCAGTTGTGTTGTGACAAGGTAGGGGTGGTATACAGAAAATAGCCCTATTTGGTAAAAGACCAAGTCCATATTTTTGGTTCCAACCGCCGTCTCTTTGTGAGACGTAGAGTAGGTGAACGGATGATCTCCGCATGCGTGGTTCCCAACGTGAAGCATGGAGGAGGAGGTGTGATGGTGTTTGTCTGGCTTTGCTGGTGACACTGTCTGTGATTTATATAGAACTCAAGGCACACTTAACCAGCATGGCTACCACAGCATTCTGCAGCAATACGCCATCATATCTGGTTTGCACTTAGTGAGACTATAATTTGTTTTTCAACAGGAAAATGACCCAACACACCTCCAGGCTGTGTAAGGGATATTTTACCAAGAAGGAGAGTGATCGAGTGCTGCATCAGATGACCTGGCCTCCACAATCACCTGACCTCAACCCAATTGAGATGGTTTGGGATGAGTTGGACTGCAGAGTGAAGGAAAAGCAGCCAACAAGTGCTCAGCATATGTGTGAACTCCTTCTGGGAAAAGCATTCCAGATGAAGCTGGTTGAGAGAATGTCAAGAATGTGAAAAGCTGTCATCAAGGCAAAGGGTGGCTACTTTGAAGAATCTAAAATCAGTTTTAATTTGTTTAACACATTTTTGGTTACTACTTGATTCCATATGTGTTATTTCATAGTTCTGATATCACTATTATTCTACAATGTAGGAAATAGTAAAAATAAAGAAAAACCCTTGAATGAGTAGGTGTGTCCAAACGTTTGACTGGTACTGTATGTAAATCATTGAGTATAAGTAGGGTTGCAAAATTTCAGGTGACTTTCCCAAAATGTCCTGGTTTTCCATAAATCCTAGTTGGAAGATTCTTTGTATTACAAGGGAATAACGTCTGAGGAGACATCTGCAGAGATTGAATTCACGATAACTGCTGCAGATGTCAGCTCCAGAGTATATTACCTTAAAAAGACAAGTACAGTGTGTTTGTCGACAACACGCGTTTGAGGTAGGGATTATCCTGCCAGTGGTGCTTAATAGGGTTTCTGGAAAACTACCCAGAAGATTCCGGGAATTGGGAGGGAATAAGCAGGAAATCCAGAATCCTGGGAGTTCTGGGAAAGATCCTGGAATGTTTGAACCCTCAGTGTTTACCTGTCTCCTGTCGTGAAGGCCGATCCATATGTCTGTTGGTATCCCTGGGATACGGCTGTTGACGAGATCGTAGACAAACACATTCTCCTCCCAGCTGAAAACTCAGACAAGGGATGGATAGAGTTAGAGAGAGGTGTCCGTGTGTGTCCGTGTGTGTGTGTGTGTGTGTATCCTCTCACCTGTGTATGGAGGTGAGTTTGGCAGACTTGAGACCATTGGAGAATTCAGCGCAGTACAAGTCAGCCTCGGCCCAGGTCCGGTTCATGGGGAAGAAACGGTAGCAGTGACCTTCAAACTCAGTCCAGAACAACGGACAGGTGACGGGATGGCTTGGTTCTGGCAACTGGAGGGGGAAGGCTGGGGGAGGGAGGGAAGGGAAGGGAAGGGGAGGGAAGGGAAGGGAAGGGAAGGGAAGGGAAGGGAAGGGAAGGGAAGGGAAGGGAAGGGAAGGGAAGGGAAGGGAAGGGAAGGGAAGGGGAGGGAAGGAGGGAGGGAAGGGGAGGGAGGGAGGGAGGGAGGGAAGGGGAGGGAGGGAGGGAAGGGAAGGGGAGGGAGGGAGGGAGGGAGGGAGGGAGGGAGGGAGGGAGGGAGGGAGGGAGGGAGGGAGGGAGGGAGGGAGGGAGGGAGGGGAGGGAGGGAGGGAGGGAGGGAGGGAGGGAGGGAGGGAGGGAGGGAGGGAGGGAAGGGGAGGGAGGGAGGGAAGGGAAGGGAAGGGGAGGGAGGGAGGAGGGAGGGAGGGAGGGAGGAGGGAGGGAGGGAGGGAGGGAGGGAGGGAGGGAGGGAGGGAGGGAGGGAGGGAGGGAGGGAGGGAGGGAGGGAGGGAGGGAAGGGGGGGAGGGAGGGAGGGAAGGGAAGGGAAGGGAAGGGAAGGGAAGGAAGGGAAGGGAAGGGAAGGGAAGGAAGGGAAGGGAAGGGAAGGGAAGGGAAGGGAAGGGAAGGGAAGGGAAGGGAAGGGAAGGGAAGGGAAGGGAAGGGAAGGGAAGGGAAGGGAAGGGAAGGGAGAGAGGGGGAGGTAAGAGAGAGTGCGGGAGGGAGGGAGGATACCATATGTAACTAAAATGTTGAAATAGAATGTTACACTGCTCTTAAGTAATTGTGAATACTCCGCATTCAATGTTTTCCTTGTCATGCTCATTATCAAGTTAGACTGCAGCACTCCTATCCCAATGTTTACAGAAGTATTTTCCAAAAGTTGTCTATATTCTGAAGTGATAACCTCATCATTGTGGGCTATTGCGTGACATTTTAAATGTATGTATTTCAGTCCTTCACTAATAATGTTCTGTACTAGGTTGTGTTTCATGAGGACCCCAGGAAGAGCAGCTGATGCTTTTGCAGCGGCTAATGGGGATCCTAATAAATACTAAATTGTCACGTGTTTATGCACTTACCCAAAGGTAGACTATCAGTTACTCTGTATCACTTCACCAAGACTATCAGTTACACTGTATCACTTCACCAAGACTATCAGTTACACTGTATCACTTCACCAAGACTATCAGTTACACTGTATCACTTCACCAAGACTATCAGTTACACTGTATCACTTCACCAAGACTATCAGTTACACTGTATCACTTCACCAAGACTATCAGTTACACTGTATCACTTCACCAATACTATCAGTTACACTGTATCACTTCACCAAGACTATCAGTTACACTGTATCACTTCACCAAGACTATCAGTTACACTGTATCACTTCACCAAGACTATCAGTTACACTGTATCACTTCACCAAGACTATCAGTTACACTGTATCACTTCACCAAGACTATCAGTTACACTGTATCACTTCACCAGACTATCAGTTACACTGTATCACTTCACCAAGACTATCAGTTACACTGTATCACTTCACCAAGACTATCAGTTACACTGTATCACTTCACCAAGACTATCAGTTACACTATCAGTTACACTGTATCACTTCACCAAGACTATCAGTTACACTGTATCACTTCACCAAGACTATCAGTTACACTGTATCACTTCACCAAGACTATCAGTTACACTGTATCACTTCACCAAGACTATCAGTTACACTGTATCACTTCACCAAGACTATCAGTTACACTGTATCACTTCACCAAGACTATCAGTTACACTGTATCACTTCACCAAGACTATCAGTTACACTGTATCACTTCACCAAGACTATCAGTTACACTGTATCACTTCACCAAGACTATCAGTTACACTGTATCACTTCACCAAGACTATCAGTTACACTGTATCACTTCACCAAGACTATCAGTTACACTGTATCACTTCACCAAGACTATCAGTTACACTGTATCACTTCACCAAGACTATCAGTTACACTGTATCACTTCACCAGACTATCAGTTACACTGTATCACTTCACCAAGACTATCAGTTACACTGTATCACTTCACCAAGACTATCAGTTACACTGTATCACTTCACCAAGACTATCAGTTACACTGTATCACTTCACCAAGACGATCAGTTACACTGTATCACTTCACCAAGACTATCAGTTACACTGTATCACTTCACCAAGACTATCAGTTACACTGTATCACTTCACCAAGACTATCAGTTACACTGTATCACTTCACCAAGACTCTTAGTTACACTGTATCACTTCACCAAGACTATCAGTTACACTGTATCACTTCACCAATACTATCAGTTACACTGTATCACTTCACCAAGACTATCAGTTACACTGTATCACTTCACCAAGACTATCAGTTACTCTGTATCACTTCACCAAGACTATCAGTTACACTATCAGTTACACTGTATCACTTCACCAAGACTATCAGTTACACTGTATCACTTCACCAAGACTATCAGTTACACTGTATCACTTCACCAATACTATCA
This sequence comes from Salmo salar, assembly GCF_965601325.2. Classification (NCBI taxonomy): domain Eukaryota; kingdom Metazoa; phylum Chordata; class Actinopteri; order Salmoniformes; family Salmonidae; genus Salmo; species Salmo salar. The sequence continues at coordinate 99,045,409 of NC_138293.1, forward strand.
GTTACACTGTATCACTTCATCAAGACTATCAGGTACTCTGTATCCCTTCACCAAGACGATCAGTTACACTGTATCACTTCACCAAGACTATCAGTTACACTGTATCACTTCACCAAGACTATAATTACACTGTATCACTTCACCAAGACTATCAGTTACACTATCAGTTACACTGTATCACTTCACCAAGACTATCAGTTACACTGTATCACTTCACCAAGACTATCAGTTACACTGTATCACTTCACCAAGACTATCAGTTACACTGTATCACTTCACCAAGACTATCAGTTACACTGTATCACTTCACCAAGACTATCAGTTAAATTATCAGTTACTCTGTATCACTTCACCAATACTATCAGTTACTCTGTATCACTTCACCAAGACTATCAGTTACATTATCAGTTACACTGTATCACTTCACCAAGACTATCAGTTACACTGTATCACTTCACCAAGACTATCAGTTACACTGTATCACTTCACCAAGACTATCAGTTACACTGTATAACTTCACCAAGACTATCAGTTACTCTGTATCACTTCACCAAGACTATTAGTTACACTATCAGTTACACTGTATCACTTCACCAAGACGATCAGTTACTCTGTATAACTTCAGCAAGACGATCAGTTACACTATCAGTTACACTGTATCACTTCACCAAGACTATTAGTTACACTATCAGTTACTCTGTATCTCTTCACCAAGACTATCAGTTACACTGTATCACTTCACCAAGACTATCAGTTACACTGTATAACTTCAGCAAGACGATCAGTTACACTGTATCACTTCACCAAGACGATCAGTTACACTGTATCACTTCACCAAGACTATCGGTTACACTGTATCACTTCACCAAGACTATCAGTTACACTGTATCACTTCACCAAGACTATCAGTTACACTGTATCACTTCACCAGACTATCAGTTACACTATCAGTTACACTGTATCACTTCACCAAGACTATCAGTTACACTGTATCACTTCACCAAGACTATCAGTTACACTGTATCACTTCACCAAGACTATCAGTTACACTGTATCACTTCACCAAGACTATCAGTTACACTGTATCCCTTCACCAAGACTATCAGTTACACTGTATCACTTCACCAAGACTATCAGTTACACTGTATCCCTTCACCAAGACTATCGGTTACACTGTATCACTTCACCAAGACTATCAGTTACACTGTATCACTTCACCAAGACTATCGGTTACACTGTATCACTTCACCAAGACTATCAGTTACACTGTATCCCTTCACCAAGACTTTCAGGTACTCTGTATCACTTCACCAAGACTATCAGTTACACTGTATCACTTCACCAAGACTATCAGTTACACTGTATCACTTCACCAAGACTATCAGTTACACTGTATCACTTCACCAAGACTATCAGTTACACTGTATCACTTCACCAAGACTATCAGTTACACTGTATCACTTCACCAAGACTATCAGTTACACTGTATCACTTCACCAGACTATCAGTTACACTATCAGTTACACTGTATCACTTCACCAAGACTATCAGTTACACTGTATCACTTCACCAAGACTATCAGTTACACTGTATCACTTCACCAAGACTATCAGTTACACTGTATCACTTCACCAAGACTATCAGTTACACTGTATCACTTCACCAAGACTATCAGTTACACTGTATCCCTTCACCAAGACTTTCAGGTACTCTGTATCACTTCACCAAGACTATCAGTTACACTGTATCACTTCACCAAGACTATCAGTTACACTGTATCACTTCACCAAGACTATCAGTTACACTGTATCCCTTCACCAAGACTTTCAGGTACTCTGTATCACTTCACCAAGACTATCAGTTACACTGTATCACTTCACCAAGACTATCAGTTACACTGTATCACTTCACCAAGACTATCAGTTACACTGTATCACTTCACCAAGACGATCAGTTACACTGTATCACTTCACCAAGACTATCAGTTACACTGTATCACTTCACCAAGACTATCAGTTACACTGTATCACTTCACCAAGACTATCAGTTACACTGTATCACTTCACCAAGACTATCAGTTACACTGTATCACTTCACCAAGACTATCAGTTACACTGTATCACTTCACCAAGACTCTTAGTTACACTGTATCACTTCACCAAGACTATCAGTTACACTGTATCACTTCACCAATACTATCAGTTACACTGTATCACTTCACCAAGACTATCAGTTACACTGTATCACTTCACCAAGACTATCAGTTACTCTGTATCACTTCACCAAGACTATCAGTTACACTATCAGTTACACTGTATCACTTCACCAAGACTATCAGTTACACTGTATCACTTCACCAAGACTATCAGTTACACTGTATCACTTCACCAATACTATCAGTTACACTGTATCACTTCATCAAGACTATCAGGTACTCTGTATCCCTTCACCAAGACGATCAGTTACACTGTATCACTTCACCAAGACTATCAGTTACACTGTATCACTTCACCAAGACTATAATTACACTGTATCACTTCACCAAGACTATCAGTTACACTATCAGTTACACTGTATCACTTCACCAAGACTATCAGTTACACTGTATCACTTCACCAAGACTATCAGTTACACTGTATCACTTCACCAAGACTATCAGTTACACTGTATCACTTCACCAAGACTATCAGTTACACTGTATCACTTCACCAAGACTATCAGTTAAATTATCAGTTACACTGTATCACTTCACCAATACTATCAGTTACTCTGTATCACTTCACCAAGACTATCAGTTACATTATCAGTTACACTGTATCACTTCACCAAGACTATCAGTTACACTGTATCACTTCACCAAGACTATCAGTTACACTGTATCACTTCACCAAGACTATCAGTTACACTGTATAACTTCACCAAGACTATCAGTTACTCTGTATCACTTCACCAAGACTATTAGTTACACTATCAGTTACACTGTATCACTTCACCAAGACGATCAGTTACACTGTATCACTTCAGCAAGACGATCAGTTACACTATCAGTTACTCTGTATCACTTCACCAAGACTATCAGTTACACTATCAGTTACTCTGTATCACTTCACCAAGACTATCAGTTACACTGTATCACTTCACCAAGACTATCAGTTACACTGTATCACTTCACCAATACTATCAGTTACACTGTATCACTTCATCAAGACTATCAGGTACTCTGTATCCCTTCACCAAGACGATCAGTTACACTGTATCACTTCACCAAGACTATCAGTTACACTGTATCACTTCACCAAGACTATAATTACACTGTATCACTTCACCAAGACTATCAGTTACACTATCAGTTAAACTGTATCACTTCACCAAGACTATCAGTTACACTGTATCACTTCACCAAGACTATCAGTTACACTGTATCACTTCACCAAGACTATCAGTTACACTGTATCACTTCACCAAGACTATCAGTTACACTGTATCCCTTCACCAAGACTATCAGTTACACTGTATCACTTCACCAAGACTATCAGTTACACTGTATCCCTTCACCAAGACTATCGGTTACACTGTATCACTTCACCAAGACTATCAGTTACACTGTATCACTTCACCAAGACTATCGGTTACACTGTATCACTTCACCAAGACTATCAGTTACACTGTATCCCTTCACCAAGACTTTCAGGTACTCTGTATCACTTCACCAAGACTATCAGTTACACTGTATCCCTTCACCAAGACTATCAGTTACACTGTATCACTTCACCAAGACTATCAGTTACACTGTATCACTTCACCAAGACTATCGGTTACACTGTATCACTTCACCAAGACTATCAGTTACACTGTATCACTTCACCAAGACTATCAGTTACACTGTATCACTTCACCAGACTATCAGTTACACTATCAGTTACACTGTATCACTTCACCAAGACTATCAGTTACACTGTATCACTTCACCAAGACTATCAGTTACACTGTATCACTTCACCAAGACTATCAGTTACACTGTATCACTTCACCAAGACTATCAGTTACACTGTATCACTTCACCAAGACTATCAGTTACACTGTATCCCTTCACCAAGACTTTCAGGTACTCTGTATCACTTCACCAAGACTATCAGTTACACTGTATCACTTCACCAAGACTATCAGTTACACTGTATCACTTCACCAAGACTATCAGTTACACTGTATCCCTTCACCAAGACTTTCAGGTACTCTGTATCACTTCACCAAGACTATCAGTTACACTGTATCACTTCACCAAGACTATCAGTTACACTGTATCACTTCACCAAGACTATCAGTTACACTGTATCACTTCACCAAGACGATCAGTTACACTGTATCACTTCACCAAGACTATCAGTTACACTGTATCACTTCACCAAGACTATCAGTTACACTGTATCACTTCACCAAGACTATCAGTTACACTGTATCACTTCACCAAGACTATCAGTTACACTGTATCACTTCACCAAGACTATCAGTTACACTGTATCACTTCACCAAGACTCTTAGTTACACTGTATCACTTCACCAAGACTATCAGTTACACTGTATCACTTCACCAATACTATCAGTTACACTGTATCACTTCACCAAGACTATCAGTTACACTGTATCACTTCACCAAGACTATCAGTTACTCTGTATCACTTCACCAAGACTATCAGTTACACTATCAGTTACACTGTATCACTTCACCAAGACTATCAGTTACACTGTATCACTTCACCAAGACTATCAGTTACACTGTATCACTTCACCAATACTATCAGTTACACTGTATCACTTCATCAAGACTATCAGGTACTCTGTATCCCTTCACCAAGACGATCAGTTACACTGTATCACTTCACCAAGACTATCAGTTACACTGTATCACTTCACCAAGACTATAATTACACTGTATCACTTCACCAAGACTATCAGTTACACTATCAGTTAAACTGTATCACTTCACCAAGACTATCAGTTACACTGTATCACTTCACCAAGACTATCAGTTACACTGTATCACTTCACCAAGACTATCAGTTACACTGTATCACTTCACCAAGACTATCAGTTACACTGTATCACTTCACCAAGACTATCAGTTAAATTATCAGTTACTCTGTATCACTTCACCAATACTATCAGTTACTCTGTATCACTTCACCAAGACTATCAGTTACATTATCAGTTACACTGTATCACTTCACCAAGACTATCAGTTACACTGTATCACTTCACCAAGACTATCAGTTACACTGTATCACTTCACCAAGACTATCAGTTACTCTGTATCACTTCACCAAGACTATTAGTTACACTATCAGTTACACTGTATCACTTCACCAAGACGATCAGTTACTCTGTATAACTTCAGCAAGACGATCAGTTACACTATCAGTTACACTGTATCACTTCACCAAGACTATTAGTTACACTATCAGTTACTCTGTATCTCTTCACCAAGACTATCAGTTACACTGTATCACTTCACCAAGACTATCAGTTACACTGTATAACTTCAGCAAGACGATCAGTTACACTGTATCACTTCACCAAGACGATCAGTTACACTGTATCACTTCACCAAGACTATCGGTTACACTGTATCACTTCACCAAGACAATCAGTTACACTGTATCACTTCACCAATACTATCAGTTACACTGTATCACTTCACCAAGACTATCAGTTACACTGTATCACTTCACCAAGACTATCAGTTACACTGTATCACTTCACCAAGACTATCAGTTACACTGTATCACTTCACCAGACTATCAGTTACACTATCAGTTACACTGTATCACTTCACCAAGACTATCAGTTACACTGTATCACTTCACCAAGACTATCAGTTACACTGTATCACTTCACCAAGACTATCAGTTACACTGTATCACTTCACCAAGACTATCAGTTACACTGTATCCCTTCACCAAGACTATCAGTTACACTGTATCACTTCACCAAGACTATCAGTTACACTGTATCCCTTCACCAAGACTATCGGTTACACTGTATCACTTCACCAAGACTATCAGTTACACTGTATCACTTCACCAAGACTATCGGTTACACTGTATCACTTCACCAAGACTATCAGTTACACTGTATCCCTTCACCAAGACTATCAGTTACACTGTATCACTTCACCAAGACTATCAGTTACACTGTATCACTTCACCAAGACTATCGGTTACACTGTATCACTTCACCAAGACTATCAGTTACACTGTATCACTTCACCAAGACTATCAGTTACACTGTATCACTTCACCAGACTATCAGTTACACTATCAGTTACACTGTATCACTTCACCAAGACTATCAGTTACACTGTATCACTTCACCAAGACTATCAGTTACACTGTATCACTTCACCAAGACTATCAGTTACACTGTATCACTTCACCAAGACTATCAGTTACACTGTATCACTTCACCAAGACTATCAGTTACACTGTATCCCTTCACCAAGACTTTCAGGTACTCTGTATCACTTCACCAAGACTATCAGTTACACTGTATCACTTCACCAAGACTATCAGTTACACTGTATCACTTCACCAAGACTATCAGTTACACTGTATCACTTCACCAAGACTATCAGTTACACTGTATCACTTCACCAATACTATCAGTTACACTGTATCACTTCACCAAGACTATCAGTTACACTGTATCACTTCACCAAGACTATCAGTTACACTATCAGTTACACTGTATCACTTCACCAAGACTATCAGTTACACTGTATCACTTCACCAAGACTATCAGTTACACTGTATCACTTCACCAATACTATCAGTTACACTGTATCACTTCACCAAGACTATCAGTTACACTGTATCCCTTCACCAAGACTTTCAGGTACTCTGTATCACTTCACCAAGACTTTCAGGTACTCTGTATCACTTCACCAAACTAGACTTTCAGGTACTCTGTATCCCTTCACCAAATTTAGACTTTCAGTTACTCTGTTACTGTATATGCTGAAAGAGAACAGGTTGCACTTCTCTTAACATGTTCAGACTAGGGCCTCCTGAGTGGCGCTGGGGTCTAAGGCACCGCAGTGCTAGAGGTGTCACTACAGACCCGGGGTCGATGCCGGGCTGTATCACAACCGGCTGTGATCGGGAGTTTCATAGGGCGGAGCACAATTGGCCCAGGGTCATCTGGGTTAGGGGAGGGTTTGGTCAGGGGGGCTTTACTTGGCTCATCGCACTCTAGCGACTCCTTGTGGCGGGACGGGCGCCTGCAGGCTGACTCCGGTCGTCAGGTGAACGACCATACTCTCCCTAAAAATCTAAATAGAGGTGCATGGCAGAGACACAGATAGCAGACTTTCTCCTGAAACTACACATCTCTGTTCCCGCTTGCTTTCCAATACACTCCAGATACCCCAACTAAACTCTCACAACAGCTTCAAACATGTCAGTTCAATTCTTCTTCTTTTATCAAAACCAGTTAGATTAGATCCAGCCTCCAAGGAGAAGAAGAAACAACAAGTCCAATGTATCAAATAGGAAATAGGATTTCTTCAAGTTAAAGAAATGACAAAAGGCAGTTTATAAATCTCTTGAAATATCACAACTAAACAGTAAACACAGACACAACAGTCTATAAATCTCTTGAAATATCACAACTAAACAGTAAACACAGACACAACAGTTTATAAATCTCTTGAAATATCACAACTAAACAGTAAACACAGACACAACAGTTTATAAATCTCTTGAAATATCACAACTAAACAGTAAACACAGACACAACAGTCTATAAATCTCTTGAAATATCACAACTAAACAGTAAACACAGACACAACAGTTTATAAATCTCTTGAAATATCACAACTAAACAGTAAACACAGACACAACAGTTTATAAATCTCTTGAAATATCACAACTAAACAGTAAACACAGACGCAACAGTTTATAAATCTCTTGAAATATCACAACTAAACAGTAAACACAGACACAACAGTCTATAAATCTCTTGAAATATCACAACTAAACAGTAAACACAGACACAACAGTTTATAAATCTCTTGAAATATCACAACTAAACAGTAAACACAGACACAACAGTTTCTAAATCTCTTGAAATATCACAACTAAACAGTAAACACAGACACAACAGTCTATAAATCTCTTGAAATATCACAACTAAACAGTAAACACAGACACAACAGTCTATAAATCTCTTGAAATATTACAACTAAACAGTAAACACAGACACAACAGTCTATAAATCTCTTGAAATATCACAACTAAACAGTAAACACAGACACAACAGTCTATAAATCTCTTGAAATATTACAACTAAACAGTAAACACAGACACAACAGTCTATAAATCTCTTGAAATATCACAACTAAACAGTAAACACAGACACAACAGTCTATAAATCTCTTGAAATATCACAACTAAACAGTAAACACAGACACAACAGTCTTGAGTAACGAGGGAGAAAAACTGCTAATTAGAAACAAGACATTGTAACACAAATAAGATACATCTAGAAATATCAAATAAAGGTTTTAAAGACTGTACATGTCACAGTATAGGCATGTAGTCATTCAATTTCTATATGAGAACATGCATCTAGTCTCTAGCTCCACCAACCCTAGCCCTAGGCGGTCTCTCCCTCCAGCTGCCCTAGAAAGGAGCCCTGTGGTCAGGTTGGCTCCCTGCTCATGCCCCCTGATCCTCTGGTTCTGCTGGAAGCCTGGTTCCTCAGCCCGGGTGGTTAACTAACAAGCAAACAACTAACTAGCTAACTAACTAACTAACTAACTAACTAACTAACTAACTAACTAACTAACCAATCAATCAATCAAACAAATGTATTTATAAAGCCCTTCTTACATCAGCTGATGTCACAAAGTGCTGTACAGAAACCCAGCCTAAAACCCCAAACAGCAAGCAATGCAGGTGTAGAAGTACGGTGGCTAGGAAAACTCCCTAGAAAGGCCAAAACCTAGGAAGAAGAGATTATAACAGAACATGGCCAAGAAAAATGTTCATAGATGACCAGCAGGGTCACATAATAATAATAATCACATAATCACAAGCGAACTAACTAACTGACTAACTGTCTAACTAACTAACTAACTAACTAACTAACTAACTAACTAACTAACTAACTAACTAACTAACTAACTAACTAACCCAATCTGAGTGACTGTAGATAGAGCATTGGAAGATGCTATCACCTTTTCCCTTCTAGGATACCAAGGACTACCAGGGATACATTGGGTTTGTTTTACTTCAGTTTATTTGAATAAATACTTTCTTAACACTTATTTTTCTTAAAACTGGATTGTAGGTTAAGGGCTTGTAAGTAAGCATTTCACAATAAGGTCTATACCTGTTGTATTCGGCGCATGTGACAAATAAAATGTGATTTGATTTGATCTTCTTCAATGACTATACCCAGAGGAAGCATACCTTCCTCCCCCAAACGTTTGTTTACCGCCGCAGCCGCCACACCTAAATAGTAGTACTCACCATGTGTGATCTTGATGTTGGTGGAAGGGATAGTCCTCACAGGAAGAGCCCAGAGGAGCAGGGTCAGACACAACTCCCAGCAGAGCATCTTCCAACAGAAACACAGAAACACAGGCAGAGAGAGAGAATCTAGATCCACTGACTCGGAATATGGGTGTGTGTTTGAGTGTGGATGTGTGTGTGTGGCTCTTCTTCTGTGTGATGAGAGTGGGGAAGTGCAGGTGTGTGTGTGTGTGTGTGTGTGTGTGTGTGTGTGTGTGTGTGTGTGTGTGTGTGTGTGTGTGTGTGTGTGTGTGTGTGTGAGTCAGTGTTGAGTAGTAGCTCTGGGAGATTAGATGGTGTCTCTCAGTCGTGCGCAGGAAGAAATCAGTGTGTGTGTGTGTATGTGAGAGAGAGAGAGAGAGAGAGAGAGAGAGAGAGAGAGAGAGAGAGAGAGAGAGAGAGAGAGAGAGAGAGAGTGGAGTGTTCATTTTATTGTTTATTTCATTTTTGTATATTATCTACTTCACTTGCTTTGACAATGTTAACATATGATTCCCATGCCAATAAAGCCCCTTGAATTGAATAGAATTGAATTGAGAGAGAGAGGGGGGAGAAAGAGAGAAAAATGCTCCCCAACCTCTTCTTGTTTTGCAAGGCTTCTCACTCGATCACATCATTGGCTCTGCAAGGGAGAGAATGAAAGAACGACAGAGAGAAAACTAGAGAGGAGAAGGAGGAGAGAGAGACTCACACCCAAATACGCACTGAACGAGGAGAAGAGAGACACACCCAAATACGCACTGAACGAGGAGAAGAGAGACACACCCAAATACACATGTCCAACACTGAAGGGGGAGGGGAGAAGACTTTAACACTCAACACTGAAGGGAGAGAAGACTTTAACCCTCAACACTGAAATGGGAGAAGACTTTAACCCTCAACACTGAAAGAAGAGAAGACTTTAACCCTCAACACTGTAAGGGGAGAAGACTTTAACCCTCAACACTGAAAGAAGAGAAGACTTTAACCCTCAACACTGAAGGGGGAGTAGACTTTAACCCTCAACACTGAAAGAAGAGTAGACTTTAACCCTCAACACTGAAAGAAGAGAAGACTTTAACCCTCAACACTGAAGGGGGAGAAGACTTTAACCCTCAACACTGAAGGGAGAGAAGACTTTAACCCTCAACACTGAAAGAGGAGAAGACTTTAACCCTCAACACTGAAAGAGGAGAAGACTTTAACCCTCAACACTGAAAGAGGAGAAGAATTTTACCCTCAACACTGAAGGGGGAGAAGACTTTAACCCTCAACACTGAAGGGGGAGAAGACTTTAACCCTCAACACTGAAAGAGGAGAAGACTTTAACCCTCAACACTGAAAGAGGAGAAGAATTTTACCCTCAACACTGAAGGGGGAGAAGACTTTAACCTTCAACACTGAAGGGGGAGAAGACTTTAACCCTCAACACTGAAAGAGGAGAAGACTTTAACCCTCAACACTGAAAGAGGAGAAGACTTTAACCCTCAACACTGAAAGAGGAGAAGAATTTTACCCTCAACACTGAAGGGGGAGAAGACTTTAACCCTCAACACTGAAGGGGGAGAAGACTTTAACCCTCAACACTGAAAGAGGAGAAGACTTTAACCCTCAACGCTGAAAGAGGAGAAGACTTTAACCCTCAACACTGAAGGGGGAGAAGAGTTTAACCCCCACAACAGAAGGGGTAGAAGACTTTAACCCCCAACACTGAAGGGGGAGAAAAAATGTTACCCTCAACACTGAAGGGGGAGAAGAATTTTACCCTCAACACTGAAGGGGGAGAAGATTTAATTAAAGAGAGAGTATACTATTAAACATAACAAATGATTCAAAAACACAAACAAACCAGATGTAACATTGAAATATTCTGTCATCAAAGCAGTCGCGTGCATAGTCACATCCAGATTATATAATGTGTTACATCAGCCACGTCTCATCATAGTCACATCCAGATGATATAATGTGTTACATCAGCCACGTCTCATCATAGTCACATCCAGATGATGTAATATGTTACATCAGCCACGTCTCATCATAGTCACATCCAGATGATATAATATGTTACATCAGCCACGTCTCATCATAGTCACATCCAGATGATGTAATATGTTACATCAGCCACGTCTCATCATAGTCACATCCAGATGATATAATATGTTACATCAGCCACGTCTCATCATAGTCACATCCAGATGATATAATATGTTACATCAGCCACGTCTCATCATAGTCACATCCAGATGATATAATATGTTACATCAGCCACGTCTCATCATAGTCACATCCAGATGATATAATATGTTACATCAGCCACGTCTCATCATAGTCACATCCAGATGATGTAATATGTTACATCAGCCACGTCTCATCATAGTCACATCCAGATGATATAATATGTTACATCAGCCACGTCTCATCATAGTCACATCCAGATGATATAATATGTTACATCAGCCACGTCTCATCATAGTCACATCCAGATGATGTAATATGTTACATCAGCCACGTCTCATCATAGTCACATCCAGATGATGTAATATGTTACATCAGCCACGTCTCATCATAGTCACATCCAGATGATGTAATATGTTACATCAGCCACGTCTCATCATAGTCACATCCAGATGATATAATATGTTACATCAGCCACGTCTCATCATAGTCACATCCAGATGATATAATATGTTACATCAGCCACGTCTCATCATAGTCACATCCAGATGATGTAATATGTTACATCAGCCACGTCTCATCATAGTCACATCCAGATGATGTAATATGTTACATCAGCCACGTCTCATCATAGTCACATCCAGATTATATAATATGTTACATCAGCCACGTCTCATCATAGTCACATCCAGATGATATAATATGTTACATCAGCCACGTCTCATCATAGTCACATCCAGATGATATAATATGTTACATCAGCCACGTCTCATCATAGTCACATCCAGATGATATAATATGTTACATCAGCCACGTCTCATCATAGTCACATCCAGATGATATAATATGTTACATCAGCCACGTCTCATCATAGTCACATCCAGATGATATAATATGTTACATCAGCCACGTATATTTTATCCATATATTGTAGCCGTGACAGTTAAATACCTGGATATAAATCTATATATTGTAGCCCTGACAGTTAGACCTGGATATAAATCTATATATTGTAGCCCTAACAGTTAGACCTGGATATAAATCTATATATTGTAGCCCTGATAGTTAAATACCTGGATATAAATCTATATATTGTAGCCCTAACAGTTAGACCTGGATATAAATCTATATATTGTAGCCCTAACAGTTAGACCTGGATATAAATCTATATATTGTAGCCCTGACAGTTAGACCTGGATATAAATCTACATTTTCTGGCCGTGACAGTTATACCTGGATATAAATCTATATATTGTAGCCCTGACAGTTAAATACCTGGATATAAAACTATATATTGTAGCCCTGACAGTTAGACCTGGATATAAATCTATTTATTGTAGCCCTGACAGTTAGACCTGGATATAAATCTATATATTGTAGCCCTGACAGTTTAAGATCTTTCCCTATTACACTCAGGGACTCAGAGTTTATTATTAACTAACAGTGTGTGTTTCAGATTTGTTTCTGGTCTGCAGTCAGATTGGCTTTATCAAACTCTGTATATTCCCACAATTTCACAATTTCTATTTATTACCAAGTGGTGCCACTGTGTGAGACTGTAAATTAGTAGCTTCAATGGCTCTAATTCCCCTATATTGATCAAAGTAGTTCAAGAAGTAGTGCACTATATATGGAATATGGTGATTTTGGGATGCATAGTTTACTCTATGTATGACTATGTAGCTGATTAAATAAATGTATATTTAATTATTTTATTTCAGGACCACGGTTTTAGTGCTACACCACACCATGTTGGGCTGGATTTGACCATCTCCTAGAGCTAACATTAGCAGGCTAGCCCTGGCTAGCTCCGACTAGCTAGGTAACCTGTCTGTCACCAGTAAAGTTGGTCACGGTTGACTCTTGTAGCCGGGGCCTCTGTTTCTGACCTTAGTAGAAGTATGGTAGAATCCTCTGTTTTGGAGTCGAATTTGGAGATGGACAGTAAAGCCATAAAATGTGAGAACTGTTCACCATAGTGAAAGATAATTAAACAATAATTGACTGACACATTTGTTAAAAGTGTCAGCAAGTCGTTGCCTCAAAAGACTGGATCATTGAACCACTAGAGGAGAACAGGATACTAAAAGAACGTCTTGTTCTGGATAGATTTTAAGACTGCTGTTTTTGATGCGACAAGTCTAAATGACCGAGGGGATAATCCATGGTGCTCCAAGAGGTTGGGCTACTCTGCGGTAGCTACTGAGGATACTACTTTGGACACTGGTGTACCAGGCACCCCCCCCCCCCCCCCCTCCCCGCAGCCCCCACAAGAGGGTGGTACAATGTCTATTTATATTTTTGTATGTAGCCTAATAAATCATTTTGACAGTAACCCTTCAAAAAGATGGATAAAAACAGCTTGATTGCAGTCGCAGCATCAGGGAAACTGGGCAGAAGGGAGGAGTGCTTCAAATACAGCAGTTCTGCAACATCTTTAATTGAGCCTCTCATTCTCCTTAATTACTGACCTCCACACGTTACAGAAAGAGATGAATTGTATAGGAAGCTCTGGGGACAGGTCGTCTGGGTACAATTTATTGGGTACAGACAATAAATTGGCAGAATCAAACAGATGATCATATTTAGCGGATAACAGTTCTTGAGGGCTTGAACAAACCAACAACAAAAAAACGGTTTGAGATTTTCGTTCATACTGGTGAACCGGCGTTTGAGTTGTGTGGTTGCAATATCAACAGTCCCTTATCTCTGGTATATCTTGGCATTTATTATTCAAGACTGAGTTTAAATAGTGTGCAGTGCAATAGACATATAACACACAATGTTTCAGGAAGGACTGTCCGGGTTGGCAATATAGACTTCTGGGTTGGCAATATAGAGACCAGGGGAGTTTTTCAAGTTCGATTTAATTTACCTTGAATATTGCAGCCCATTTGTGTAGGCTATTAACCAGACAAAACCCGCTGAGTTCAACAATAAATAATGGCTGAATTTATCCTCAAACTGACTACTTTTTCCTCATTGTTATGATGTGTAATTTTTATAAAAAGGTTATACATCTATCACGTTTCAGGTAAGACCCAGATGCAGACAGTGTCGAAGCAACAAAAGTGTATTACTAGTACAGGGGCAGGCAAAATGACAGGTCAAAGGGTAAGAGGGTAAGCAGAGGTCAGTAATCCAGATCAGAGTCCAAAAGGTACAGAACGGCCGGCAGGCTCAGGGTCAGGGCAGGCAGAAAGGTCAAAACCAGGAAAAACTAGAAAACAGGAACTAGAACAGACAGGAGCGAGGGGAAACACGAAACAAAACGAACTGGCAACAGACAAACAGAGAACACAGGTATAAATACACTGGGGAAAATGGGGATTGGCGACACCTGGAGGGGGGTGGAGAAAAGCACAAAGACAGGGGAAACAGATCAGGGTGTGACAAAATAGCACCCAAATTGCAGCTAAAGACTGTATATAGAAACGATAGTACACTGCATAATGAAACAATCCCTCGTAAGGTGGTGTTTTGAGGGTCGACTGACTGTATTATTTGGCATAAATAGAATGGTTTTACGCACAACAACTTTTTATCCAAGCTGAGAGAAAGCGCAAGGGGCTGCTCATGTCATGCAGGTGCAGGTAACCTATACAAGATAGCTGTATATTTTTTTAAAAAATCAATTGGTAGCTGATTAGTATTATGTTGTATTGAAAATTTATTTGACAATCTGCAATGTTTGAATTTCCAACTTGAATTACTGAAAAATGTATTACATTATTACGAAGGGCGACGTTGCGGGGGGCCAGAGAAACTGTGATATGTCAGAGACATTGGACCACTTTCCCTTATTAACACATCCCACCAGCGAGACCGGAAGAACTACTGCGTACTGCTCTACACCATCGGAGGAAAAGTGCAATCGAGTTAGAGGTAGGATGGAATGAACGCTCCAACGTGTCCTCTTTCTAGTCTGCACTCTTGTCCAGACCTGCGGCTCTCAAATCGTTTAACGGCTCTGAACCCCCTGACTTCACCGGGGCCCTCAGACCAGGTTCTCCGCCGCTCCCCCCGTCCTTCCCACTCCAGTTCAGCACACAGCTCAGGACATAGATCATCAGGTCCCTACTGCGATGGAGAAGCACCGGAATGTTCACGCAGTCATTAAAAACGACATCAATCTTCATAAATCGGAGCAATTAAAAGCTGACTTCAGAGTGCTCATAGGCAGGCTAAAGGAGACTGACAAACGGGTTCTCATCATAGGCAGGCTAAAGGAGACTGACAAACTGGTTCTCATCATAGGCAGGCTAAAGGAGACTGACAAACTGGTTCTCATCATAGGCAGGCTAAAGGAGACTGACAAACTGGTTCTCATCATAGGCAGGCTAAAGGAGACTGACAAACTGGTTCTCATCATAGGCAGGCTAAAGGAGACTGACAAACTGGTTCTCATCATAGGCAGGCTAAAGGAGACTGACAGGCGGGTTCTCATAGCAGGCTAAAGGAGAATGACAGGTGGGTTCTCATAGGCAGGCTGAAGGAGAATGACAGGCGGGTTCTCATAGTCAGGCTAAAGGAGAATGACAGGTGGGTTCTCATCATAGGCAGGCTAAAGGAGACTGACAGGTGGGTTCTCATCATAGGCAGGCTAAAGAAGAATGACAGGTGGGTTCTCATCATAGGCAGGCTAAAGGAGAATGACAGGCGGGTTCTCATAGGCAGGCTGAAGGAGAATGACAGGCGGGTTCTCATAGTCAGGCTAAAGGAGAATGACAGGTGGGTTCTCATCATAGGCAGGCTAAAGGAGACTGACAAGCGGGTTTCATTTCCGGGCCTCTACCAACACTAGGTCACAGAGTTGATTGGTTTAGTCTTCTCTGGCTACACTACTGGCTTAAATCCTACCGTGCCTCGATGGATTTGGAGTACATTGACAGGCGGCCCCAGTTTTACAAGAGGGATGGCTTGCATCCAAATAGAAGAGGGGCAAGAGTTCTCTGGACCAACATAGAGGAGGTGCTTAAAAAACATTGACTCAAAAACAGCTCAACCCCTGCTCGGGTAATTCTTCCCATTCCCACTATTTCACAGAGTTATCATTGTACTACTGCAGATATTCCCAGGGATATTGTCTGTAATAATCTTGTCACCATACATTTGAATTCACTGTTAGCTCTGTGGCTGTTAGCCCAATTTGGAAGCCTAAAATTGATTAAATTATTGTTTCCCTCATCTACACACAATATCCCATAACGAAAAAGTGAAAACAGGTTTTTAGAAATGTTTGCAAATCTATTAAAAATAATAAACAGAAATACCTTATTTACATAAGTATTCAGACCCTTTGCAAGAGACGTGAAATTAAGCTCAGGTGCATCTGGTTTCCATTGATCCTCTTTGAGATGTTTCTACAAATTGATTGGAGTCCACCTGTGGTAAATTCAATTGATAATGCAGGAGTGGCTTCGGGACACATCTCTGAATGTCCTTGAGTGGCCCAGCCAGAGCTCGGACTTGAACCCGATCGAACATCTCTGGAGAGACCTGAAAATAGCTGTGCAGCGACGCTCCCCATCCAACCTGACAGAGCTTGAGAGGATCTGCAGAAAAGAATGGGAGAAACTCCCCAAATACAGGTGTGCCAAGCTTGTAGCGCCATACCCAAGAAGACTCGAGGCTGTAATCGCTGCCAAAGGTGCTTCAACAAAGTACTGAGTAAAGGGTCTGAATACTTATGTAAATGTAATATTTTAGTTTTTTATTTCAACATTTGCAAAAATGGCAAAAAATCTGTTTTTTGCTTTGTCATTATGGGGTATCGTGTGTAAAACAATTTAATCAATTTTAGAATAAGGCTGTAACGTAACTAAATGTGGAAAAATGCAAGGGGTCTTGTCACAATTCTCTAAAGCTGAACCCAGAAGCAGACCAGGACAAGGTGAGTAAAATGAAGGTGAGTATTTATTTACAGTCTCGAGGTGAAAATAGAATAATCCAGGAGACGGAGCGGCAGCGGAGGTGAGTTGATGAGAGTGAATAGGCAGATCCAATGATGTCACTGAAACCACCGATGGCCAGGCAAGGGGGGTGAATGTTCCAGGAGGATGACTGTAGACAGAGTAAACGAGGGTGAGTAACAGGCAACAAGTACAGAACAACAAAACTAACTCTGGAAACTTGAGGCTGATACGCTGACACAACATACTGTTCATTCCTAACGATCCAGCAGGGAATGGATGTCAGGTCTGAGCTTATGAAGAGAAGAGGTGATGATCAGGACCAGGTGTGCAGATGGCTGATGAGATGCAGGTGCGGGTAATCAAGAGTTCTCCCGCCTAGCTTCGTCGCCTGGCAACCAGACAGGGTGCGTTCAGGAACTTCAGGAAACAGACTCCAAAACCAAAAAAAAGTCAGCTCAGGCAGAAAACAGACTCAGGAAGCGGGATTCCTGACAGGTCTGACTTATTTCCAAATGCACTGTAAGTGATGCTTTTAATTAGCAGCATACCACCCTTCATCCCACTGCTGGCTTGCCTCTGAAGCTAAGCAGGGTTGGTCCTAGTTGGGAGACCTGATGCTGCTGGAAGTGGTGTTGGAGGGCCAGTAGGAGACACTCTTTCCTCTGGTAAAAAAAAAAAAAGATCCCAATGCCCCAGGGCAGTGATTGGGGACATTGCCCTGTGTAGGGTGCTGTCTTTAAGATGGGATGTTAAACTGGTGTCCTGACTCTCTGTGGTCACTAAAGATCCCAGGGCATGGATTGTAAGAGTAGGGGTGTTAACCCTGGTGTCCTGGCTAAATTCCCAATCTGGCCCTCATACCATCATGGCCACCAAATCATCCCCAGCTTTGGCTCATTCATCCCCCCTCCTTTACCCTGTAACGATTCGACGGGTTGTTGCTGTAAATGAGAATGTGTCCTCAGTCAACTTACCTGGTAAAATAAAGGTTAAAAAAGAATCTTCATTTTATATCGGAAGGCTTTTTATGTAAAAGAAACATGGTGGTTTAATTGACCCTGGTCAGCCAGTCGACTGCCTGCCCCTCTCCCAGAGTCTAGTGGGCTCGATGGAAGTTCCATCAACTTCTAATAAATCTTTGTTTTCATTTCAACAACGTTCTACTTGCGATGTGCTACAGTAGGTGTGTTGCGCAAGATAGATTTTTTTTTAAATCCAAAGGGGCTGATTTACTTGATCCTTTCTTGCTGCAGCTTTCTGCTCCTCTGATTGCAGAATCTTTAACACATATTCTTAACCTTATAATTATTTCTGGTACCACCCCCAGGGTCTGGAAGGCAGCCCATATACTTCCCCTGGTACAATTCCCATGATTTGGAAGACAGTCTATATACTCCCCCTGGTACCATCCCCAGGGTCTGGAAGGAGGCCCATATACTCCCCCTGGTACCATCCCCAGGGTCTGGAAGGAGGCCCATATACTCCCCCTGGTACCATCCCCATGGTCTGGAAGGAGGCCCCTTTTACTCCCCCTGGTACCATCCCCATGGTCTGGAAGGAGGCCAATATACTCCCCCTGGTACCACCCCCAGGGTGTGGAAGGAGGCCTACAGTGGGGGGAAAAAGTATTTGATCCCCTGCTGATTTTGTACGTTTGCCCACTGATAAAGAAAGGATCAGTCTATAATTTTAATGGTAGGTTTATTTGAACCGTGAGAGACAGAATAACAATAAAAATATCCAGAAAAACGCATGTTAAAAATGTTATAAATTGATTTGAATTTTAATGAGGGAAATAAGTATTTGACCCCATCTCAATCAGAAAGATTTCTGGCTCCTAGGTGTCTTTTATACAGGTAATGAGCTGAGATTAGGAGCACACTCTTAAAGGGAGTGCTCCTAACCGCAGCTTGTTACCTGTAAAAAAGACACCTGTCCACAGAAGCAATCAATCAATCAGATTCCAAACTCTCCACCATGGCCAAGACCAAAGAGCTCTCCAAGGATGTCAGGGACAAGATTGTAGACCTACACAAGGCTGGAATGGGCTACAAGACCATCACCAAGCAGCTTGGTAAGAAGGTGACGACATTTGGTGCGATTATTCGCAAATGGAAGAAACACAAAAGAACTGTCAATATCCCTCGGCCTGGGGCTCCATGCAAGATCTCACCTCGTGGGGTTGCAATGATCATGAGAACGGTGAGGAATCATCCCAGAACTACACAGGAGGATCTTGTCAATGATCTCAAGGCAGCTGGGACCATAGTCACCAAGAAAACAATTGCTAACACACTACGCCGTGAAGGACTGAAATCCTGCAGCGCCCGCAAGGTCCCCCTGCTCAAGAATACATATACATGCCCGTCTTAAGTTTGCCAATGAACATCTGAATGATTCAGAGGACAACTGGTGAAAGTGTTGTGGTCAGATGAGACCAAAATGGAGCTCTTTGGCATCAACTCAACTCGCCGTGTTTGGAGGAGGAGGAATGCTGCCCATGACCCCAAGAACACCATCTCCACCGTCAAACATGGAGGTGGAAACATTATGCTTTGGGGGTGTTTTTCTGCTAAGGGGACAGGACAACTTCACCTCATCAAAGGGACGATGGACGGGGCCATGTACCGTCAAATCTTGGGTGAGAACCTCCTTTCCTCAGCCAGGGCATTGAAAATGGGTCGTGGATGGGTATTCCAGCATGACAATGACCCAAAACACACGGCCAAGGCAACAAAGGAGTGGCTCAAGAAGAAGCACATTAAGGTCCTGGAGTGGCCTAGCCAGTCTCCAGACCTTAACCCCATAGAAAATCTGTGGAGGGAGCTGAAGGTTCGAGTTGCCAAACGTCAGCCTCGAAACCTTAATGACTTGGAGAAGATCTGCAAAGAGGAGTGGGACAAAATCCCTCCTGAGATGTGTGCAAACCTGGTGGCCAACTACAAGAAACGTCTGACCTCTGTGATTGCCAACAAGGGTTTTGCCACCAAGTACTAAGTCATGTTTTGCAGAGGGGTCAAATACTTATTTCCCTCATTAAAATGCAAATCATTTTAGAACATTTTTGACATGCGTTTTTCTGGATTTTTTTGTTCTTATTCTGTC
Organism: Salmo salar; assembly: GCF_965601325.2. NCBI lineage: Eukaryota > Metazoa > Chordata > Actinopteri > Salmoniformes > Salmonidae > Salmo > Salmo salar. The sequence goes on from NC_138293.1 coordinate 99,066,152, forward strand.
TCTCACTGTTCAAATAAACCTACCATTAAAATTATAGACTGATCATTTCTTTGTATGTGGGCAAAGATACAAAATCAGTAGGGGATCAATTACTTTTTTCCCCCACTGTATATACTTCCCCTGGTATCATCCCCAGGGAATAGAAGAAGGCCCAAATACTCCGCCTTCACAAAGGTGGTGACCCGTGTGACCTAAATAATGATAATTATTTCCAAACTCTCTTGCCTAGCAAAGATGCTAGAATCCTTGGTAAATACCGTCTCTGACTAGGTCATAGCACCGTCTCTGACTAGGTCATAGCACCGTCTCAGACCAGGTCATAGCACCGTCTCTGACCAGGTCATGGCACCGTCTCTGACCAGGTCATGGCACCGTCTCAGACCAGGTCATGGCACCGTCTCAGACCAGGTCATGGCACCGTCTCTGACCAGGTCATGGCACCGTCTCAGACCAGGTCATGGCACCGTCTCAGACCAGGTCATGGCACCGTCTCAGACCAGGTCATGGCACCGTCTCTGACCAGGTCATGGCACCGTCTCAGACCAGGTCATGGCACCGTCTCTGACCAGGTCATAGCACCGTCTCTGACCAGGTCATAGCACCGTCTCTGACCAGGTCATAGCACCGTCTCAGACCAGGTCATAGCACCGTCTCTGACCAGGTCATAGCACCGTCTCTGACTAGGTCATAGCACCGTCTCTGCTACTTCTTTGGTTTTAAAATATTTTGTTAAATGTTTGGACAAGAAGAAACAATGTGTGGCCCTTTTTATTGACCTGTCTAACAACGGATGGCCCACAGAGATCGATTCTTGGTCTGGTTCTTTTCACTATTTACATTAACAATATTGGTTTATCTGTAAAATAAATGAACTTTGACCTGTATGCAGATGGCACTGTGGTGTATGCTACTGTGGTGTATGCTATGCGATCACCCCCGAGTCATGCCCCACAGTGTCACGCCCTGACCATCAGCCCTTGGTTCTCTATGGTATAGTAGGTCAGGGCGTGACTAGGGGGTGATCTAGGTTGTCTAGTTCTATGTTGGCCTGGTATGGTTCCCAATCAGAGGCAGCTGGTTTTCATTGAAAGCCCAAAGGACAGCCCAAAAACTTTTTTTGGGGGGGGGGGGGCACACGGGGTGGTCAGCGGAGCCGGGGAGTGAGCCAGTGACAACCTGGGAGGAGGTAGAGAGGTGGTCGGTCGACCCAAGAAGAGTGCCAGAGCTCGCCTGGGAGTCAATGGAACAGTGCGAGGAGGGATACCGGAGAATAGAGTTGGCTAGGAATATGCGGCAACGCAGGCGTTTGGAGGAGAGTGTCACCAGTCCGGTGCAACTTGTGCCGGTCCCACGCATCAGGCCTCCAGTGCGCCTCCCCAGTCCGGTACATCTTGTGTCTCTTCCTCGCACTTGCCCTGAAGTGCCTGTCCCCAGCCCAGTACGTCCTGTACCAGCTCCTCGCACTCGCCGTGCGAAGTATGTCATCGTTCCGGTACAATTTGTGCCGGCTCTACGCACCAAGTCTCCAGTATGCCTTCACAGCCCAGGACGTCCTGTGCCAGCTCCTCGCACTCGTCGTGCAAGGTGTGTCATCATTCCGTTACAACCTGTGCCGGCTATACGCACCAGGTCTCTAGTGCGCCTCCACAGCCCAGTAAGTCCTGTGCCAGCTCCTCGCACTCGCCCTAAAGTGCATGTCACCAGTCGGGTGCCACCTGTGCCGGCTCCACGCACCAGGCTTCCGGCGACGGTCCCCAGTCCTGAGCTTCCGGCGACGGTCCCCAATCCAGAGCTTCCGGCGACGGTCCCCAGTCCAGAACTTCCGGCGACGGTCCCCAGTCCGGAGCTTCCGGCGACGGTTCACAGTCCAGAGCTTCCGGCGACGGTTCACAGTCCAGAGCTTCCGGCGACGGTTCACAGTCCGGAACCTCCTGCGATGGTCCACAGTCCGGAACCTCCTGCGACGGTCCCCAGTCCGGAACCTCCTACGACGGTCCTCAGTCCGGAACCTCCTACGACGGTCCTCAGTCCGGAACCTCCTACGACGGTCTACAGTCCGGAACCTCCTATGACGGTCCACAGGCTGGAGCCCTCCTTTGCGCCGGTGCCCAGTCCAGGCACGGCGTCCAGTCCAGCTCCAAGGCCAGAGCCTTCCTCTGCGCCGATGCCCAGTCCAGGCACGGTGTCCAGTCCAGCTCCAAGGCCGGAGTCTTCCTCTGCGCCGGTGCCCAGTCCAGGCACGGCGTCCAGTCCCGCTCCATGGCAGGAGCCTTCCTCTGCGCCGATGTCCAGTCCAGGCACGGCGGCCAACTCAGCTCCATGCCCGGAGCCTTCCTCTGTGCCGAGGCCTAGTCCGGGCACGACGTTCTGTCACGCCCCTCCATGGCCGGACCCGTGGTCTGGGCGGGGGCAAAGTCCCGCACCAGAGCCGCCACCGAGGATGGTGGATCCGCGAGCAGAGTGGGTACTTCTCCATGAGTGGGTACATCTCCTTGAAGTCTCGGAGATCAATACATTGCACTCTTTTTGTCTTTAAAGGCCTCTTGCATAAACTTCTGCCATACCTTACCTCATTGTTGACCTTCAGACGTATCATGAGTTACCACACCCGGACTCAGGGATGGCTAACCCTGGAGATCCCATCAATCTCCACCCAGTTCCCACAGCCAGACTCAGGGATGGCTAACCCTGGAAATCCCATCAATCTCCACCCAGTTACTAAATCTGCTTTTAGAATTTTGTGGAATGTGGAATGTGCAATGATCTCCAAAAGTCCTGAAAGTTGGTGGAGTTGGTGCCTCTAGGGCGATCAGTCCTGAAAGTTGGTGGAGTTGGTGCCTCTAGGGCGATCAGTCCTGAAAGTTGGTGGAGTTGGTGCCTCTAGGGCGATCAGTCCTGAAAGTTGGTGGAGTTGGTGCTTCTAGGGCGATCAGGTGGATGTTAGAGGGCCTTTTACTGAACAATGGGTTTGGGTTTAGATGTTCATGTTTTAGTGTTTGCTTTTCATGTACTGGGTAATTGATATGTATGTACAGTGCAATGGTTGTTTATTGATGTGAATGTATACTGTAATGGTTGATGATTGATGTGGTGTTTATTGATGTGTTGTTTATTGATGTGCTGTTTATTGATGTGAATGTATACTGTAATGGCTGATGATTGATGTGTTGTTTATTGATGTGCTGTTTATTGATGTGAATGTATACTGTAATGGCTGATGATTGATGTGGTGTTTATTGATGTGTTTGATAGGTCGTCATTGTAAATAACAATTTGTTCTTAATTGACTTACATGTATAAATAAAGGTGAAATTAATATTGTTTACAAATAAACAAATATCTGAATACTCACATTGAAATGTATATGAAAGTAATTGAGATATTTGAAATAGTATTTGAAGCCAGGTCTGCTATGTCGTGCCACTGTGTGTGACATTATATTAGGAACTTTGAACTAACAGAGGGCTCTCAAAGGTTTACTGTGATCAGTGGAGTTTACTGGATAACACACACACACACACACACACACACACACACACACACACACACACACACACACACGTACACGTACACACACACACACACACACACACACACACACACACACACACACACACACACATACACACACACACACACACACACACACACACACACACACACACACACACACACACACAGATAGTGGGGATCCTATGTGTAAACCTGCTGTAGATAAAGGAGACACACAGAGCAGGCCATCTCTCAAATTAACTTAAAGGGGTAGTTCACCCAAATGACTAAATAACATATTGGTTTCCTGTCCACAGACTGCTTACAGAGTAAGGAAACCAAAACCTAATTTAGTAATATGAGTGAACTATCCCTTTACCTATTTAGAGAGCCCATAGACATAGACATAGACATAGACATAGACATAGACATACCACAACAGGAGGTGGCGTGAGACAAGACAGAGAAGCTGTCATACATATCAAACACAGAGGTCAAATCTAGAATGATACTATATATATTCCATATTTTCTATATAGCATCTACACTGATTATACCAAACACTAAGAACACCTTCCTAATATTGAGTTGCACCCCCTTTTGCCCTCAGAACAGCCTCAATTCGTCGGGGTTTGGACTCCACAAGGTGTTGAAAGCGTTCCACAGGGATGCTGGCCCATGTTGACTCCAATGCTTCCCACAGTTGGGTCAAGTTGTCTGGATGTCCTTTGGGTGGCTGACCATTCTTGATACACACGAGAAACTGTTGAGTGTGAAAAACCCAGCAGCATTGCAGTTCTTGACACAAACTGGTGCGCCTGGCACCTACTACCATACCCCGTTCAAAGGCACTTAAATATGTTGTCTTGCCCATTCACCCTCTGAATGAAACACATACACAATCCATGTCTCAATTGTCTCAAGGCTAAAACATCTTTCTGTCTCCTGGTCTGATCACCACAGTGTTTCTGGATCAGGGGATCGTGGCATAGTTCTTCTCAGCCCCTGACCCCTTAAGCTGGGTACAGAGGGAGGAATGTGCCCTACTGGCTCCAGACATCTATGGTGCTCTCAGACCAGGAGACTGTCTGGGATGGAGTTAAGGGTGTGTGTGTGTGTGTGTGTGTGTGTGTGTGTGTGTGTGTGTGTGTGTGTGTGTGTGTGTGTGTGTGTGTGTGTGTGTGTGTGTGTGTGTGTGTGTGTGTGTGTGTGTGTGTTGGAGAGTATGGGGTGCTGAAAATCGATGGTGGCAGAGGGGTAGAATTCCTCAGGTCAGGGATGGTAAGAGGAAAGGAGTCAAAGGTCAAATCCATAGGAGTCAGGCTGGAGTGTCCTAGAAACAGCATTGTGAGAGGACATTCTATGTTCTATGTTCTATAGAAAAATCCCTGGCTAATAACTAGGATCTAGCCTGCTCTGGGATATGTACAGATTATATAGATCTGAGACCAGCAGGCTAATAACTAGGACCTTTGTGTGTGTGTGTGTGTGTGTGTGTGTGTGTGTGTGTGGGAGAGAGAGAGAGAGAGAGAGAGAGAGAGAGAGAGAGCGAGAGAGAGAGAGAGAGAGCCAGACAGACAGACAGACAGACAGACAGACAGACAGACAGACAGACAGACAGACAGACAGACAGACAGACAGACAGACAGACAGACAGACAGACAGACAGACAGACAGACAGACAGAGTCCTCGTCATCTTGCCCAGTGATCTCCACATTATTAGACTGACCCTCTCCTTGACAGCATGTTATTCTGTTCTGATGTTGTGATTATACCTGGCCCTCTCATGACTGTGTGTGTGTGTGTGTAGGTGGGTGGGTGGGTGGGTGGACCTGTGACCCAGATACTCCCAGATTGAAGGGTGGAGCAGGGATGGATATTTTCAGGGTGCGTGCGTGCGTAATCAATGTGTGGTGTTTTCCAGAGACTACCTCACAGGGTGGATCCCTGTTCCGTGGATGTGTACCAAATGGCAAGTTATTCCCTACATAGTGCTCTACATTTGACCAGAGCCCTATGGCACCCTATTCCCTACATAGTGCTCTACTTTTGACCAGAGCCCTATGGCACCCTATTCCCTACATGGTGCACTACTTATGACCAGAGCCCTATGGGTAGTGCACTATATAAGGAATAGGGTGCCATTTGGGACACTGGCCATGTTAGGATGATGACGATGACGCTGAGGCTTCCAAATATGCCAGTCTTGTTCTAAATATAAGCAATGTTCTGGTGGACTCTGGGATTGATTTTTAGTCAAATCTAAGGACTATGGACCGATCAAAAACAAATCAAATCAAATGTTATTGTTCACATGCACATGTTTAGCAGATGTTATTGCTGGTGTAGTGAAATGCTTTGTGTTCCTAGCTCCAACAGTGCAGTAATATCTAACAGTTCACAACAATACACACTAATATAAAAGTAAAATAATGGAATTAAGAAATGTATAAATATCAGGACGAGCAACATCGGAGTGGCACTAACTAAAATACAGAAAAATAGAATACAGTATATACATATGAAATGAGTAAATATAAATACATAGATAAAATTATATGCCAGAAGATGGCCAGAATACATGTGTAACTCACTGGCTTCAGTTGAACAGATGTATGGATAGTCTGGACATTTACCTTTACAGGCTAACGTCAGATGGGTCATCTTTAGTCTATGTGGGCCTGTCACAATTGGAGGTTTGGCACAGAATGATCACAACCTTTTCACACTCCCATCAGCTGCTCAGTACTTTAATAACAACGGGGGCTAATGATCGCTGATAATGGGGGCTTTAAGACCGATTTGTGGTCCCAGTCCGTGCCCGAATGGATGGACAGGGTTTAAAAAAGTATAATTTAACTAGGCAAGTGGGTTAAGAACACATTTTTATTTACAATGGTGGCCTACCCCGACCAAACCTGGACCCAGTTGGACTCCCTAACTTGTTATTGAAGCACTGAGAATCTGATGGGAGTGTGAAGTTGTTAACTTCTGTCCTCTCTACCATGTAGACAGTTATAACTTCTGTCCTCTCTACCATGTCCAGACAGTTAGAACTTCTGTCCTCTCTACCATGTCCAGACAGTTAGAACTTCTGTCCTCTCTACCATGTCCAGACAGTTATAACCTCTGTCCTCTCTACCATGTCCAGACAGTTATAACTTCTGTCCTCTCTACCATGTCCAGACAGTTATAACTTCTGTCCTCTCTACCATGTCCAGACAGTTATAACTTCTGTCCTCTCTACCATGTCCAGACAGTTATAACTTCTGTCCTCTCTACCATGTCCAGACAGTTATAACTTCTGTCCTCTCTACCATGTCCAGACAGTTATAACCTCTGTCCTCTCTACCATGTCCAGACAGTTATAACTTCTGTCCTCTCTACCATGTCCAGACAGTTATAACTTCTGTCCTCTCTACCATGTCCAGACAGTTATAACTTCTGTCCTCTCTACCATGTCCAGACAGTTATAACCTCTGTCCTCTCTACCATGTCCAGACAGTTATAACCTCTGTCCTCTCTACCATGTCCAGACAGTTATAACCAGTGTTCCCCTTCTTTAGTCATCAGCTGTCATCACCGCCATGCCCTTCACTGTCAGAGAGAAACCCCTTGACTTGGACACTGTTTATTGTACTGTGCTGTTTCCTGGCAACATGACGTGTGAGTGCAAAGTGGAAGCCAAGGAAAGTTAGTGTGGAGAGAGAGGGGGGGGGGGGCTACAGCAGCTCCTAGATCTTCTGCACAGATTCTGTCAGACCTGGGCCCTGACAGTAAATCTCTGTAGGACAAAAATAATGGGTTTCCAAAAAAGGTCCAGTTGCCAGGACCACGAATACAAATTCCATCTAGATACCGTTGCCCTGGAGCACACAAAAAACTATACATACCTCGGCCTAAACATCAGCGCCACAGGTAACTTCCACAAAGCTGTGAACGATCTGAGAGTCAAGGCAAGAAGGACCTTCTATGCCATCAAAAGGAACATAAAATTCTACATACCAATTAGGATCTGGCTAAAAATACTTGAATCAGTTATAGGACAAATCAAATCAAATCAAATGTATTTATATAGCCCTTCTTACATCAGCTGATATCTCAAAGTGCTGTACAGAAACCCAGCTTAAAACACCAAACAGCAAGCAATGCAGGTGTAGAAGCACGGTGGCTAGGAAAAACTCCCTAGAAAGGCCAAAATCTAGGAAGAAACCTAGAGAGGAACCAGGCTATGAGGGGTGGCCAGTCCTCTTCTGGCTGTGCCGGGTGGAGATTATAACAGAACATGGCCAAGATGTTCAAATGTTCATAAATGACCAGCATGGTCAAATAATAATAATCACAGTTGTCGAGGGTGCAACAAGTCAGCACCTCAAGAGTAAATGTCAGTTGGCTTTTCATAGCCGATCATTGAGAGTATCTCTACCGCTCCTGCTGTCTCTAGACAGTTGAAAACAGCAGGTCTGGGACAGGTAGCACGTCTGGTGAACAGGTCAGGGTTCCATAGCAGCAGGCAGAACAGTTGAAACTGGAGCAGCAGCACGGCCAGGTGGACTGGGGACAGCAAGGAGTCATCATGTCAGGTAGTCCTGAGGCATGGTCCTAGGGCTCAGGTCCTCCGAGAGAGAAAGAAAGAAAGAGAGAAAGAGAGAATTAGAGAGTGCATACTTAAATTCACACAGGACACCGGATAAGACAGGAGAAATACTCCAGATATAACAGACTGACCCTAGCCCCCCGACACATAAACTACTGCAGCATAAATACTGGAGGCTGAGACAGGAGGGGTCAGGAGACACTGTGGCCCCATCCGACGATACCCCCGGACAGGGCCAAACAGGAAGGATATAACCCCACCCCCACACCACTAGAGGGATATCTTCAACCACCAACTTACCATCCTGAGACAAGGCCGAGTATAGCCCACAAAGATCTCCGCCACGGCACAACCCAAGGGGGTGCGCCAACCCAGACAGGAAGACCACGTCAGTGACTCAACCCACTCAAGTGATGCACCCCTCCTAGGGACGGCATGGAAGAACACCAATAAGCCAGTGACTCAGCCCCTGTAATAGGGTTAGAGGCAGAGAATCCCAGTGGAGAGAGGGGAACCGGCCAGGCAGAGACAGCAAGGGCGGTTCGTTGCTCCAGAGCCTTTCCGTTCACCTTCACACTCCTGGGCCAGACTACACTCAATCATAGGACCCACTGAGGAGATGAGTCTTCAGTAAAGACTTAAAGGTTGAGACCGAGTCTGCATCTCTCACATGGGTAGGCAGACCATTCCATAAAAATTGAGCTCTATAGGAGAAAGCCCTGCCTCCAGCTGTTTGCTTAGAAATTCTAGGGACAATTAGGAGGCCTGCGTCTTGTGACCGTAGCGTACGTGTAGGTATGTGCGACAGGACCAAATCAGAAAGATAGGTAGGAGCAAGCCCATGTAATGCTTTGTAGGTTAGCAGTAAAACCTTGAAATCAGCCCTTGCCTTAACAGGAAGCCAGTGTAGGGAGGCTAGCACTGGAGTAATATGATCAAATTTTGGGGTTCTAGTCAGGATTCTAGCAGCCGTATTTAGCACTAACTGAAGTTTATTTAGTGCTTTATCCGGGTAGCTGGAAAGTAGAACATTGCAGTAGTCCAACCTAGAAGTAACAAAAGCATTGATACATTTTTCTGCATCATTTTTGGACAGAAAGTTTCTGATTTTTGCAATGTTATGTAGATGGAAAAAAGATGCCCTTGAAACAGTCTTGATATGTTCTTCAAAAGAGAGATCAGGGACAACCTGGAGAAGAGTCCCATAGCAGCCTGGAGAAGAGTCCCATAGCAACCTGGAGAAGAGTCCCGTAGTAGCCTGGAGAAGAGTCCCGTAGCAACCTGGAGAAGAGTCCCGTAGTAGCCTGGAGAAGAGTCCTGTAGCAACCTGGAGAAGAGTCCCCTAAGCATGCTGGTCCTGGGGCTCTGTTCACAAACACAAACAGACCCCACAGAGCATTTTGTACAGACTCAGTGAGCATAGCCTTGCTATTGAGAAAGGCTGCAGTAGGCAGACTTGGCTCTCAAGTCTGCCTAGGCTATGTGCACACTGCCCACAGAATGAGGTTGAAACTGAGCTGCACTTCCTAACCTGCTGCCAAATGTATGACCATATTAGAAACACATTTCTCTCAGATTACACAAACCCAGAAAGAGTTCAAAAACAAACCCAATTTTGATAGAATCCCATATCTATTGGGTGAAATACCAGAGTGTGCCATCACAGCAGCAACATTTGTGACCTGTTGCCACAAGAAAAGGGCAACCAGTGAAGAACAAACATTGTATATACAACCCATATTTATGTTTATTTATTTCCTTTTGTACTTGAACTATTTGCACATAATATGACATTTGAAATGTCTTTATTCCTTTGGAGTTTCATGTTTATATCAGGAATCAAGGTAAGACCCAAGTGCAGACTGTGTGAAGTAACAATGTTTATAGTAACAACAGAGGCAGGCAAACGACAGGTCGAGGCAGGCAGGGGTCGGTAATCCAGAGTAGAGGTCAAGGTACAGGACGGCAGGCAGGCTCAGGTCAGGCAGAGGTCGGTAATCCAGAAGTGGAGCAAAGGTACAGGACGGCAGGCAGGGTCAGGATCAGGCAGGCGGGTACAGGGTCAGGACAGTCAAGGGTCAAAAACCAGGAGGACAAGAAAAAGAGAGACTGGGGAAAAACAGGAGCTGAGACAAAACGCTGGTTGACTTGAACAAACAAGACGAACTGACACACACAGAAAACACCGGTATAAATATCCAGAGGATAAGTGGGGAAGATGGGCGACACCTGGAGGGGGTGGAGACAAACACAGAGACAGGTGAAACAGATCAGGGCATGCCAGTACCCCCCCTCTTAAGGCCGTCACCTGGTGTTCCACCTGGGCGGATACCTGGTTGACTGGGGTGCCGGCGGTGAAAGACGGTGATGAGGGCCAGGTCCAGGATGTCTTTAGCGGGAACCCCTGCCCCGTGGTCAAACCCTCAGGAGGCGTCTCACCGTGTACGCTGGCTGGCCATCGATGACACGGGGGAGGGATGGACCTAGAAACAGAAGACAAAGGGCAGTCAGACATGGTTTTGTCTCTAGACACAGAAAAGGTAGGACAATTACGGAGGGTACGGGGCAACAGAGGACAAACAGCAGAGGGGCTAATGATCTTGGAGCGGGGGATGACGGTCTCGGCTTCCGAGGTTGTGTGGCCACGGCACTATAGCGGCGTGCCAGCGCCTTAGGCTTGACCTTCTTGGATACCGGTCGGTGCTGCAGAAGAGAAGTGGCCCGGGCCTTACTGAACCCCTCCCAGAGGTCCTGGTACTCTGCAAGGCTGGCGGAGAGGTCCGGGGCAATCTCCAAGCCCCCAGGAAGACGTCCAGGGGCGGGCAGGGCTGACTTCAGGCAATGAGTGTGGCAGGACAGGCTCCAGCCCACGATGGCACCAGTAGTCCAGTTAATGGAGGGATTGTGTCGCTGGAGCCAAGAGAATCCCAATACCACGGGAACCTGCGGAGACTCAACCAGCAGGAATTGGATCGTCTCGCTGTGGTTGTCTGGTGGGTGACCCGGCCTATAGAGCGCCCGTCCAGTGCTGTAACCCATGGGAATGGAGAGGGGTTGAGTGGGGATGCCCAGCTCGTGCGCCAGAGGAACGTCCATGAGACTCACATCGGCACCCGAGTCGATAAGTACCTGGAGAGACTTGGACTGGTCGCCCCACAGCAGGGTGGCATGGAGAGGGGGCGAGTAAGGGGAGAAGAACCATTATCTTTAAGACCCAGCAGTGTACTCACTCCAACGAATGAACTAGGTCTCTTGAAGGGACAGGTGGACACAGCCTAGCCCTGCTGAGCTGCATCGGCTCGGGAAGAGGTGAATCGGCAGTCTCCGGAGGCTCTTGGAGGGACTCGGGTAAGCTCGGATCCTCTCGGGGACATAGATGCCGGGGACTTTCGGAGTTCATCAGATGCTAGGTGGGATCCCTAAGTGAGCGATTGGGACCGCAATCGAACCTCTTCTCCCTCCTACATTCCGGTAGCCGACCATTGATCCGGATGGTTAAAGTGACGAGTGAGTCGAGATCCGTCTGCAGTTCTTGGGCTGCCAGCTCATCCTTTACCTCCTCAGATAATCCGTGCAGGAACATGTCGAACAGCACTTTCTGGTTTCAGGGACCCTCCGCTGCTAGCGTGCGGAACTTCAACGCATAGTCTATCACACTGAGGGTGTCCTGCCGAAGGTGGAGTAACTTCCGGGCAGCCTCTCTCCTGGACACCGGAGGCTCGAAAACTTCTCACCTCCGCCACGAATACCTCCAGACTGAGGCAGACGGTGGATTGTTGCTCACACACCACCATTGCGCAGGCGAGTGCTCTCTCGTCATCAGCGTAATAATGTACACTATCTTCGAGCAGTCCAAGGGGAACGAAGAAGGCTGCAGCTCGAAAACGAGGGAGCACTGGAAGAGAAAGACCCGGCAGGTTCTGGAATCTCCATCGTAGCGCTCCGGGGGAGGTAAGCGGGGTTCCCGGGAAACCGGGGTGACGGCGCCGCTACCAGCCGGGTTACTGAGGGGCTGGGAGATTACTGTTGTGGTAGGCTGCCTAGTAGGCAACCCACGGAATTGCTCCCGCATTGCGTCCAAGGCTAGGTCGTGACGTACGGCCACCGCCTGGAGCTCTTCCATCAGACCGCGAAGCCACTCCTCGTGAAGGTACAGGACGACAAGCAGGCTCAGGGTCAGGCAGAGTGGTCAGGCGGGCGGATACAGGGTCAGGACAGTCAAGGGTCAAAAATCAGGAGGGCGAGAAAAAAAGAGACGGGAAAAAAGGAACTGCGACAAACTGCTGGTTGACTTGAACAAACAAGACAAACTGGCACAGACAGACAGAAAACACAGGTATAAATACCCAGAGGATAAGTGGGGAAGATGGGCGACACCTGGAGGGGGTGGAGACAAGCACAAGGACAGGTAAAAGAGAGAGAGAGAGAGAGAGACAGAGAGAGAGAGCGAGAGGGTGGACAGTTAAACAACCTCATCATTTTCTTATTATATAGTGAGGAGCGCTGTATGACCAATCATCTGTTATTATATAGTGAGGAGAGCTGTATGACCAATCATCTGTTATTATATAGTGAGGAGCGCTGTATGACCAATCATCTGTTATTATATAGTGAGGAGAGCTGTATGACCAATCATCTGTTATTATATAGTGAGGAGAGCTGCATGACCAATCATCTGTTATTATATAGTGAGGAGAGCTGTATGACCAATCATCTGTTATTATATAGTGAGGAGAGCTGTATGACCAATCATCTGTTATTATATAGTGAGGAGAGCTGTATGACCAATCATCTGTTATTATATAGTGAGGAGAGCTGTATGACCAATCATCTGTTATTATATAGTGAGGAGAGCTGTATGACCAATCATCTGTTATTATATAGTGAGGAGAGCTGCATGGCCAATCATCTGTTATTATATAGTGAGGAGAGCTGTATGACCAATCATCTGTTATTATATAGTGAGGAGAGCTGTATGACCAATCATCTGTTATTATATAGTGAGGAGAGCTGCATGACCAATCATCTGTTATTATATAGTGAGGAGAGCTGTATGACCAATCATCTGTTATTATATAGTGAGGAGAGCTGCATGGTCAATCATCTGTTATTATATAGTGAGGAGCGCTGTATGACCAATCATCTGTTATTATATAGTGAGGAGAGCTGTATGACCAATCATCTGTTATTATATAGTGAGGAGCGCTGTATGACCAATCATCTGTTATTATATAGTGAGGAGAGCTGTATGACCAATCATCTGTTATTATATAGTGAGGAGAGCTGTATGACCAATCATCTGTTATTATATAGTGAGGAGAGCTGTATGACCAATCATCTGTTATTATATAGTGAGGAGAGCTGCATGGCCAATCATCTGTTATTATATAGTGAGGAGAGCTGTATGACCAATCATCTGTTATTATATAGTGAGGAGAGCTGTATGACCAATCATCTGTTATTATATAGTGAGGAGAGCTGCATGGTCAATCATCTGTTATTATATAGTGAGGAGCGCTGTATGACCAATCATCTGTTATTATATAGTGAGGAGAGCTGCATGGCCAATCATCTGTTATTATATAGTGAGGAGAGCTGTATGACCAATCATCTGTTATTATATAGTGAGGAGAGCTGTATGACCAATCATCTGTTATTATATAGTGAGGAGAGCTGTATGACCAATCATCTGTTATTATATAGTGAGGAGAGCTGTATGACCAATCATCTGTTATTATATAGTGAGGAGAGCTGTATGACCAATCATCTGTTATTATATAGTGAGGAGAGCTGCATGACCAATCATCTGTTATTATATAGTGAGGAGAGCTGTATGACCAATCATCTGTTATTATATAGTGAGGAGAGCTGTATGACCAATCATCTGTTATTATATAGTGAGGAGAGCTGTATGACCAATCATCTGTTATTATATAGTGAGGAGAGCTGTATGACCAATCATCTGTTATTATATAGTGAGGAGAGCTGTATGACCAATCATCTGTTATTATATAGTGAGGAGAGCTGCATGACCAATCATCTGTTATTATATAGTGAGGAGAGCTGTATGACCAATCATCTGTTATTATATAGTGAGGAGAGCTGTATGACCAATCATCTGTTATTATATAGTGAGGAGAGCTGTATGACCAATCATCTGTTATTATATAATGAGGAGAGCTGTATGACCAATCATCTGTTATTATATAGTGAGGAGAGCTGCATGGCCAATCATCTGTTATTATATAGTGAGGAGAGCTGTATGACCAATCATCTGTTATTATATAGTGAGGAGAGCTGTATGACCAATCATCTGTTATTATATAGTGAGGAGAGCTGCATGGCCAATCATCTGTTATTATATAGTGAGGAGAGCTGCATGGCCAATCATCTGTTATTATATAGTGAGGAGAGCTGTATGACCAATCATCTGTTATTATATAGTGAGGAGAGCTGTATGACCAATCATCTGTTATTATATAGTGAGGAGAGCTGTATGACCAATCATCTGTTATTATATAGTGAGGAGAGCTGTATGACCAATCATCTGTTATTATATAGTGAGGAGAGCTGTATGACCAATCATCTGTTATTATATAGTGAGGAGAGCTGTATGACCAATCATCTGTTATTATATAGTGAGGAGAGCTGTATGACCAATCATCTGTTATTATATAGTGAGGAGAGCTGCATGACCAATCATCTGTTATTATATAGTGAGGAGAGCTGCATGACCAATCATCTGTTATTATATAGTGAGGAGAGCTGTATGACCAATCATCTGTTATTATATAGTGAGGAGAGCTGTATGACCAATCATCTGTTATTATATAGTGAGGAGAGCTGCATGACCAATCATCTGTTATTATATAGTGAGGAGAGCTGCATGACCAATCATCTGTTATTATATAGTGAGGAGAGCTGCATGACCAATCATCTGTTATTATATAGTGAGGAGAGCTGTATGACCAATCATCTGTTATTATATAGTGAGGAGAGCTGTATGACCAATCATCTGTTATTATATAGTGAGGAGAGCTGCATGGCCAATCATCTGTTATTATATAGTGAGGAGAGCTGCATGGCCAATCATCTGTTATTACATTCTGAGAGACGAGAAAGAAGAGATATTGAAAGAGAGAGAGAGAGAGCGAGTGTGAAAGAGAGAGATACTGCAGATGAACATGAGCCTGCAAAGCTCTCCTCTATTCCAATGTAATGAGTTGCAGAAGTTTGAATATGTGGGTTGAATACATTATTTGTTATTTGTATATGCTTAGTTCAAACTCCACCTCTGCTCTATGCTGCCATCTTGTGGGATACTGTGATAGCACATCATCGTCAGGCTCGTGTTGACTAGACACCAAAACGGACAGAAAAGGGGAGGGACCACCTACCTGAATCTGTCCAATAAGAAACTCTTGTTTTTGTTGCAATAAGACTTTCAGTTGCCAAAACATTTTGCTGCTACGTGCACTAATGATCTATTCATTAACTAATGTGTCCCCTGCTCCCTGTAGCCTCCAACCTCCCTCATCCAATTGGATTGTGGCTCCATACACCCATGAAGACTGCCTGGCCGCTATTCATTTAGGACCCAGGCAGTCTTCACGGGTGTGTGGAGCCACTCTCCAATAGGATGAGAGAGGTTGGAGGCTACAGGCATCCTCTACTGACGGGATGAGGTCAATATCCTTCCAGGATACCCGGGCCAGGTTGATTAGAAAGGCCTGCTCACTGAAGTGTTTTAGGGAGCGTTTGACAGTGATGAGGGTAACCTAATTTATGTTTCTATAACTCCCCTGAATGCTATTGTCAGCAGTATCATGACCCTATCAACCTGAGTTATCCTGTTAGCACTGAGACAGTGGCACGACTTCCGCCGAAGTCGGTCCCTCTCCTTGTTCGGGCGGCGTTCGGCGGTCGACGTCACCGGCCTTCTAGCCATCGCCGATCCACTTTTCATTTTCCATTTGTTTTGTCTTTGTTTTACACACCTGGTTTCAATCCCCCCAATTACTTGTTCTTTATTTAACCCTTTGCTCCCCCATGGTTATTTGTGAGTGATTGTTTGTATGTATACGGTCTGTTTTTGTGGGCTAGTTTATTGTGTTGTATTTATTGATTCCTTGAGTAAATTACGTTCCTTACTCATTTCTGCTGTCCTGCGCCTGACTCCTCCACACCAGCTACACACAGGCCGACTACAGACGGTTTGCCCTAGTAGGAGTATTGTGAGTCATTGGCTGTTAAAACCTCTACGGGATCGGTGTGTCCCCCGCGGGACGGTTGAGCTAATGTGCGCTAATGTGATTAGCATGAGGTTGTAAGTAACAAGAAGATTTCCCAGGACATAGACACATCTGATATTGGCAGAAAGCTTAAATTCTTGTTAATCTAAATGTGCTGTCCAATTTACAGTAGCTATTACAGTGAAAAAAAATACCATGCTATTGTTTGAGGAGAATGCACAACAACAAAACACTTTTATCACGGCTACTGGTTTGATACATTCACCTCTGAAGGTAAATAATGCACTTACAGTCAGTAATCTTGCTCTGATTTGTCATCCTGAGGGTCCCAGAGATAAAATGTAGCATAGTTTTGTTTGATAATATCAATTTTTATATTCAAATGTAGGAATTGGATTCTACAATTTGACCAGCCACCTGAGCCGCTGATTAAACTGTGGGTTTACACAACCAAATAATTTCTGCACAAACTGCCAGAACCGTCTCAGGGAAGCTGATCTGCGTGCTCATCGTCCTCACCAGGGTCTTGACCTGACTGCAGTTAGGCGTTGTAATCGACTTCAGTGGGCACGCTGGAGAAGTGTGCTCTTCACGGATGAATCCTGGTTTTGACTGTTCCGGGCAGATGGCAGACAACGTGTACGGCGTCGTGTGGGAGAGCGGTTTGCTGATGTCAACGTTGTGAACAGAGTTCCCCATGGTGTCGGTGGGGTTATGGTATGGGGAGGCATAAGCTACAGGCAACGAACACATTGCATTTTATCGATGGCAAATTGAATGCACAGAGATCCTGAGGTCCATTTTCGTGCCATTCATTTGCCGCCATCACCTGATGTTTCAGCATGATAATGCACGACCCCATGTTGCAAGGATCTGTACACAATTCCCGGAAGCTAAAAATGTCCCAGTTCTTCCATGGCCTGCCTACTCACCAGACATGTTACCCATTGAGCATGTTTGGGATGCTCTGGATCGACGTGTATGACAACGTGTTCCAGTTCCCGCCAATATCCAGAAACTTTGCACAGGCATTGAAGAGGAGTGGGACAACATTCCACAGGCCACAATCAACAGCCTGATCAACTCTATGTGAAGGAGATGTGTCGCCCTGCATGAGGCAAATGATGGTCACACCACATACTGACTGGTTTTCTGATCCCCGCCACTACCTTTTTTTTAAGGTATCTGTGACCAACAGATGAATATCTGTTTTCTCAGTCAAGTGAAATCAATTATTTCAATTGACTGATTACCTTAGATGAAATGAAAATTGTTGAAATTGTTGCATGTTGCGTTTATATTTTTGTTCACCGTAAATATTGCTGTCATGTCTTCTGATAAGTAAAGCAAAGCAATAAAAACAATGAAACATCCCAGTAAAGTGCTAAAAATAGGCCACATTAACATACGTAGCCTAAGAAACAAGGTTCATGAAATTTGATAACTTGCTAGTAACAGATAACATTCATAAATTCACATCTGGAACTCACTTACGTCATTCCTTTGAAGACACAGTGGTAGCAATACATGGTTATAACATCTACAGAAGAGACAAGAATGAAGCTTCTCTACAGTAGAGCGAGGGGGTTTTGTCCCACCCTGTGGTTCATTTGTCAGCTGTTACAGCTTCTTTACAGTAGAGGGAGGGGGTTTGTCCCACCCTGTTGTTCATTTGTCAGCTGTTACAGCTTCTTTACAGTAGAGCGGGGGGGTTTTGTCCTACCCTGTTGTTCATTTGTCAGCTGTTACAGCTTATTTACAGTTTCATATTTCATGTGTACAAATGTGTACACATGTGTATGTGTGTGTGAATGGGAATCAATTGTTGGTACAGTAAGGCATAGCTGTGTGTGTGTGTGTGTGTGTGTGTGTGTGTGTGTGTGTGTGTGGTGTGTGTGTGTGTGTGTGTGTGTGTGTGTGTGTGTGTGTGTGTGTGTGTGTGCTATATGAACATTTTATGGAGAGAAAAAAAACTTAAAAGTTTGCACTACTACACACACCATAATGCTTTGAATTCTGCTCATCTTTACCTTGCATCCTCTGTTGCTGCATGCATGCTCTCTCCTCACTCCCACTCCTGATGCTGTCGCTTAGCAACGCATATTCCAAGCGATGTGCAAAAAAACAACTAGCTGCAGAGGAGATTGAGAAGAAGAAGAGAACATGAACATCGGTTTATATTTTTTGTATGTTTTTTTGAGGGTCAGTGAAGTTAGCTAGGTAAATCTCTGGGTTATTTGACCAAACCTGTTGCAGTCACAGCTCTTACTTGGTCGTTCTAAAGTCCGGCAGATGGCGCTGTTATAAAGAGAAGGAGACAGTGGCTCTTTCATCAAGAATCGAAGAAGTAGTGGAAGACAAAAAATAAAGGAGAAAAAAAAAGGAAGGAGGCCGACCCGACACAAAACATAACGCACACCGATAGCTGTAGCGGGTCCATTAATGGACATAGAATAAACAGATAGCGAGCAAATACGCTTGTTCACGGAATTTAATCCCGTTGAGAGCAGGTCATGCTGTTCTCGCAAAGGTAATGAGCCGTAAAGCCCTTGGGTTTCGGCTTAGCAGCGCCCACAAACTGCAGCGAAACTGGAATGATTGGCAGCCCAGGTTGGTATCGCGCCACGGGGGAGACAGTCTAAAATAGAACGGGGATTCGCTGGGCCTAACCTCAGCTTCTTTATTTAGCTAGCTAGCTAGTAAGACACTTTGGCTCCCACACAGTTAGGGAAATGTCTTGATAACAGTAGCTAGCCAGCAAACAAGTCAGCTAACGCTCAAGCTTGATAACGTTATCCAAATTAGCTAACTACACTATCGAGGCTAACCAACACTTTGCGCATTTCTGACTCAAAACAACCTGCCGCATTGCTATGCTTTCCTCGTGTTTAGGTATACATGGCTAGTTAGCTAACCTGGTAAGAGAAGCCAATGCTTGGAAGCTATTTCGGTAACAGTGGAAGTGGTGTTAGCTAGCTATTGCTAGTTATTACTATTATTA
This sequence comes from Salmo salar, assembly GCF_965601325.2. Lineage (NCBI taxonomy): Eukaryota > Metazoa > Chordata > Actinopteri > Salmoniformes > Salmonidae > Salmo > Salmo salar. Next base: position 99,085,495 of record NC_138293.1, read on the forward strand.
GCCAGTATTCATTGTCACTGAGATGACATGTTACCTTCACTTGGTAGCCAGCTAGTTAACGTTAGTTGGCTAGCTGACGTTAGTTAACTCAAAGCCCACATCGTGGCAGCATATGACGTTAGCCAACTAGCTAACTAACTAGCAGCTAACTATGGCTAGTGTTCGTTAGCAAGGTTCTAGCTTTCTTCCCCTTTGTCCCCAGAGCTTGTTAAATAGATAGCTACAGTACCAGTCGTTGGTTGGTTGGTTGGTTGTGCTTTGATAACGTGGTACCCGGAACAGTAAACTGATTTGACATCAAATGCTGTGCTAACGTATAGTGTGGCAACATTGTCTTTCTAGCTGGCTACCGAACGATTGGCCATCAGTGGGCAACGTTTGTCTTTCCTGCTGTCTTGTGTAACGTTATCTGGTCAACAATGATTAACTAGATAACGTCCGCTTGACAGTTGATATTGGCTACCTAGTAATCGCTCAAAAGTAACTAGCCAGAAGAGAACTAACTAACTAGCTATTGGGTTTTAACGCTTGCTAACTGATTGCTAACCTGCTAACTTTACTATTTTGCGCGGTACCACCCTTGACCAGCAAACGAAAGCGATTTAGCAATGCTGTCAGCGGTTTGAATTCCGTGATTTGAATTGCACAGGGACATCAATAAAGTACATTATGCAAGTTAATCAGTTCTTGATCAAAGAGAGGGAGGTGGTGTTAAAACGTTCCTTCAGTTGAGACCTCCATTTGACGTTTCTGTTCAGACAAATGCTCATAGTCTTATAGAAACTATTCTACAGAGCTGTAAATTAGTTAGAATAATTTCTCCATCCACGTATCCAGTTGTTAAATCCTAGACTTGTAAACCAGATTGGGGTGAGATTGTCAAACTGTAGGGAGTGTGTCCATATAAGTTATGATGGGGTGGCAAGGTTGCTGGATCGAATCCCGAGCTGACAAGGTAAAAATCTGTCCTCCTGCCCCTGAACAAGGCAGTTAACCCACTGTTCCCCGGTAGGCCGTCATTGTAAATAAGAATTTTGAACCACAGTCATTTAGCATCGTTCAAGTTGCCCTGACTGTGTGTTTGTGTCCTGCCCCCCCTGTGTGTCTGTTCCTCTGTCCGCCTGCTTCAGAGGCGACAGCGTGTCAGCAGCTAGCCAGGACGGTGTGAAGTGCATCGCCACCAGAGACCTGGGTCCAGCTGCAGCAGCTGTATACGACCCAACAGCAGTGGGAGTAGCGACCTCGGACCGGCCTGTCTCCCCACCTCTCCTACATAATGATGCCTTCACAGACACCGCAGACACACTGGACGAAGGTGGTGGGTGTTACTGTCTTCTGGGTGCCGCATGTGGGCTGGCTTTCTGCAGCATGTTGGGGTGTGTGTGGGCTGGGGTTGGGTGCTATTGCCTGTCTGCAACATGTTGGGGTGTGTGTGTGTGTGGGCTGGGGTTGGGTGCTACTGCCTGTCTGCAGCATGTTGGGGTGTGTGTGGGCTGGGGTTGGATGCTACTGCCTGTCTGCAGCATGTTGGGGTGTGTGTGGGCTGGGGTTGGGTGCTACTGCCTGTCTGCAGCATGTTGGGGTGGGTGCGGGCTGGGGTTGGGTGCTACTGCCTGTCTGCAGCATGTTGGGGTGGGTGTGGGCTGGGGGTGGGTGCTACTGCCTGTCTGCAGCATGTTGGGGTGTGTGGGCTGGGGTTGGGTGCTACTGCCTGTCTGCAGCATGTTGGGGTGTGTGTGGGTGTGGGCTGGGGTTGGGTGCTACTGCCTGTCTGCAGCATGTTGGGGTGTGTGGGCTGGGGTTGGGTGCTACTGCATGTCTGCAGCATGTTGGGGTGTGTGTGGGTGTGGGCTGGGGTTGGGTGCTACTGCCTGTCTGCAACATGTTGGGGTGGGTGTGGGCTGGGGTTGGGTGCTACTGCCTGTCTGCAGCATGTTGGGGTGGGTGTGGGCTGGGGTTGGGTGCTACTGCCTGTCTGCAGCATGTTGGGGTGTGTGTGTGGGTGGGTGTGGGCTGGGGTTGGGTGCTACTGCCTATCTGCAGCATGTTGGGGTGTGTGTGGGCTGGGGTTGGGTGCTACTGCCTGTCTGCAACATGTTGTTGGTACTGTAGTGATTTAAGTGAGCTACGACTGTTACGCCCCTTGCAGGTCTCACTGTAGGCAGACCTGCTACCCATTGCTCTAAAGAGTAAAAGGGGATTCGTAACAGGCCTGCCGGCCTAGGCAGAGGTGCTGTGTATTATAGTAGCCTGGTTCAGGCCTGCCGACCTACGCAGGGGTGCTGTGTATTATAGTAGCCTGGTCCAGGCCTGCCGACCTAGGCAGGGGTGCTGTGTATTATAGTAGCCTGGTCCAGGCCTGCCGACCTAGGCAGGGGTGCTGTGTATTATAGTAGCCTGGTCCAGGCCTGCCGACCTAGGCAGGGGTGCTGTGTATTATAGTAGCCTGGTCCAGGCCTGCCGACCTAGGCAGGGGTGCTGTGTATTATAGTAGCCTGGTTCAGGCCTGCCGACCTAGGCAGGGGTGCTGTGTATTATAGTAGCCTGGTCCAGGCCTGCCGACCTAGGCAGGGGTGCTGTGTATTATAGTAGCCTGGTTTAGGCCTACCAACCTAGGCAGGGGTGCTGTGTATTATAGTAGCCTGGTCCAGGCCTGCCGACCTAGGCAGGGGTGCTGTGTATTATAGTAGCCTGGTCCAGGCCTGCCGACCTAGGCAGGGGTGCTGTGTATTATAGTAGCCCGGTCCAGGCCTGCCGACCTTGGCAGGGGTGCTGTGTATTATAGTAGCCTGGTTCAGGCCTGCTGACCTAGGCAGGGGTGCTGTGTATTATAGTAGCCTGGTTCCGGATCTGTTTGTGCCGCCTTGCCAAGGGACAACAAGTGACAAAGACCATAGGAGCTAGTTGGCAAGACGGCACAAACAGATCTGAGACCAGGCTTGGGTTGTTATGGGGTCAGGTTAGCAGTACATGAGACCAGGCTTGGGTTGTTATGGGGTCAGGTTAGCAGTACATGAGACCAGGCTTGGGTTGTTATGGGGTCAGGTTAGCAGTACATGAGACCAGGCTTGGGTTGTTATGGGGTCAGGTTAGCAGTACATGAGACCAGGCTTGGGTTGTTATGGGGTCAGGTTAGCAGTACATGAGTCCAGGCTTGGGTTGTTATGGGGTCAGGTTAGCAGTACATGAGACCAGGCTTGGGTTGTTATGGGGTCAGGTTAGCAGTACATGAGACCAGGCTTGGGTTGTTATGGGGTCAGGTTAGCAGTACATGAGTCCAGGCTTGGGTTGTTATGGGGTCAGGTTAGCAGTACATGAGACCAGGCTTGGGTTGTTATGGGGTCAGGTTAGCAGTACATGAGACCAGGCTTGGGTTGTTATGGGGTCAGGTTAGCAGTACATGAGACCAGGCTTGGGTTGTTATGGGGTCAGGTTAGCAGTACATGAGACCAGGCTTGGGTTGTTATGGGGTCAGGTTAGCAGTACATGAGACCAGGCTTGGGTTGTTATGGGGTCAGGTTAGCAGTACATGAGACCAGGCTTGGGTTGTTATGGGGTCAGGTTAGCAGTACATGAGTCCAGGCTTGGGTTGTTATGGGGTCAGGTTAGCAGTACATGAGACCAGGCTTGGGTTGTTATGGGGTCAGGTTAGCAGTACATGAGACCAGGCTTGGGTTGTTATGGGGTCAGGTTAGCAGTACATGAGACCAGGCTTGGGTTGTTATGGGGTCAGGTTAGCAGTACATGAGTCCAGGCTTGGGTTGTTATGGGTCAGGTTAGCAGTACATGAGACCAGGCTTGGGTTGTTATGGGGTCAGGTTAGCAGTAAATGCTGACACACCTGACAGCGGCTGTGTGTGAAATTACACCCTATTCTCTATATAGTGCACTACTTTAGAACAGGGCCCAATGGCACCCTATTCCCTATATCTATGCATAGTCACTTCACCCCTACCTACATGTACAAATTACTTCTAAACTGTACCCCCGCGCACTGACTCAGTACCGGTACCCCTGTATATAGCCTCGTTATGTTATTGTGTTTTTATTTTTTACTTTCGTTTATTTGGTAAATAATTTCTTAACCCCTTGAACTGGTTAAGGGCTTGTAAGTAATCATTTCACTGTAAGGTCTACACTTGTTTTATTCAGAACATGTGAGAAATAAAGTTTGATTTGATATATAGTGCACTGCTTTAGACAAGGGCCCTATTTTGTATTCAGAACATGTGAGATATAAAGTTTGATTTGATATATAGTGCACTGCTTTAGACAAGGGCCCTGTTTGTATTAGTGTATCTATTGTTATGGTCACATTGTCCAGAGGTGAACCTGTAGTCATGTCATTGGACTGTAGACACCCTGTGTGTTCTGTGTAAATGACTAATAAACTGGTAGTGGTGTCTTTAGGACACACCCAGCTTCTCTCCCTCTTTCCTTCCTGGGTCCTCAGACTCACGTTGGCTTAATGTTTCTGTTGAAGTGAAAGAGAAAGCGACCTCTCATCTCTGTAGTGCGTATCTGTCCCAGGCATCTGGAAGAAGGAAAGCACCGGTTCCCCCACAGATGGTAGAGAAGTCCGGGTCTCAAATGGCACCCTATTCCCTATGTAGTGCACTACTTTAGACCAGGACCCAATGACACCCTATTCCCTATGTAGTGCACTACTTTAGACCAGGGCCCAATGGCACCCTATTCTCTCTATACTACTACTACTACTTGGGGTTAGTTTTCCCTCACGGCCATATCTCCATATTACAACGCTTGTTTACGGAAAACTGATGGAAGACCGAGCTTGACCACCTGTGCTAATTAGCCATCTGCTGCGCTCCTAACACCTGTGTGTAAGCTAACGGTAAGTGTAGTTTAGTCAGATATTATTTTTTTAAATTTTATTTCACCTTTATTTAACCAGGTAGGCTAGTTGAGAACAAGTTCTCATTTGCAACTGCGACCTGGCCAAGATAAAGCAAAGCAGTTCGACACATACAACAACACAGAGTTACACATGGAGTAAACAAAACATACAGTCAATAATACAGTAGAAAAAAGAAAACAAAAAGTCTATATACAGTGAGTGCAAATGATGTAAGATAAGGGAGTTAAGGCAATAAATAGGCCATGGTGGTGAAGTAATTACAATATGGCAATTAAACACTGGAGTGGTAGATGTGGAAAAGATGGATGTGCAAGTAGAGATACTGGGGTGCAAAAGGAGCTAAATAAATACAGTATGGGGATGAGGTAGATGGGCTGTATACAGATGGGCTATGAACAGGTGCAGTGAGAAGGAGAAGGGCATTGACTCTGGATGCTTCTGTGTGTTGCTCTGAATGGGAATCTGTTGGATGACTGGTATGATGTAGTTACTGAGCGGCTTCACTGCAAGTACATTGTATGTTTCGAATATTCAATAAATAATAAAAAAAATACATTTTAAAAAGTACCCAGTCAATGATAACTTGGCTATATACACGGGGTACCAGTACCTAGTCAATGATAACTTGGTTATATACACGGGGTACCAGTACCTAGTCAATGATAACTTGGCTATATACACGGGGTACCAGTACCCAGTCAATGATTACTTGGTTATATACACAGGGTACCAGTACCTAGTCAATGATTACTTGGTTATATACACAGGGTACCAGTACCTAGTCAATGATAACTTGGTTATATACTGGGTTACCAGTACCCAGTCAATGATTACTTGGTTATATACTGGGGTTACCAGTACCCAGTCAATGATTACTTGGTTATATACTGGGGTTACCAGTACCCAGTCAATGATTACTTGGCATATACACGGGGTACCAGTACCCAGTCAATGATTACTTGGTTATATACACAGGGTACCAGTACCTAGTCAATGATAACTTGGCTATATACACGGGGTACCAGTACCCAGTCAATGATAACTTGGTTATATACACGGGGTACCAGTACCTAGTCAATGATAACTTGGTTATATACACGGGGTACCAGTACCTAGTCAATGATTACTTGGTTATATACTGGGGTTACCAGTACCCAGTCAATGATTACTTGGTTATATACACAGGGTACCAGTACCCAGTCAATGATAACTTGGTTATATACACGGGTTACCAGTACCCAGTCAATGATTACTTGGTTATATACTGGGGTTACCAGTACCCAGTCAATGATAACTTGGTTATATACAGGGTTTACCAGTACTGAGTTGATGTGTAGGGGTACGAGGTAATTGAGGTAGATATGTACATATAGGCAGGGATAAAGTGACTAGGCAACAGGATAAACAGTAACAGCAGCGTATGTGATGAGTCAATAGAGTTAGTGTAAAAAGAGTCAATACAGATGGTCTGTGTTCTATTATTTAACTATTGATCAGTCTGATGACTTGGTTAACTATTTAACTAACTACTTAGCAGTCTTATGATTTGTGAATAGAAGCTGTTCAGGGTCCTGTTGGTTCTAGACTTGGTGCATCGGTACCGCTTGCTGTGCTGTAGCAGAGAGAACAGTCTATGACTTGGGTGGCTGGAGTCTGACAATTTCTTTTACATATCAGAGTAGGGGTTCTGATTTAGGACCTGTTCATTATGATCTAGGATCAGGTCCTCCTGTTCATTATGATCTAGGATCAGGTCCTCCTGTTCATTATGATCTAGGATCAGGTCCTCCTGTTCATTATGATCTAGGATCAGGTCCTCCTGTTCATTATGATCTAGGATCAGGTCCTCCTGTTCATTATGATCTAGGATCAGGTCCTCCTGTTCATTATGATCTAGGATCAGGTCCTCCTGTTCATTATGATCTAGGATCAGGTCCTCCTGTTCATTATGATCTAGGATCAGGTCCTCCTGTTCATTATGATCTAGGATCAGGTCCTCCTGTTCATTATGATCTAGGATCAGGTCCTCCTGTTCATTATGATCTAGGATCAGGTCCTCCTGTTCATTATGATCTAGGATCAGGTCCTCCTGTTCATTATGATCTAGGATCAGGTCCTCCTGTTCATTATGATCTAGGATCAGGTCCTCCTGTTCATTATGATCTAGGATCAGGTCCTCCTGTTCATTATGATCTAGGATCAGGTCCTCCTGTTCATTATGATCAAAAAGGTTAAACTGATCCTAGATCGGCACTCTGAGACGCTTGGTGGATACGGGCCCTGGTCAAAAGTAGTGCGAAAGAGCGGCATCTCTGGTGCAGCCAGCGTTTTATCATAGTGACAGGAAGTGTCCTTCTGAGACTGCTGAGTGGAATGACCACCTGTTCCATGTTTCATCCATGGGCTCATACAGCAGTAATGATGGTGCTGGTTTCTCTGTCCTTCGTTCACTGTATACCCAGAACACTGGCTCTGGTGGAGCCAACACCGTATGCTTTCTGGTGGAAGACTAACGCCCTCCTCCTCCTCTCTCATACAGCAGTAATGATGGTGCTGGTTTCTCTGTCCTTCGTTCACTGTATACCCAGAACACTGGCTCTGGTGGAGCTAACACCGTATGCTTTCTGGTGGAAGACTAACGCCCTCCTCCTCCTCTCTCATACAGCAGTAATGATGGTGCTGGTTTCTCTGTCCTTCGTTCACTGTATACCCAGAACACTGGCTCTGGTGGAGCTAACACCGTATGCTTTCTGGTGGAAGACTAACGCCCTCCTCCTCCTCCTCTCTCATACAGCAGTAATGATGGTGCTGGTTTCTCTGTCCTTCGTTCACTGTATACCCAGAACACTGGCTCTGGTGGAGCCAACACCGTATGCTTTCTGGTGGAAGACTAACGCCCTCCTCCTCCTCTCTCATACAGCAGTAATGATGGTGCTGGTTTCTCTGTCCTTCGTTCACTGTATACCCAGAACACTGGCTCTGGTGGAGCTAACACCGTATGCTTTCTGGTGGAAGACTAACGCCCTCCTCCTCTCTCATGTGTTTCCCCCTCTCTGTCTCCAGGAGGATATGAAGCTGCAGGAGGGTTCAGTGATGATACTTTTGGTTGGAAGTCGTTGGGGCAAGAGTTGAGGATCAACGATGCGACCGCCGATTTGACCACTTTTCAGCAGCATGGAAACCGTGCTTTAGCTTCTAAGGACATGAGGAAATCCCACGGTGAGTATACAGTCTACACCAGGGGCTGTCGTCCACCCTCTCCCCCGGGGGCTGTCGTCCAACCCTCTCCCCCCGGGGGCTGTCGTCCAACCCTCTCCCCCCGGGGGCTGTCGTCCAACCCTCTCCCCCCGGGGGCTGTCGTCCAACCCTCTCCCCCCGGGGGCTGTCGTCCAACCCTCTCCCCCCGGGGGCTGTCGTCCAACCCTCTCCCCCCGGGGGCTGTCGTCCAACCCTCTCCCCCCGGGGGCTGTCGTCCAACCCTCTCCCCCCGGGGGCTGTCGTCCAACCCTCTCCCCCCGGGGGCTGTCGTCCAACCCTCTCCCCCCCGGGGGCTGTCGTCCAACCCTCTCCCCCCCGGGGGCTGTCGTCCAACCCTCTCCCCCCCGGGGGCTGTCGTCCAACCCTCTCCCCCCCGGGGGCTGTCGTCCAACCCTCTCCCCCCCGGGGGCTGTCGTCCAACCCTCTCCCCCCCGGGGGCTGTCGTCCAACCCTCTCCCCCCCGGGGGCTGTCGTCCAACCCTCTCCCCCCCGGGGGCTGTCGTCCAACCCTCTCCCCCCCGGGGGCTGTCGTCCAACCCTCTCCCCCCCGGGGGCTGTCGTCCAACCCTCTCCCCCCCGGGGGCTGTCGTCCAACCCTCTCCCCCCCGGGGGCTGTCGTCCAACCCTCTCCCCCCCGGGGGCTGTCGTCCAACCCTCTCCCCCCGGGGGCTGTCGTCCAACCCTCTCCCCCCGGGGGCTGTCGTCCAACCCTCTCCCCCCGGGGGCTGTCGTCCAACCCTCTCCCCCCGGGGGCTGTCGTCCAACCCTCTCCCCCCCGGGGGCTGTCGTCCACCCCTCTCCCCAGTCTTAAAACACCTGATTCACCTAGTCAAGGTCTTGATGATTAGTTGACCAGTTGAATCCGGTGCTAGCTGGGGAATAGATCAAATCCCTGGAACGTCTGGGGGTTCTGAGGATGGGTTTGGAAACCACTACTTGGTTCTCCTAGATATAATGGCACAATTGCTGAATTCTATTTCTGATCTCCATTTCATCTCTCCATTCTCCTCTTTCAATCTCTTTCTCCATCTCTCTTTACATCCTCCCTCTTTCTTGTTCTTTCCATCCCTCTCTCTGTCCCCCCCCCCTTACAGACAGAGGGATGTCTCACTCTGATGAGTCTCGCCTGTCCAACCTCCTGCGCCGTGTGTCCCGTGAGGAGGACAGGGACCGCCGGCTGGCCACTGTCAGACAGCTCCGGGAGTTCATCACTCACTCTGACAACAAAGTGGTGAGGTCATCAATCATATCTACAGTTAAATTCGGAAGTTTACATACACTTAGGTTGAGTCATTAAAACTCGTTTTTCAACCACTCCACAAATGTCTTACCAAACTATAGTTTTGGCAAGTCGGTTAGGACATCTACTTTGTGCACGACACAAGTAATTTTTCCAACAACTGTTTACACACAGATTATTTCACTTATAATTCACTATCACAATTCCAGTGGGTCAGAAGTTTACATACACCAAGTTGACTGTGCCTTTTAAACAGCTTGGAAAATGGCTTTAGAAGCTTCTGATAGGCTAATTGACATAATTTGAGTCAATTGGAGGTGTACCTGTGGATGTATTTCAAGGCCTACCTTCAAACTCAGTGCATCTTTGCTTGACATCATGGGAAACTCAAAAGAAATCAGTCAAGACCTCAGAAAAATAATTGTAGACCTCCACAAGTCTGGTTCTTCCTTGGGAGCAATTTCCAAATGCCTGAAGGTACCACGTTCATCTATACAAACAATAGTACGCAAGTATAAACACCATGGGACCAGGCAGTCGTCATACCGCTCAGGAAGGAGACGCGTTCTGTCTCCTAGAGATTAACTTACTTTGGTGCGAAAAGTGCAAATCAATCCCAGAACAGCAGCAAAAGACCTTGTCAAGATGCTGGACGAAATGGGTACAAAAGTATCTATACCCACAATATGAGTCCTATATCAACATAGCCTGAAAGGCCACTCAGCAAGAAAGAAGCCACTGCTCCAAAACCGCCATAAAAAAGACAGACTACGGTTTGTAACTGGACATGGGGACAAAGATCGTACTTTTTGGAGAAATGTCCTCTGGTCTGATGAAACAAAAATAGGGGGTGCTTTGCTGCAGGAGAGACTGGTGCACTTCACAAAATAAATGGCATCATGAGGCAGGAAAATTGTGGATATATTGAAGCAACATCTCAAGACATCAGTCAGGAAGTTAAATGCTTGGTCGCAAATGGGTCTTCCAAATGGACAATGACACCAAGCATACTTCCAAAGTTGTGGCAAAACGGCTTAAGGACAACAAAGTCAAGGTATTGGAGTGGTCATCACAAAGCCCTGACCTCAATCCTATAGAACATTTGTGGACAGAACTGAAAAAGCGTGTGCGAGCAAGGAGGCCTACAAACCTGACTCAGTTACACCAGACCTGTCAGGAGGAATGGGCCAAAATTCACCCAACTTATTGTGGGAAGCTTGTGGAAGGCTACCCGAAACGTTTGACCCAAGTTAAACAATTTAAAGGCAATGCTACCAAATACTAATTGAGTGTATGTAAACTTCTGACCCACTGGGAATGTGATAAAATAAATTAAATCAGAAATAAATCATGTAAATCATGTTTAAACTGGAGGGGTTGTGTTTACCAGGGCTGTGTTTAGACTGGAGGGGTTGTACACTGCTCAAAAAAATAAAGGGAACACTTAAACAACACAATGTAACTCCAAGTCAATCACACTTCTGTGAAATCAAACTGTCCACTTAGGAAGCAACACTGATTGACAATACATTTCACATGCTGTTGTGCAAATGGAATAGACAACAGGTGGAAATTATAGGCAATTAGCAAGACACCCCCAATAAAGGAGTGGTTCTGCAGGTGGTGACCACAGACCACTTCTCAGTTCCTATGCTTCCTGGCTGATGTTTTGGTCACTTTTGAATGCTGGCGGTGCTTTCACTCAAGTGGTAGCATGAGACGGAGTCTACAACCCACACAAGTGGCTCAGGTAGTGCAGCTCATCCAGGATGGCACATCAATGCGAGCTGTGGCAAGAAGGTTTGCTGTGTCTGTCAGCGTAGTGTCCAGAGCATGGAGGCGCTACCAGGAGACAGGCCAGGACATTAGGAGACGTGGAGGAGGCCGTAGGAGGGCAACAACCCAGCAGCAGGACCGCTACCTCCGCCTTTGTGCAAGGAGGAGCAGGAGGAGCACTGCCAGAGCCCTGCAAAATGACCTCCAGCAGGCCACAAATGTGCATGTGTCTGCTCAAACGGTCATAAACAGACTCCATGAGGGTGGTATGAGGGCCTGACGTCCACAGGTGGGGGTTGTGCTTACAGCCCAACACCGTGCAGGACGTTTGGCATTTGCCAGGGAACACCAAGATTGGCAAATTCGCCACTGGCGCCCTCTGCTCTTCACAGATGAAAGCAGGTTCACACTGAGCACATGTGACAGAGTCTTGCGACGCCGTGGAGAACGTTCTGCCTGCAACATCCTCCAGCATGACCGGTTTGGCGGTGGGTCAGTCATGGTGTGGGGTGGCATTTCTTTGGGGGGCCGCACAGCCCTCCATGTGCTCGCCAGAGGTAGCCTGACTGCCATTAGGTACCGAGATGAGATCCTCAGACCCCTTGTGAGACCATATGCTGGTGCGGTTGGCCCTGGGTTCCTCCTAATGCAAGACAATGCTAGACCTCATGTGGCTGGAGTGTGTCAGCAGTTCCTGCAAGAGGAAGGCATTGATGCTATGGACTGGCCCGCCCGTTCCCCAGACCTGAATCCAATTGAGCACATCTGGGACATCATGTCTCGCTCCATCCACCAACGCCACGTTGCACCACAGACTGTCCAGGAGTTGGCGGATGCTTTAGTCCAGGTCTGGGAGGAGATCCCTCAGGAGACCATCCGCCACCTCATCAGGAGCATGCCCAGGCGTTGTAGGGAGGTCATACAGGCACGTGGAGGCCACACACACTACTGAGCCTAATTTTGACTTGTTTTAAGGACATTACATCAAAGTTGGATCAGACTAGTGTGGTTTTCCACTTTAATTTTGAGTGTGACTCCAAATCCAGACCTCCATGGGTTGATAAATTGGATTTCCATTGATTATTTTTGTGTGATTTTGTTGTCAGCACATTCAACTATGTAAAGAAAAAAGTATTTAATAAGATTATTTCTTTCATTCAGATCTAGGATGTGTTGTTTAAGTGTTCCCTTTATTTTTTTAAGCAGTGTGTTTACCAGGGGTAGTGGTGGTGCAGCTCCACTGTAGAACTGTGTTCTCTCCCTGTTTGACACTGATTGTGTTCCGCTCTCTCGCCCTCCCCCTTCTCTCTCTCGCCCTCCCCCTTCTCTCTCTCGCCCTCCCCCTTCTCTCTCTCGCCCTCCCCCCTTCTCTCTCTCGCCCTCCCCCTTCTCTCTCTCGCCCTCCCCCTTCTCTCTCTCGCCCTCCCCCTTCTCTCTCTCGCCCTCCCCCTTCTCTCTCTCGCCCTCCCCCTTCTCTCTCTCGCCCTTCTCTCTCTCTCTCGCCCTCCCCCTTCTCTCTCTCGCCCTTCTCTCTCTCGCCCTTCTCTCTCTCGCCCTCCCTCTCTTCACCAGGCCCTGGTGAAACAGTTGGATACCATCCTCAGTACCCTGAATGATATTTTGAATGAAAGGTAAGAGGAAGTTCCCAATCAGAGCCAAAGAGTCTCCATCTGAAATGGCACCCTGTTCCCTCTATAGTACAGTACTTCTGACCAGGTCATGTCTCTGGTCTTAAGGTCTCTGGTCTTAAGGTCTCTGGTCTTAAGGTCTCTGGTCTTAAGGTCTCTGGTCTTAAGGTCTCTGGTCTTAATGTCTCTGGCCTTAATGTCTCTGGCCTTAATGTCTCTGGCCTTAATGTCTCTGGCCTTAATGTCTCTGGCCTTAATGTCTCTGGCCTTAATGTCTCTGGCCTTAATGTCTCTGGCCTTAAGGTCTCTGGCCTTAAGGTCTCTGGCCTTAAGGTCTCTGGCCTTAAGGTCTCTGGCCTTAAGGTCTCTGGCCTTAAGGTCTCTGGCCTTAAGGTCTCTCCATAGTCTACAGCAGGGATGGGCAACAATTGTTGTTTTTTAGGAACTCAGTCAGGTTCTCAACTTACTGTTGAGAGAGAGAATAATAGATACACAAGGTGCGATTTAGAAATGTGGTTGTGCTGTAGATCAATTAGCCCATGTCAGCAAAAACATGTTTTGGATTGGTAAGTTAGTGTAATGGCCAGCTATCTACAGGTGTAGTCAACATGGTTGAATTACCCACTGGCATGGGGCCCATTTGATCATCAGTTATCATATTAAAAACTGGAAAGGGGGGTTTATGTATTTCAAGAGCTGCATCTAATTTATCATCTAACAGGCCAAACTGATCCCAGCTCATCCAGAGAGACTGAATAGGGCTGGGTGATATGGCCTAATGATCATATACATGTATGGCCCATTCACCATGTCTCTAACTTTATTATTGGGGCTCCAGAGTGGCGCAGTGGTCTAAGACCCTGCATCTCTGTACTAGAGGTGTCACTACAGACCCTGGTTCCATTCCAGGCTGTATCACAGCGGTCTAAGGCCCTGCATCTCAGTACTAGAGGTGTCACTACAGACCCTGGTTCCATTCCAGGCTGTATCACAGCGGTCTAAGACCCTGCATCTCAGTACTAGAGGTGTCACTACAGACCCTGGTTCCATTCCAGGCTGTATCACAGCGGTCTAAGGCCCTGCATCTCAGTACTAGAGGAGTCACTACAGACCCTGGTTCGATTCCAGGCTGTGTCACAACTGGCTGTGATTGGGAGTCTCGTACGGCGGCGCACAGTTGTCCCAGCGTCGTCGGGTTAGGGTTTAACCGGGGTAGGTCGTCATTGTAATTAAGAATCTGTTATCTGACTTGCCTTGTTAAATAAAAACATCTAAGTGTCGTTGTGTGATTTAAAGATCCATACACAGCATTTCAAACAGTCAGGAATAATCTAATCACTTCAGGGCTTGTGTTAAATACCTAGGTTAAATACAAGTCTTCCGCAACACACACTCATAGTTTCATGATTTTATAAAAAATAGTTTAACCTGCGTTTCTGTAATAAGACTTGAAAGCCAGATCAGTGATGTCAATGAAAAATGCCCTTTTTAGTAAATAATTCTTAGCAGAAGTATGCATAATGCACATTCACTAATAATGACCAACTTCTGGTAACAGACATTATAGACAATTAGCACAGATCTCATCAACCATCTCTGCAGCATAAGCCCACATGCTAGTGGGTAGCCAGCATATCTTAATATGTCTAGCCAACCTGGCTCTATTAGCTTGTTAACAAGCTACAACAGTCTGTCTCCAACTGTTTAAACAACAGCCTGTTCACTTCCTTTTCATGTTGAAATCATGTGGCCTACCTGGATAACATGTTTATCTCTCACAATTACAATGAGTTGCCAATTCCTTATGTAATTGTGTTTTATGCTCATTGCACATTTATGAAACACAGACCAGACAGCCAGTATAACAGTCTGGTTCAGATGCTGCTAGTGGTATTATATAACACAGACCAGACGGCCAGTATAACAGTCTGGTTCAGATGCTGCTAGTGGTATTATATAACACAGACCAGACAGCCAGTATAACAGTCTGGTTCAGATGCTGCTAGTGGTATTATATAACACAGACCAGACAGCCAGTATAACAGTCTGGTTCAGATGCTGCTAGTGGTATTATATAACACAGACCAGACAGCCAGTATAACAGTCTGGTTCAGATGCTGCTAGTGGTATTATATAACACAGACCAGACAGCCAGTATAACAGTCTGGTTCAGATGCTGCTAGTGGTATTATATAACACAGACCAGACGGCCAGTATAACAGTCTGGTTCAGATGCTGCTAGTGGTATTATATAACACAGACCAGACGGCCAGTATAACAGTCTGGTTCAGATGCTGCTAGTGGTATTATATAACACAGACCAGACGGCCAGTATAACAGTCTGGTTCAGATGCTGCTAGTGGTATTATATAACACAGACCAGACAGCCAGTATAACAGTCTGGTTCAGATGCTGCTAGTGGTATTATATAACACAGACCAGACAGCCAGTATAACAGTCTGGTTCAGATGCTGCTAGTGGTATTATATAACACAGACCAGACAGCCAGTATAACAGTCTGGTTCAGATGCTGCTAGTGGTATTATATAACACAGACCAGACAGCCAGTATAACAGTCTGGTTCAGATGCTGCTAGTGGTATTATATAACACAGACCAGACAGCCAGTATAACAGTCTGGTTCAGATGCTGCTAGTGGTATTATATAACACAGACCAGACAGCCAGTATAACAGTCTGGTTCAGATGCTGCTAGTGGTATTATATAACACAGACCAGACAGCCAGTATAACAGTCTGGTTCAGATGCTGCTAGTGGTATTATATAACACAGCAGTATAACAGTCTGGTTCAGATGCTGCTAGTGGTATTATATAACACAGACCAGACAGTCAGTATAACAGTCTGGTTCAGATGCTGCTAGTGGTATTATATAACACAGACCAGACAGCCAGTATAACAGTCTGGTTCAGATGCTGCTAGTGGTATTATATAACACAGACCAGACAGTCAGTATAACAGTCTGGTTCAGATGCTGCTAGTGGTATTATATAACACAGACCAGACAGTCAGTATAACAGTCTGGTTCAGATGCTGCTAGTGGTATTATATAACACAGACCAGACAGCCAGTATAACAGTCTGGTTCAGATGCTGCTAGTGGTATTATATAACACAGACCAGACAGCCAGTATAACAGTCTGGTTCAGATGCTGCTAGTGGTATTATATAACACAGACCAGACAGCCAGTATAACAGTCTGGTTCAGATGCTGCTAGTGGTATTATATAACACAGACCAGACAGCCAGTATAACAGTCTGGTTCAGATGCTGCTAGTGGTATTATATAACACAGACCAGACAGCCAGTATAACAGTCTGGTTCAGATGCTGCTAGTGGTATTATATAACACAGACCAGACAGCCAGTATAACAGTCTGGTTCAGATGCTGCTAGTGGTATTATATAACACAGACCAGACAGCCAGTATAACAGTCTGGTTCAGATGCTGCTAGTGGTATTATATAACACAGACCAGACAGCCAGTATAACAGTCTGGTTCAGATGCTGCTAGTGGTATTATATAACACAGACCAGACAGCCAGTATAACAGTCTGGTTCAGATGCTGCTAGTGGTATTATATAACACAGACCAGACAGCCAGTATAACAGTCTGGTTCAGATGCTGCTAGTGGTATTATATAACACAGACCAGACAGCCAGTATAACAGTCTGGTTCAGATGCTGCTAGTGGTATTATATAACACAGACCAGACAGCCAGTATAACAGTCTGGTTCAGATGCTGCTAGTGGTATTATATAACACAGACCAGACGGCCAGTATAACAGTCTGGTTCAGATGCTGCTAGTGGTATTATATAACACAGACCAGACAGCCAGTATAACAGTCTGGTTCAGATGCTGCTAGTGGTATTATATAACACAGACCAGACAGCCAGTATAACAGTCTGGTTCAGATGCTGCTAGTGGTATTATATAACACAGACCAGACAGCCAGTATAACAGTCTGGTTCAGATGCTGCTAGTGGTATTATATAACACAGACCAGACAGCCAGTATAACAGTCTGGTTCAGATGCTGCTAGTGGTATTATATAACACAGACCAGACAGCCAGTATAACAGTCTGGTTCAGATGCTGCTAGTGGTATTATATAACACAGACCAGACAGCCAGTATAACAGTCTGGTTCAGATGCTGCTAGTGGTATTATATAACACAGACCAGACAGCCAGTATAACAGTCTGGTTCAGATGCTGCTAGTGGTATTATATAACACAGACCAGACAGCCAGTATAACAGTCTGGTTCAGATGCTGCTAGTGGTATTATATAACACAGACCAGACAGCCACTATAACAGTCTGGTTCAGATGCTGCTAGTGGTATTATATAACACAGACCAGACAGTCAGTATAACAGTCTGGTTCAGATGCTGCTAGTGGTATTATATAACACAGACCAGACAGCCAGTATAACAGTCTGGTTCAGATGCTGCTAGTGGTATTATATAACACAGACCAGACAGCCAGTATAACAGTCTGGTTCAGATGCTGCTAGTGGTATTATATAACACAGACCAGACAGCCAGTATAACAGTCTGGTTCAGATGCTGCTAGTGGTATTATATAACACAGACCAGACAGCCAGTATAACAGTCTGGTTCAGATGCTGCTAGTGGTATTATATAACACAGACCAGACAGCCAGTATAACAGTCTGGTTCAGATGCTGCTAGTGGTATTATATAACACAGACCAGACAGCCAGTATAACAGTCTGGTTCAGATGCTGCTAGTGGTATTATATAACACAGACCAGACAGTCAGTGTAACAGTCTGGTTCAGATGCTGCTAGTGGTATTATATAACACAGACCAGACAGCCAGTATAACAGTCTGGTTCAGATGCTGCTAGTGGTATTATATAACACAGACCAGACAGCCAGTATAACAGTCTGGTTCAGATGCTGCTAGTGGTATTATATAACACAGACCAGACAGTCAGTATAACAGTCTGGTTCAGATGCTGCTAGTGGTATTATATAACACAGACCAGACAGCCAGTATAACAGTCTGGTTCAGATGCTGCTAGTGGTATTATATAACACAGACCAGACAGCCAGTATAACAGTCTGGTTCAGATGCTGCTAGTGGTATTATATAACACAGACCAGACAGTCAGTATAACAGTCTGGTTCAGATGCTGCTAGTGGTATTATATAACACAGACCAGACAGCCAGTATAACAGTCTGGTTCAGATGCTGCTAGTGGTATTATATAACACAGACCAGACAGCCAGTATAACAGTCTGGTTCAGATGCTGCTAGTGGTATTATATAACTTGGGCTTGGTGTCTCTGAGAGGGAAGGTGCACAGTAAATGGAAGGAGGAGGGGCTTGGTGTCTCTGAGAGGGAAGGTGCTAAGTGGAAACCAGTCTTCATTTCTAGAGACCATGTTTAGATGGGTGTTAAATGGAAACCAGTCTTCATTTCTAGAGACCATGTTTAGATGGGTGTTAAATGGAAACCAGTCTTCATTTCTAGAGACCATGTTTAGATGGGTGTTAAATGGAAACCAGTCTTCATTTCTAGAGACCATGTTTAGATGGGTGTTAAATGGAAACCAGTCTTCATTTCTAGAGACCATGTTTAGATGGGTGTTAAATGGAAACCAGTCTTCATTTCTAGAGACCATGTTTAGATGGGTGTTAAATGGAAACCAGTCTTCATTTCTAGAGACCATGTTTAGATGGGTGTTAAATGGAAACCAGTCTTCATTTCTAGAGACCATGTTTAGATGGGTGTTAAATGGAAACCAGCCATCCAGACAATGTAGACCTTTTTAGATGTTTTAGGATCTTTGTCAGGTTGTGTTGGTTTGTACTGACTCCCCCGTCTCTCCCCCGTCTCTCCTCCGTCTTTCCCCTGTAGCAGTAAGCTGCTGTCAGAGCTGCGTCAGGAAGCTGCGGTCTGCCTGGGTCTGCTGTGCACCGCTCTGAGCTATGAAGCAGAGCGCATCTTCAAGTGGATGTTTGTTAAGTTCAGCTCCAGCACCCGGGACGAGGTCAGGCTGCTCTACCTGGTGGCAGCGTACCGAGCCCTGGAGGCAGCCGGAGAGAGGAAGGCCTTCTCACCTGTCATGCAGGTAAGAGGAACCAGGGCTCTATTCATAGTCTCTCACAGTAGGAGGGCTGACTTGGGATCAGTTTCACCTGTTAGATCACAATGAGTAACATGACATTGTCGACGACGGGGGCTCATCCTAGGTCTGCACTCGTACCCTGATATGTGTTTGTTATGTATGAGGCCCAGGGTAGTTGTTAGGGACGGGGTTGAGAGAGTGGGTGGGTGGGTAACATTGTGGCGTCCATGTTTTTTCAGCTGGTGATGAGTAGCCTGCAGTCCATCCTGGAGAACCTGGACACGCCAGAGCTGCTGTGTCAGAGCGTCCGCTGCATCCTGCAGGTGGCCCGCTGCTACCCACACGTCTTCAGCACCAACTTCAGAGTGAGTGGCAACACACACACACATACACACAACACACACTCTTGCGCCAACTTCAGACTTCAAATGTGAGCATCTGGTGGTGTTTTCTTTCTCTTCCTCATCTCCTACTGCCTGACTCCTTCCCTCACTCGCTCCCCCTGTCTCCTACTGCCGGGCTCACTCCCACCTGTCTCCTACTGCCGGGCTCGCTCCCCCCCGTCTCCTACTGCCGGGCTCGTTCCCCCCGTCTCCTACTGCCGGGCTCGCTCCCCCCTGTCTCCTACTGCCGGGCTCGCTCCCCCCTGTCTCCTACTGCCGGGCTCGCTCCCCCCTGTCTCCTACTGCCGGGCTCGCTCCCCCGTCTCCTACTGCCGGGCTCGCTCCCCCCGTCTCCTACTGCCGGGCTCGCTCCCCCCTGTCTCCTACTGCCGGGCTCGCTCCCCCCTGTCTCCTACCGCCGGGCTCGCTCCCCCCTGTCTCCTACTGCCGGGCTCGCTCCCCCTGTCTCCTACTGCCGGGCTCGCTCCCCCCTGTCTCCTACTGCCGGGCTCGCTCCCCCCTGTCTCCTACTGCCGGGCTCGCTCCCCCCTGTCTCCTACTGCCGGGCTCGCTCCCCCCTGTCTCCTACTGCCGGGCTCCGGGCTCGCTCCCCCCTGTCTCCTACTGCCGGGCTCCGGGCTCGCTCCCCCCTGTCTCCTACTGCCGGGCTCGCTCCCCCCTGTCTCCTACTGCCGGGCTCGCTCCCCCCTGTCTCCTACCGCCGGGCTCGCTCCCCCCTGTCTCCTACTGCCGGGCTCGCTCCCCCCTGTCTCCTACTGCCGGGCTCGCTCCCCCCTGTCTCCTACTGCCGGGCTCGCTCCCCCCTGTCTCCTACTGCCGGGCTCGCTCCCCCCCGTCTCCTACTGCCGGGCTCGCTCCCCCCTGTCTCCTACTGCCGGGCTCGCTCCCCCCCGTCTCCTACTGCCGGGCTCGCTCCCCCCCGTCTCCTACTGCCGGGCTCGCTCCCCCCCGTCTCCTACTGCCGGGCTCGCTCCCCCCTGTCTCCTACTGCCGGGCTCGCTCCCCCCTGTCTCCTACTGCCGGGCTCGCTCCCCCCTGTCTCCTACTGCCGGGCTCGCTCCCCCCTGTCTCCTACTGCCGGGCTCGCTCCCCCCTGTCTCCTACTGCCGGGCTCGCTCCCCCCTGTCTCCTACTGCCGGGCTCGCTCCCCCCTGTCTCCTACTGCCGGGCTCGCTCCCCCTGTCTCCTACTGCCGGGCTCGCTCCCTGTCTGTCCCTACTAGCAGGTGTTCTTAATGACCTCCAGAGTGTCTACAGTGAAGTGTGTTGTGTTGACCTTGCCTGTTGTGTGTGATAGGATACGGTGGATATCTTGGTGGGCTGGCACATTGACCACACACAGAAACAGTCTCTGACTCAGCAGGTCTCAGGTCAGTACACACAAATGTTTTCCATCTTCCTCTCAGTATAGAATATAATCAGAATTTAGTGGGGTTGGACAGATGGCTGCAAGTCTGTAGTTGTATGTTTTACACCAGGGGTGTCACGGGGGATCCAATAAGGCCCGCAAATATTACTATATTTACTATATTCATAGTTTATTGACAGTCAAGGACCATCAAATTCCCAACACTATCAATAGTGGAGTCATTTTCTGGAAATGGACTTTGAGGAAATAAAAAATAAATAAATAGAGTGCGGCCATCCGAACCTCTTTGAAGACGGAATACAGCCACTGGGACAAAATGAGTTGGACACCTCTGGTTTTACACAAGTCAACTGTATGTGTGTGACCTGTGTGTGTGCAGGCTGGCTGCAGAGCCTGGAGCAGTTCTGGGTAGCAGACCTGACCTTCTCCACCACGCTGTTGGGACAGTTTCTAGAGGACATGGAGGCCTACGCAGAGGTCAGTAACACCACTACACACACACACACACACACACACACACACTGTGGCCCGTTTATTAGGTACACCCATCTAGTACCTGGTCCCTCCTTTGCCTCCCGAACAGCTGTAATTCTTCAGGGCATGGAAACATTGCTCAATTGGTATCAAGGGACTTCTCCACACCAGTACACCACCACCACCAGCCTGTACCGTTGACACCAGGCAGGATGGGGCCATGGACTCATTCTTGACACATCAGGAACTGGGATTTGTTGGACCAGGCAATGTTTTTCCACTCTTCAATTGTTCAGTGTTGGTGAACACGTGCCAAATGGAGACACTTCCTTGTTTGTAGCTGATGGGAGTGGAACCCGGTGTGGTCGTCTGCTGCAATAGCCAATCCGTGACAAGGACCAATGAGATGTGCATTCTGAGATGCCGTTCTGCACACCACTGTTGTACTGCTCCGCTATTGGTCTGTTTGTGGCTCCGCCTGTCAGCTTGCACCGTTCTTGCCGTTCTTCTTCGTCTTCTCTCATCAACGAGCTGTTTTCTCCCACAGGTCTGCTGCTGACTGGATGTTTTGTGTTTGTATTCCATTCTGGATAAACCCTAGACACTGTCGTACGTGAAAAGCCCAGGAGGGCAGATGTTTCTGAGATACTGGAACCGGCACGCCTGGCACCGGCGATCATACCACGCTCAAAGTCGCTTTGGTCACTGGTTTTGCCCATTTTATAATGTCCCAGTTAGGACAGTAACTGAATGCCTCTGTGTGTTTATATAACAAGCCACGTTTCACTGTCTGTAGTCACAAACCATTTTCATGAACAGGGGGTTAGGGTGTACCTAATAAACTGGCCACTGTGTATACACACTACGCTATTACATGGATGCCTAGGCAAAGGTAACGGTGTTCCCTTATTACAGTAGAACTTCAGCGATACGGACTGACCAGTCATCCAAACTAGCAGTATAACCTCTTACATCTAGACGTTCCGCTAGCAGAACACCTGCTCCAATATCCAATGATGGGCGTGGCGCGAAATACAAATTCCTCAAATCCGAAAACTTAAATTTTTCAAACATATGACTATTTTACACCATTTTAAAGACAAGACTCTCCTTTATCTAACCACACTGTCCAATTTCAAAAAGGCTTTACAGCGAAAGCAAAACATTAGATTATGTCAGCAGACTACCCAGCCAGAAATGATCAGACACCCATTTTTCAAGCTAGCATATAATGTCACAAAAAACAAAACCACAGCTAAATGCAGCACTAACCTTTGATCTTCATCAGATGACAACTCTAGGACATTATGTTATACAATACATGCATGTTTTGTTCAATCAAGTTCATATTTATATCAAAAACCAGCTTTTTACATTAGCATGTGACATTCAGAACTAGCATTCCCACCGAACACTTCCGGTGAATTTACTAAATTACTCACGATAAACGTTCACAAAAAACATAATTATTTTAAGAATTATAGATACAGAACTCCTTTATGCAATCGCTATGTCCGATTTTAAAATAGCTTTTCGGTGAAAGCACCTTTTGCAATATTCTGAGTAGATAGCTCGCCATCACGGGCAAGCTATTTTGACACCCACCAAGTTTGGTACTCACCAAACTCAGATTTACTATAAGAAAAATTGGATTACCTTTTGCTGTTCTTCGTCAGAATGCACTCCCAGGACTTCTACTTCAATAACAAATGTTGGTTTGGTTCCAAATAATCCATAGTTATATCCAAATAGCGGCGTTTTGTTGTGCGTTCAAGACACTATCCAAAGGGTAACGAAGGGTGACGCGCCCGGCGCGTTTCGTGACAAAGAAATTCAACATTTTCCATTACCGTACTTCGAAGCATGTCAAACGCTGTTTAAAATCAATTTTTATGCGATTTTTCTCGTAAAAAAGTGATAATATTCCGACCGGGAGTCGTTGTTTTCGTTCAAAGACTGAAAATGTAAACATGGAGTCGTCTCGTGCACGCGCGCACCAGTCTCATTGTTCTCAGATCGACCACTTACCAAACACGCTACTGTTTTTCAGCCATGGCCTGCAAAGTCATCATTCAACGTTCTGGCGCCTTCTGAGAGCCTATGGGAGCGTTAGAAAATGTCACGTTACAGCAGAGATCCCCTGTTTTGGATAGAGATGATCAAGAAGGCCAAGAAATGGTCAGAGAGGGCGCTTCCTGTTTGGAATCTTCTCAGGTTTTGGCCTGCCAAATGAGTTCTGTTATACTCACAGACACCATTCAAACAGTTTTAGAAACTTTGGAGTGTTTTCTATCCAAAGCTAATAATTATATGCATATTCTAATTTCTGGGCAGGAGTAATAATCAGATTAAATCAGGTACGTTTTTTTATCCGGCCGTGAAAATACTGCCCCCTATCCATAACAAGATAAGGCTCCAGGCAAACATGCAGGGCCTTCAGAAAGTATTCATACCCCTTGACTTATTCCACATACAATAACCCATAATGACAGTGAAAACATGTTTTTTGAAATTGTTGCAAATGTATTGTAAATGAAATAGATATCTCATTTACATAAGTATTCACATCCCGAGTCAATACTTTGTAGATGCCCCTTTGGCGGCGATTACAGCTATGAATCATCCTGGGTATGTCTGAATCAGCTATGAGTCAGCCTGGGTATGTCTGAATCAGCTATGAGTCAGCCTGGGTATGTCTGAATCAGCTATGAGTCAGCCTGGGTATGTCTGAATCAGCTATGAGTCAGCCTGGGTATGTCTGAATCAGCTATGAGTCAGCCTGGCTATGGGGATTTTCTCTCATTTTGTTCCTGGCAGATTTTCTCAAGCTCTGTTAAGATGAGGAGTGGCAGTGAACAGCAATATTCAAATGTTTCCATAGATGTTCAATGGGATTCAAGTCTGGGCTTTGGCTGGGCCACTCACACTTTCACATGCTTGTTCTGAATCCATTCCAGCGTTGCTTTGGCTGTATGCTTGGGGTCGTTGTCCTGTTGGAACGTAAATCTTTGCCCCAGTGTAAGGTCGTTTGCACGCTGAAGTAGGTTCTCATCAAGGATGTGCCTGCCTGTGTTTTGGCTTTGTCCATTGATCCCTCTATCCTTACCAATCTCCCAGTCCCTGCTGCTGAAATGCATCCCCA
Source organism: Salmo salar (assembly GCF_965601325.2). Lineage (NCBI taxonomy): Eukaryota > Metazoa > Chordata > Actinopteri > Salmoniformes > Salmonidae > Salmo > Salmo salar. The sequence continues at coordinate 99,109,779 of NC_138293.1, forward strand.
TAGCAGGATGCTGCCTCCACCGTGCTTCGCGGTAGGGATGCTGCCGCCACCGTGCTTCGCGGTAGGGATGCTGCCGCCACCGTGCTTCGCGGTAGGGATGCTGCCGCAAACTCCGGGCGTTCTGTCATGTGCATTTTTCACAGGAGTGTCTTCCGTCTGGCCACTCTCTCATAAAGCCCAGATTGGTAAAGTGCTGTAGAGACTGTTGTCCTTCTGGCAGGTTCTTCCATATCACCCCAAGGAACTCTGTAGTTCTGTCAGTGGTCATTGGGATCTCGTTCACCTCCCTGACCAAGGTCCTTCTTGCCTGGTTGCTGAGTTTGGTCAGACAGCCAGGTCTAGGCATTCTGGGTAGCTCCATATTTTTTCCATTTGACGTCGTGGTGGGGTTGCTCCTCTGACGTCGTGGTGGGGTCGCTCCTCTGACGTCGGGGTGGGGTCGCTCCTCTGACGTCGGGGTGGGGTCGCTCCTCTGACGTCGGGGTGGGGTCGCTCCTCTGACGTCGGGGTGGGGTCGCTCCTCTGACGTCGGGGTGGGGTTGCTCCTCTGACATGCTCTGTCAACTGTAGGACATTTTTATATAGACGGACGTGTTTCTTTATAAATCTATATAACTATTGAATTTGCCACCGGTGGACTCCAATGAAGTTGTATTGACATCTCTCAGGATGATTAATGGAAATGTATTTAATCCATTTACATTTCAGGCTTTAACACAACATGTAGAATAAGTCAAGGGGTCTGAATACTTTCTGAAGACTGTGTTGCAAGTTATGGAATATGTTGGTGTCGCTGACATCCTATTGTATTACATTTGAAATGTGATGAACAAATCTATGGACTTCTGTCCCATGTTGTCTCCAGGACCTGGGTCACGTGGGTTCTGGCGAGGCGGTAGACGAGGACATCCCTCCACCCACGGTGTCTCTGCCCAAACTGGCCGCCCTGCTGAGGGTGTTCAGCACCGTGGTGCGCTGCATCGGACAGCGCTTCAACCCCATTAGAGGACCACCCATCACACAGGCATACGTCTCTGATGTAAGGAGAGATACACCCTGAAACACACACACTCATCACACAGGTATACGTCTCTGATGTAAGGAGAGAGACACACACACACACACACACACACCCATCACAAAGACATACGTCTCTGATGTAAGGAGAGACACACACACACACCCATCACACAGGCATACGTCTCTGATGTAAGGAGAGAGACACACACACACACCCCCATCACACAGACATACGTCTCTGATATAAGGAGAGACACACACACACACACACTCCCATCACACAGACATACGCCTCTGATGTAAGGAGAGAGACACACACACCCACACACATCCATCACACAGGCATACGTCTCTGATATAAGGAGAGACACACACACACACACCCATCACACAGACATGCATGTCTGATGTAAGGCGAGATGGGGAGAAGGACACACACAGACTCTCGTAATTAACCAGGCATATGTCACATATCATTTGTTACCAACACAACCTTACCTCCTCCCTCTCTCCTTCCTCCCTCTACTTCCGCCCTTTCCCCAGGTTTTGAACCGGGTGTTGGCGTGCGTGTCGACGGCCAAGCAGGTGTTGTTCTCTGAGCCGGTGTTGACGGCGGGGAACGAGTGTGTGTGTGTCCTGCTGGTGAGCTTGGAGCCGTCCGCACAGCTGACCGACACCGTCATCACCTACGGCCTGGACCAGCTGGATGCCTGCCGGGCCTGTGGCCCAGAGTACAGCCTGGCCGTCCTCAGCCTCATCACATTGGTAGGAACTGTTTCTAGTACTGGTTTGCATACGGGTGACAACTGTTTTATACAGGTGACAACTGGTTTAAACCGGTTAGGAAGAATGTTTCCTCAAACAGCAAATTTCAAGTCTTGTGAGCGGAAACTTGAATGTTGCGTCAATGTAGGCCTACATTCTGAAACATGTTGACAATTTTATGCATGTCTGCCCGAATGCAGAGAACTGGTTGGTCATTCAACGTTTTGCCTGTCCTCCTAATAATAACCCCATATTGATTATCTGCTTCTAATGGTCTCTTCTCTCTCTCTCTCTCTCTCTCTCTCTCTCTCTCTCTCTGTCTCTGTCTCTGTCTCTGTCTCTGCTCTGCTCTGTCTCTGTCTCTGTCTCTGTCTCTCTCTCTCTCTCTCTCTGTCTCTCTCTCTCTCTCTCGTCTCTCTCCTCTCTCTCTGTCTCTCTGTCTCTCTCTCTGTCTCTCTGTCTCTCTCTCTGCTCTCTCTCTCTCTCTCTCTGTGTGTGTGTGTTGTAGATTGTGGACCAGATCAACACTAAGCTTCCAGCTTGGTTTGTGGAGAAGCTGCTGGCACCGACATCACAGCTCCTGGAGCTACGCTTCAACAGGGACAGAGAGGTGAGTGTGTTTGTCAGGGATGTGACAAATGGAAACATTTTCTTAACCTTTAAACTGCCGTTTTCAGTTAAAACGATAAGAAAAAATGTGTAAAATTGTGACCTAGGGGGCAATGAAGTTCCATCTACCACAGCCGTAGGCTGATTCTCAGACCCAACAGGGCCCCTAAGCCCTTTATCGAGTGGCCACTTGGCCCCTAAGCCCTTTATCGAGTGGCCACTTGGCCCCTAAGCCCTTTATCGAGTGGCCACTTGCTGTTGTGTTCGATAGTGATCATTTGAGTCTGCAAAAGTTTTGCCAAAGGAGACGATGAACACTAACGTTACAGAGATGTAATGTTAGCTAGCTAGCTAAGGATGTTGGGCTCTGATAAACACAGAGAGTGCTAGCAGCGGGTGGGCCTGTCCGGAGCGTAGCTAGCTAGCTAGGATGTTGGGCTCTGATAAACACAGAGATGTAACGTTAGCTAGCTAGCTAAGGATGTTGGGCTCTGATAAACACAGAGATGTAATGTTAGCTAGCTAGCTAAGGATGTTGGGCTCTGATAAACACAGAGATTTAATGTTAGCTAGCTAGCTAAGGATGTTGGGCTCTGATAAACACAGAGATGTAACGTTAGCTAGCTAGCTAAGGATGTTGGGCTCTGATAAACACAGAGATGTAACGTTAGCTAGCTAGCTAAGGATGTTGGGCTCTGATAAACACAGAGATGTAATGTTAGCTAGCTAGCTTTGGATGTTGGACTCTGATAAACACAAATGTAATGTTAGCTAGCTAGCTTTGGATGTTGGGCTCTGATAAACACAGATGTAATGTTAGCTAGCTAGCTAAGGATGTTGGGCTCTGATAAACACAGATGTAATGTTAGCTAGCTAAGGATGTTGGGCTCTGATAAACACAGATGTAATGTTAGCTAGCTAGCTAAGGATGTTGGGCACTGATAAACACAGATGTAATGTTAGCTAGCTAGCTAAGGATGTTGGGCTCTGATAAACACAGAGATGTAATGTTAGCTAGCTAGCTTTGGATGTTGGGCACTGATAAACACAGAGATGTAATGTTAGCTAGCTAGCTAAGGATGTTGGACTCTGATAAACACAGATGTAATGTTAGCTAGCTAGCTACGGATGTTGGGCACTGCACTGATAAACAGCATGTAGCTCGTCACTTATTTAGGATAGTTTGACAGCTTGCTGATGAATTTGTAGACATGTTCCCAGCAGTCAGTCCGTACTTCAGCCTGTTTCCAAAGCACCAATCGCTACGTTGTAAGGTTGGGTCAGGTAAACTCTCAGCTCAGCAGCAGTCTTTTGTTTAGGGATTGTTTTCTAAACTTTAAATTCCCTATTTCCTTTTAATGTTTGAATGTTGAAACCCCTGGAGTGAGTGAGTGTGTGTGAGAGACCAGGTTTATAGAGGTGTGGGTGCTTGACACCACCTAAATGAAATGGAAAGAGGGGTGTGTAGGCCTCCGATTCAGATTGGGCGACTGTATTGTACGGTATGTTTCTGTAATGGTTAGATGGAAGTTGTAGGCTCTCTGTTTTCTGTCAGGGGGAAGTTGTAGGCTCTCTGTTTTCTGTAAGGGGGAAGTTGTAGGCTCTCTGTTTTCTGTCAGGGGGAAGTTGTAGGCTCTCTGTTTTCTGTCAGGGGGAAGTTGTAGGCGCTCTGTTTTCTGTAAGGGGGAAGTTGTAGGCTCTCTGTTTTCTGTAAAGGGGAGTTGTGTGTCTGTTTGCAGCTTTCTATAATCCTGTTAGCGTGACCGTTCAATTGGTTTAGTTTTCAATCAGAAAGGTTGATTGGAAACCATTAAGACATGTTTTTACTGGGTGTTTCTGTCTGTCTTCTCTTTCTCTGTGTGTCTGTATCTCTCTTTCTCTCTCTCTCTTTCTCTTTCTCTCTCTCTTTCTCTCTTTCTTTTTCTCCAGGTGATGTCAGCAGCCCTGGGTGTGTACCAGTCTGTTTTGAGCCTAAAGAACATTCCCATTCTGGAAGCTGCGTATAAACTGGTTCTGGGAGAGATGGCCTGTGCCCTGTCCAGCCTTCTGGTCCCCCTGGGCCTCTCCCCGACCCCTGGTACCCCCTCCCCGACCCCTCCACCCTTTCCCGGCATCCAGCACCCTGTCTTCGCCCCCCTCACCCTCACCCCAGAGAGGGCAGAGTTCACCCTCATCTTCAACCTGTCAGCCCTCACCACCATCGGCAACACCAAGAACTCACTCATAGGGGTACGTTACGTAACACACACACTGCACTACCATCAGCAACACCAAGTAACATGACTGAACTGTAACTTAAAATGTACCTCTGCTCTCTCCCGTCTCATCGTCCCCCTCCTTTCCCCCTCTCTGTAGATGTGGGCTCTGTCTCCGACGGTGTTTGCGTTGTTGAGTCAGAACCTGATGTTGGTCCACTCTGACCTGGCCGTCTACCACCCTGCTGTTCAGTATGCTGTGTTATATACCCTGTACTCACACTGTACCAGGTAACACACACTCTACCACCCTGCTGTTCAGTATGCTGTGTTATATACCCTGTACTCACACTGTACCAGGTAACACACACTCTACCACCCTGCTGTTCAGTATGCTGTGTTATATACCCTGTACTCACACTGTACCAGGTAACACACACTCTACCACCCTGCTGTTCAGTATGCTGTGTTATATACCCTGTACTCACACTGTACCAGGTAACACACACTCTACCACCCTGCTGTTCAGTATGCTGTGTTATATACCCTGTACTCACACTGTACCAGGTAACACACACTACCACCCTGCTGTTCAGTATGCTGTGTTATATACCCTGTACTCACACTGTACCAGGTAACACACACTACCACCCTGCTGTTCAGTATGCTGTGTTATATACCCTGTACTCACACTGTACCAGGTAACACACACTACCACCCTGCTGTTCAGTATGCTGTGTTATATACCCTGTACTCACACTGTACCAGGTAACACACTCTACCACCCTGCTGTTCAGTATGCTGTGTTATATACCCTGTACTCACACAGTACCAGGTAACACACACTACCACCCTGCTGTTCAGTATGCTGTGTTATATACCCTGTACTCACACTGTACCAGGTAACACACACTACCACCCTGCTGTTCAGTATGCTGTGTTATATACCCTGTACTCACACTGTACCAGGTAACACACACTACCACCCTGCTGTTCAGTATGCTGTGTTATATACCCTGTACTCACACTGAACCAGGTAACACACACTACCACCCTGCTGTTCAGTATGCTGTGTTATATACCCTGTACTCACACTGTACCAGGTAACACACACTTACCACCCTGCTGTTCAGTATGCTGTGTTATATACCCTGTACTCACACTGTACCATGTAACACACTCTACCACCCTGCTGTTCAGTATGCTGTGTTATATACCCTGTACTCACACTGTACCATGTAACACACTCTACCACCCTGCTGTTCAGTATGCTGTGTTATATACCCTGTACTCACACTGTACCAGGTAACACACACTCTACCACCCTGCTGTTCAGTATGCTGTGTTATATACCCTGTACTCACACTGTACCAGGTAACACACACTCTACCACCCTGCTGTTCAGTATGCTGTGTTATATACCCTGTACTCACACAGTACCAGGTAACACACACTACCACCCTGCTGTTCAGTATGCTGTGTTATATACCCTGTACTCACACTGTACCAGGTAACACACACTACCACCCTGCTGTTCAGTATGCTGTGTTATATACCCTGTACTCACACTGTACCAGGTAACACACACTACCACCCTGCTGTTCAGTATGCTGTGTTATATACCCTGTACTCACACTGAACCAGGTAACACACACTACCACCCTGCTGTTCAGTATGCTGTGTTATATACCCTGTACTCACACTGTACCAGGTAACACACACTTACCACCCTGCTGTTCAGTATGCTGTGTTATATACCCTGTACTCACACTGTACCATGTAACACACTCTACCACCCTGCTGTTCAGTATGCTGTGTTATATACCCTGTACTCACACTGTACCATGTAACACACTCTACCACCCTGCTGTTCAGTATGCTGTGTTATATACCCTGTACTCACAATGTACCAGGTAACAGTCACACTTTAATACAAAACGTTGATCCTTCCTTTAAACATAGTTCACCACATTCTAATTGGTCTTCTCTTTCAATCCTCTGTCTCTCTGTCGCTCCCTCTGTTTTTCAGACATGATCACTTCATCTCGTCCAGCCTGTCCTCCTCCTCCCCTTCTCTCTTTGACGGGGCGGTCATCAGCACGGTAACCACGGCAACCAGGAAACACTTCAGCACTCTGCTGTCCCTGCTGGGAGCCCTGCTGAGGAAGGAGCAGCTCTACACTGAGGCCAGGTGTATATACACACACACATACATACATGTCACACACAGGTATAGTTGAAAGATAACTGTGGTGGAATCAAAAAGAGACTTTTACATTTCTTCAAAACAATCCAAGTTGTATTAGTTAATTAGTGCAGTAATGGAGCTTGTCAGCGATCCTCCCGTAGGTGATTGGTTGAGAGCCCAACGAGGGGATTTGAGACGCAGCATTTTATAGAACAGTTAATCCTCCTGGATGTTCATGACAAACAACAGATGTATGGAATGGGTCACGAGGTTAACATTCGTATGAAAGATACTAATAATTCACAGCAGTCAGTATCTGCTGTAAAGACTGTTCTCATTGTGTAGAGACCAGGGTCTGGCCCCCCAACTCCATACTGGAGCCATCTCCCCCTGGCACCCCAACTCCATACTGGAGCCATCTCCCCCTGGGACCCCCAACTCCATACTGGAGCCATCTCCCCCTGGGACCCCCAACTCCATACTGGAGCCATCTCCCCCTGGGACCCCCAACTCCATACTGGAGCCATCTCCCCCTGGGACCCCAACTCCATACTGGAGCCATCTCCCCCTGGGACCCCCAACTCCATACTGGAGCCATCTCCCCCTGGGACCCCCAACTCCATACTGGAGCCATCTCCCCCTGGGACCCCAACTCCATACTGGAGCCATCTCCCCCTGGGACCCCCAACTCCATACTGGAGCCATCTCCCCCTGGGACCCCAACTCCATACTGGAGCCATCTCCCCCTGGGACCCCAACTCCATACTGGAGCCATCTCCCCCTGGGACCCCCAACTCCATACTGGAGCCATCTCCCCCTGGGACCCCAACTCCATACTGGAGCCATCTCCCCCTGGGACCCCCAACTCCATACTGGAGCCATCTCCCCCTGGGACCCCCAACTCCATACTGGAGCCATCTCCCCCTGGGACCCCCAACTCCATACTGGAGCCATCTCCCCCTGGCCCCACAGTACAGAAACATTAACTCATGCTCTGGAATGTGGTATCACCCAAAGACATGGTACATCTCCTGTCAGTGTTAAATCTCCCAGAGGCCCATCCTCAGAACACACAGAGATGAACGTGTTCTCAGAACCCTCTATTCTGTTGCATAAAACAACCATTTGATGCTATGACAGTATTATAACATAATCTTGTAATTTCTCCACCATATAACCAAATCTTGTGCTCCAAACAGGAAGCTGTTGTTGACGTGGTCTCTAGAGATGTGCCTGATGATGAAGAGGTCTGATACCTACACCCCTCTCTTCTCCCTGCCCTTCTTCCACAAGTTCTGCAAGGGTCTGCTCCACAACGGTAAATACTGTGTATCTATAGAGAGGGTCTGCTCCACAACGGTAAATACTGTGGATCTATAGAGAGGGTCTGTTCCACAACGGTAAATACTGTGTATCTATAGAGAGGGTCTGTTCCACAACGGTAAATACTGTGTATCTATAGAGAGGGTCTGTTCCACAACGGTAAATACTGTGTATCTATAGAGAGGGTCTGTTCCACAACGGTAAATACTGTGTATCTATAGAGAGGGTCTGTTCCACAACGGTAAATACTGTGGATCTATAGAGAGGGTCTGTTCCACAACGGTAAATACTGTGTATCTATAGAGAGGGTCTGTTCCACAACGGTAAATACTGTATCTATAGAGAGGGTCTGTTCCACAACGGTAAATACTGTGTATCTATAGAGAGGGTCTGTTCCACAACGGTAAATACTGTGTATCTATAGAGAGGGTCTGTTCCACAACGGTAAATACTGTGTATCTATAGAGAGGGTCTGTTCCACAACGGTAAATACTGTGTATCTATAGAGAGGGTCTGTTCCACAACGGTAAATACTGTGTATCTATAGAGAGGGTCTGCTCCACAACGGTAAATACTGTGATCTATAGAGAGGGTCTGTTCCACAACGGTAAATACTGTGTATCTATAGAGAGGGTCTGTTCCACAACGGTAAATACTGTATCTATAGAGAGGGTCTGTTCCACAACGGTAAATACTGTGTATCTATAGAGAGGGTCTGTTCCACAACGGTAAATACTGTGTATCTATAGAGAGGGTCTGTTCCACAACGGTAAATACTGTGTATCTATAGAGAGGGTCTGTTCCACAACGGTAAATACTGTATCTATAGAGAGGGTCTGTTCCACAACGGTAAATACTGTATCTATAGAGAGGGTCTGCTCCACAACGGTAAATACTGTATCTATAGAGAGGGTCTGTTCCACAACGGTAAATACTGTGTATCTATAGAGAGGGTCTGCTCCACAACGGTAAATACTGTGGATCTATAGAGAGGGTCTGTTCCACAACGGTAAATACTGTGGATCTATAGAGAGGGTCTGTTCCACAACGGTAAATACTGTATCTATAGAGAGGGTCTGTTCCACAACGGTAAATACTGTATCTATAGAGAGGGTCTGTTCCACAACGGTAAATACTGTATCTATAGAGAGGGTCTGCTCCACAACGGTAAATACTGTGTATCTATAGAGAGGGTCTGTTCCACAACGGTAAATACTGTATCTATAGAGAGGGTCTGTTCCACAACGGTAAATACTGTGTATCTATAGAGAGGGTCTGTTCCACAACGGTAAATACTGTGTATCTATAGAGAGGGTCTGTTCCACAACGGTAAATACTGTGTATCTATAGAGAGGGTCTGTTCCACAACGGTAAATACTGTGTATCTATAGAGAGGGTCTGTTCCACAACGGTAAATACTGTGTATCTATAGAGAGGGTCTGTTCCACAACGGTAAATACTGTGGATCTATAGAGAGGGTCTGTTCCACAACGGTAAATACTGTGGATCTATAGAGAGGGTCTGTTCCACAACGGTAAATACTGTGGCATCTATAGAGAGGGTCTGTTCCACAACGGTAAATACTGTGATCTATAGAGAGGGTCTGTTCCACAACGGTAAATACTGTATCTATAGAGAGGGTCTGTTCCACAACGGTAAATACTGTATCTATAGAGAGGGTCTGCTCCACAACGGTAAATACTGTATCTATAGAGAGGGTCTGCTCCACAACGGTAAATACTGTATCTATAGAGAGGGTCTGTTCCACAACGGTAAATACTGTGGATCTATAGAGAGGGTCTGTTCCACAACGGTAAATACTGTGGATCTATAGAGAGGGTCTGTTCCACAACGGTAAATACTGTGGATCTATAGAGAGGGTCTGTTCCACAACGGTAAATACTGTGGATCTATAGAGAGGGTCTGTTCCACAACGGTAAATACTGTGTATCTATAGAGAGGGTCTGTTCCACAACGGTAAATACTGTGTATCTATAGAGAGGGTCTGTTCCACAACGGTAAATACTGTGATCTATAGAGAGGGTCTGTTCCACAACGGTAAATACTGTGTATCTATAGAGAGGGTCTGTTCCACAACGGTAAATACTGTGTATCTATAGAGAGGGTCTGTTCCACAACGGTAAATACTGTGTATCTATAGAGAGGGTCTGTTCCACAACGGTAAATACTGTGGATCTATAGAGAGGGTCTGTTCCACAACGGTAAATACTGTGGATCTATAGAGAGGGTCTGTTCCACAACGGTAAATACTGTGGATCTATAGAGAGGGTCTGTTCCACAACGGTAAATACTGTGTATCTATAGAGAGGGTCTGTTCCACAACGGTAAATACTGTATCTATAGAGAGGGTCTGTCCACAACGGTAAATACTGTATCTATAGAGAGGGTCTGTTCCACAACGGTAAATACTGTGTATCTATAGAGAGGGTCTGTTCCACAACGGTAAATACTGTATCTATAGAGAGGGTCTGTTCCACAACGGTAAATACTGTGGATCTATAGAGAGGGTCTGTTCCACAACGGTAAATACTGTGTATCTATAGAGAGGGTCTGTTCCACAACGGTAAATACTGTGTATCTATAGAGAGGGTCTGTTCCACAACGGTAAATACTGTGGATCTATAGAGAGGGTCTGTTCCACAACGGTAAATACTGTGTATCTATAGAGAGGGTCTGTTCCACAACGGTAAATACTGTGTATCTATAGAGAGGGTCTGTTCCACAACGGTAAATACTGTGTATCTATAGAGAGGGTCTGTTCCACAACGGTAAATACTGTGTATCTATAGAGAGGGTCTGTTCCACAACGGTAAATACTGTATCTATAGAGAGGGTCTGTTCCACAACGGTAAATACTGTGGATCTATAGAGAGGGTCTGTTCCACAACGGTAAATACTGTATCTATAGAGAGGGTCTGTTCCACAACGGTAAATACTGTGGATCTATAGAGAGGGTCTGTTCCACAACGGTAAATACTGTGTATCTATAGAGAGGGTCTGTTCCACAACGGTAAATACTGTATCTATAGAGAGGGTCTGTTCCACAACGGTAAATACTGTGGATCTATAGAGAGGGTCTGTTCCACAACGGTAAATACTGTGGATCTATAGAGAGGGTCTGTTCCACAACGGTAAATACTGTGTATCTATAGAGAGGGTCTGTTCCACAACGGTAAATACTGTGTATCTATAGAGAGGGTCTGTTCCACAACGGTAAATACTGTGGATCTATAGAGAGGGTCTGTTCCACAACGGTAAATACTGTGTATCTATAGAGAGGGTCTGTTCCACAACGGTAAATACTGTGTATCTATAGAGAGGGTCTGTTCCACAACGGTAAATACTGTGTATCTATAGAGAGGGTCTGTTCCACAACGGTAAATACTGTGGATCTATAGAGAGGGTCTGTTCCACAACGGTAAATACTGTGGATCTATAGAGAGGGTCTGTTCCACAACGGTAAATACTGTGTATCTATAGAGAGGGTCTGTTCCACAACGGTAAATACTGTATCTATAGAGAGGGTCTGTTCCACAACGGTAAATACTGTATCTATAGAGAGGGTCTGTTCCACAACGGTAAATACTGTGTATCTATAGAGAGGGTCTGTTCCACAACGGTAAATACTGTGATCTATAGAGAGGGTCTGTTCCACAACGGTAAATACTGTGGATCTATAGAGAGGGTCTGTTCCACAACGGTAAATACTGTGTATCTATAGAGGGTAATAATCATAATTGTTTACTTTGGGGTTGTTAAAATCAGGTCAATCCCCAGGTGTTCCAGATATTCTAGATGGATGATTCATCCTGATTCTGGGGAATCTTCCAACCAGGATTTTTGGAAAACCTGATTCCCTGCTGTGTGTGTGTGTGTGTGTGTGTGTGTGTGTGTGTGTGTGTGTGTGTGTGTGTGTGTGTGTGTGTGTGTGTGTGTGTGTGTGTGTTGACTCTGTTCTCTGTCGGTCTGCAGCCCTGAATGAGGACCCAGTCATCTGCCTCCAGACCTGCAACAGCCTTCAGGTCATCTCCTCCTCACTCAACACAGAGCTGCTGCAGAGGTAACGCTCACACACACACACACCTAAACCAAGCCCAAATACACAAAAGCCTAACCCAAAGGTGTGTATAACGATGTCTCTGTCCTGTGCCTCCCAGGTGTGTGGATGTTTGTCGTGTCCAGCTGGTGCACTCTGCGGTGAGGGTGAGGCAGGCGTACGGCAAGCTGCTGAGGACAATCCCTCTGGACGTGACGCTCAGGTCAGCACACAACACAGACCGAACACCCTCCTCTTTCCTCAATTACTGACTGGGACTGCTCTAAGGCCGGGACTCTGCCAGTGACTGACTGGGACTGCTCTAAGGCCGGGACTCTGCCAGTGACTGACTGGGACTGCTCTAAGGCCGGGACTCTGCCAGTGACTGACTGGGACTGCTCTAAGGCCGGGACTCTGCCAGTGACTGACTGGGACTGCTCTAAGGCCGGGACTCTGCCAGTGACTGACTGGGACTGCTCTAAGGCCGGGACTCTGCCAGTGACTGACTGGGACTGCTCTAAGGCCGGGACTCTGCCAGTGACTGACTGGGACTGCTCTAAGGCCGGGACTCTGCCAGTGACTGACTGGGACTGCTCTAAGGCCGGGACTCTGCCAGTGACTGACTGGGACTGCTCTAAGGCCGGGACTCTGCCAGTGACTGACTGGGACTGCTCTAAGGCCGGGACTCTGCCAGTGACTGACTGGGACTGCTCTAAGGCCGGGACTCCCAATCATGGCCGGTTGTGATAAAGCCCAGGATTGAACCAGGGTCTGTGACGCCTCTAGCACTGAGATGCAGTGCCTTAGACCACTGCACCACTTGGGAGCATTCCACAGGGATGCTGGCCAATGTGGGCCTCTAATGCTTCCCACTGTTGTCAAGTTGGCTGGATGTCCTTTGGGTGGAGGACCATACTTGATACACATGAGTGAAAAACCAGCAGCGTTGCAGCTCTTGACTCAATCCGCTGCACCTGGCGCCTACTACCATACCCCGTTCAAAGGCACTTAAATCACTTAGGTCTTGCCATTTCACCCTCGGATTGTGTATGTGTGCCATTCAATTAAAAATCCTTTAACCTGTCTCCTCCCCTTCATCTACACTGACTGAAGTGGATTTAACAGGTGACATCAATAAGGGATCATATCTTTCAGACCTCTCTGTTGTCCAGAAACGGACTGGTGCCCAGGCTACAGACATCTCTGTTGTCCAGAAACGGACTGGTGCCCAGGCTACAGACATCTCTGTTGTCCAGAAACGGACTGGTGCCCAGGCTACAGACATCTCTGTTGTCCAGAAACGGACTGGTGCCCAGGCTACAGACATCTCTGTTGTCCAGAAACGGACTGGTACCCAGGCTACAGACATCTCTGTTGTCCAGAAACGGACTGGTGCCCAGGCTACAGACATCTCTGTTGTCCAGAAACGGACTGGTGCCCAGGCTACAGACATCTCTGTTGTCCAGAAACGGACTGGTGCCCAGGCTACAGACATCTCTGTTGTCCAGAAACGGACTGGTACCCAGGCTACAGACATCTCTGTTGTCCAGAAACGGACTGGTGCCCAGGCTACAGACATCTCTGTTGTCCAGAAACGGACTGGTACCCAGGCTACAGACATCTCTGTTGTCCAGAAACGGACTGGTGCCCAGGCTACAGACATCTCTGTTGTCCAGAAACGGACTGGTGCCCAGGCTACAGACATCTCTGTTGTCCAGAAACGGACTGGTGCCCAGGCTACAGACATCTCTGTTGTCCAGAAACGGACTGGTGCCCAGGCTACAGACATCTCTGTTGTCCAGAAACGGACTGGTGCCCAGCCGCCCCTCCCACCCCAGCACCATCTCTGTTGTCCAGAAACGGACTGGTGCCCAGGCTACAGACATCTCTGTTGTCCAGAAACGGACTGGTGCCCAGGCTACAGACATCTCTGTTGTCCAGAAACGGACTGGTGCCCAGGCTACAGACATCTCTGTTGTCCAGAAACGGACTGGTGCCCAGGCTACAGACATCTCTGTTGTCCAGAAACGGACTGGTGCCCAGGCTACAGACATCTCTGTTGTCCAGAAACGGACTGGTGCCCAGGCTACAGACATCTCTGTTGTCCAGAAACGGACTGGTGCCCAGGCTACAGACATCTCTGTTGTCCAGAAACGGACTGGTGCCCAGGCTACAGACATCTCTGTTGTCCAGAAACGGACTGGTGCCCAGGCTACAGACCTCTCTGTTGTCCAGAAACGGACTGGTGCCCAGGCTACAGACATCTCTGTTGTCCAGAAACGGACTGGTGCCCAGGCTACAGACATCTCTGTTGTCCAGAAACGGACTGGTGCCCAGGCTACAGACATCTCAACAGATGACTCCCATTTGAAAAACCATAATCTCAATCTGTAATTTTCAGACAATGGTTCTGGCTGCTGCCTTTTGTTGTCCATCTACCTCCCTGCAGTGACCTTAATGTGTCCACCTCCCTGCAGTGACCTTAATGTGTCTACCTCCCTGCAGTGACCTTAATGTGTCTACCTCCCTGCAGTGGCCTTAATGTGTCTACCTCCCTGCAGTGGCCTTAATGTGTCTACCTCCCTGCAGTGGCCTTAATGTGTCTACCTCTCTGCAGTGGCCTTAATGTGTCTACCTCCCTGCAGTGGCCTTAATGTGTCTACCTCCCTGCAGTGACCTTAATGTGTCTACCTCCCTGCAGTGGCCTTAATGTGTCTACCTCCCTGCAGTGACCTTAATGTGTCTACCTCCCTGCAGTGACCTTAATGTGTCTACCTCTCTGCAGTGACCTTAATGTGTCTACCTCTCTGCAGTGGCCTTAATGTGTCTACCTCCCTGCAGTGGCCTTAATGTGTCTACCTCCCTGCAGTGGCCTTAATGTGTCTACCTCCCTGCAGTGGCCTTAATGTGTCTACTTCCCTGCAGTGACCTTAATGTGTCTACCTCCCTGCAGTGGCCTTAATGTGTCTACCTCCCTGCAGTGGCCTTAATGTGTCTACCTCCCTGCAGTGGCCTTAATGTGTCTACCTCCCTGCAGTGACCTTAATGTGTCTACCTCTCTGCAGTGGCCTTAATGTGTCTACCTCTCTGCAGTGGCCTTAATGTGTCTACCTCTCTGCAGTGGCCTTAATGTGTCTACCTCCCTGCAGTGGCCTTAATGTGTCCACCTCCCTGCAGTGACCTTAATGTGTCTACCTCCCTGCAGTGACCTTAATGTGTCTACCTCCCTGCAGTGGCCTTAATGTGTCTACCTCTCTGCAGTGGCCTTAATGTGTCTACCTCCCTGCAGTGGCCTTAATGTGTCTACCTCTCTGCAGTGGCCTTAATGTGTCCACCTCCCTGCAGTGACCTTAATGTGTGTGTGACCCCAGTGACCTTAATGTGTGTGTGACCATGCAGTGACCCTGCAGTGACCTTAGTGTGTGTGTGTGACCCTGCAGTGACCATAATGTGTGTGTGTGACCCTGCAGTAACCATAATGTGTGTGTGTGACCCTGCAGTAACCATAATGTGTGTGTGTGTGTGTGTGTGTGTGTGTGTGTGTGTGTGTGTGACCCTGCAGTAACCATAATGTGTGTGTGTGTGTGTGTGTGTGTGTGTGTGTGTGTGTGTGTGTGTGTGTGTGTGTGTGACCCTGCAGTAACCATAATGTGTGTGTGTGTGTGTGTGACCCTGCAGTAACCATAGTGTGTGTGTGTGTGTGTGTGTGAGACCCTGCAGTAACCATAATGTGTGTGTGTGTGTGTGTGTGACCCTGCAGTAACCATAATGTGTGTGTGTGACCCTGCAGTAACCATAATGTGTGTGTGACCTTAATGTGTGTGTGACCCTGCAGTGACCATAATGTGCGTGTGTGACCCTGCAGTAACCATAATGTGTGTGTGTGACCTTAATGTGTGTGTGACCCTGCAGTAACCACAGCCACCCAGAGATAGAGGAGATCTCCCTGGTGGTCCGTCGCCACATGAGCCGCCCCCCCAGCAGCACCTTTCACCCCCAGGACTTCAGTGACCTCATCAGCTTCATCCTCTATGGCAGCCAGCACCGCGGAGGGTAGGCTACCTGGCTCTGTGTGTGTGTGTGGGGGGGGGGGTCCTTCTGCTAACGTGTGTGTTGTGGATCAGTTGGTAGAGCATGGGGCTTACAACACCAGGGTTGTGGGTCCAGTGTGGATCAGTTGGTAGAGCATGGGGCTTACAACACCAGGGTTGTGGGTCCCGTGTGGATCAGTTGGTAGAGCATGGGGCTTACAACACCAGGGTTGTGGGTCCAGTGTGGATCAGTTGGTAGAGCATGGGGCTTACAACACCAGGGTTGTGGGTCCAGTGTGGATCAGTTGGTAGAGCATGGTGCTTACAACGCCAGGGTTGTGGGTCCCGTGTGGATCAGTTGGTAGAGCATGGGGCTTACAACACCAGGGTTGTGGGTCCCGTGTGGATCAGTTGGTAGAGCATGGTGCTTACAACACCAGGGTTGTGGGTCCCGTGTGGATCAGTTGGTAGAGCATGGGGCTTACAACACCAGGGTTGTGGGTCCCGTGTGGATCAGTTGGTAGAGCATGGGGCTTACAACACCAGGGTTGTGGGTCCAGTGTGGATCAGTTGGTAGAGCATGGGGCTTACAACACCAGGGTTGTGGGTCCCGTGTGGATCAGTTGGTAGAGCATGGGGCTTACAACACCAGGGTTGTGGGTCCCGTGTGGATCAGTTGGTAGAGCATGGGGCTTACAACACCAGGGTTGTGGGTCCAGTGTGGATCAGTTGGTAGAGCATGGGGCTTACAACGCCAGGGTTGTGGGTCCAGTGTGGATCAGTTGGTAGAGCATGGTGCTTACAACGCCAGGGTTGTGGGTCCCGTGTGGATCAGTTGGTAGAGCATGGTGCTTACAACACCAGGGTTGTGGGTCCAGTGTGGATCAGTTGGTAGAGCATGGGGCTTACAACACCAGGGTTGTGGGTCCAGTGTGGATCAGTTGGTAGAGCATGGTGCTTACAACGCCAGGGTTGTGGGTCCCGTGTGGATCAGTTGGTAGAGCATGGGGCTTACAACACCAGGGTTGTGGGTCCAGTGTGGATCAGTTGGTAGAGCATGGGGCTTACAACACCAGGGTTGTGGGTCCAGTGTGGATCAGTTGGTAGAGCATGGGGCTTACAACACCAGGGTTGTGGGTCCCGTGTGGATCAGTTGGTAGAGCATGGGGCTTACAACACCAGGGTTGTGGGTCCCGTGTGGATCAGTTGGTAGAGCATGGGGCTTACAACACCAGGGTTGTGGGTCCCGTGTGGATCAGTTGGTAGAGCATGGGGCTTACAACACCAGGGTTGTGGGTCCCGTGTGGATCAGTTGGTAGAGCATGGGGCTTACAACACCAGGGTTGTGGGTCCCGTGTGGATCAGTTGGTAGAGCATGGGGCTTACAACACCAGGGTTGTGGGTCCAGTGTGGATCAGTTGGTAGAGCATGGGGCTTACAACACCAGGGTTGTGGGTCCAGTGTGGATCAGTTGGTAGAGCATGGGGCTTACAACACCAGGGTTGGGGGTCCCGTGTGGATCAGTTGGTAGAGCATGGGGCTTACAACACCAGGGTTGGGGGTCCCGTGTGGATCAGTTGGTAGAGCATGGGGCTTACAACACCAGGGTTGTGGGTCCCGTGTGGATCAGTTGGTAGAGCATGGGGCTTACAACACCAGGGTTGTGGGTCCCGTGTGGATCAGTTGGTAGAGCATGGGGCTTACAACACCAGGGTTGTGGGTCCCGTGTGGATCAGTTGGTAGAGCATGGGGCTTACAACACCAGGGTTGGGGGTCCCGTGTGGATCAGTTGGTAGAGCATGGGGCTTACAACACCAGGGTTGGGGGTCCAGTGTGGATCAGTTGGTAGAGCATGGGGCTTACAACACCAGGGTTGGGGGTCCCGTGTGGATCAGTTGGTAGAGCATGGGGCTTACAACACCAGGGTTGGGGGTCCCGTGTGGATCAGTTGGTAGAGCATGGGGCTTACAACACCAGGGTTGTGGGTCCCGTGTGGATCAGTTGGTAGAGCATGGGGCTTACAACACCAGGGTTGGGGGTTTGATTCCCACGGGGGACCAGGATGGGAGGGGAAACTATGAAAATGTATGCAATCACTACTGTACTGTAAGTCACTCTGGATAAGAGGGTCTGATAAATGACAATGTAAATGTGTGTATCATCTCATAACCTGTGTGTGTGTTCTGCTAACGTGTGTGTTGATATATGCTACATGTGTGTGTTCTGCTAACGTGTGTGTGTGTGTTCTGCTAACGTGTGTGTGTTCTGCTAACGTGTGTGTGTTCTGCTAACGTGTGTGTGTTCTGCTAACGTGTGTGTTCTGCTAACGTGTGTGTGTGTGTTCTGCTAACGTGTGTGTGTTGATATATGCTACCTGTGTGTCTTCCTACAGTAAAGAACCGTGGCTGGAGCGTCTGTACCACAGCTGTCAGCGTCTGGAGAAGCGTGAGGGTGTCTCCGGTGCGGCTGGCGGTGTGTGTGTACCGCGGGGTCTGCTGAAGACTGAGGCGGTGCTGTGGCAGTGGGCGGTGTGGGAGGCAGCTCAGTTCACAGTGTTGTCTAAACTCCGTACCCCGCTGGGACGGGCACAGGACACCTTCCAGACCATAGAGGGTACGGGCTGTTACACACTCACACACACACACACACACACACACACACACACACACACACACACACACACACACACACTGCAGGGAATCAGGTTTTCCAAAAATCCTGGTTGGAAGATTCCCCACACACACACACACACACACACACACACACACACACAGACACACAGACACACAGACACACACACACAGACACAGACACAGACAGAGTCCAGAGTTTTCCCCATGATGTTTTTAACATGTTGCTGATAAGTTGGGGGAGGCCTGGAGAGGGGCTGTTCTTTGTATTTCTGAACCCCGGTAATTCCACCCCGGTAACTCCACCCCGGTAACTCCACCCCGGTAACTCCACCCCGGTAACTCCACCCCGGTAACTCCACCCCGGTAACTCCACCCCGGTAACTGCCAGGTAGACCCGTAAACCAGGGGTGCAAACTCATTTTGCCCCGTGAGCCACATTTACTTTTCAGTAAGTTCCGGAGGGCCGCACTGAAAATGTGTTATTTCTTTCACAGTCAAAATCATTTTGGGAATTTCCGATGCTCCCTGACTGTCTAGCTTCATGTCGGTGATATTTCTATTAGCCAGCTGGACACAGTCAAACTGTACGAAATGCAGGTCCATTATCATTTCTACAGTTTCCATTTGGTTTGAGTCATTTTAAAGTATATTGACCCCCCATTCCATCCTATACACATTCTGGATGTACATGCTGCCTCTTTCAAGAACATAACCTCCCCTCTCTCCTCCCTCGCTCCTCCCTCCTCCCCTCCCTCGCTCCTCCCTCCTCCCCTCCCTCGCTCCTCCCTCCTCCCCTCCCTCGCTCCTCCCTCCTCCCCTCCCTCGCTCCTCCCTCCTCCCCTCCCTCGCTCCTCCCTCCTCCCCTCCCTCGCTCCTCCCTCCTCTCCTCCCTCGCTCCTCCCTCCGCTCCTCCCTCGCTCCTCCCTCCTCTCCTCCCTCCTCTCCTCCCTCCTCTCCTCCCTCCCTCTTCCCTCCGCTCCTCCCCTCCCTCTTCCCTCCCGCTCCTCCCTCCCCTCCCTCGCTCCTCCCCTCCCTCTCTCCAGGTATGATCCGCAGCCTGGCGGCCCACAGTCTGAACACTGAACAGGAGCTCAGCCAATGGAGCGGCGGCGACACGGATGACGGTCACCATAGCAACCAGCTGCGTCTGGCGCTGCTCTTGCAGTTCCTGGAAAACCTGGAGAAACTGATGTACAACGCCTACGAGGGCTGTGCCAACGCTCTGACCGCACCGCCCAAGGTACACACACACACCTACACTTTGAGAAACTGATGTCCAACGCCTACGAGGGCTGTGCCAATGTGCTGACCGCACCGCCCAAGTGCCCCCCAGCCCCTAATGTTAACTATATTTTTCTCCCTCTCTCCTTCCCTCTCTCTCTCCTTCCCTCTCTCTCTCCTTCCCTCTCTCTCTCCTTCCCTCTCTCTCTCCTTCCCTCTCTCTCTCCTTCCCTCTCTCTCTCCTTCCCTCTCTCTCTCCTTCCCTCTCTCTCTCCTTCCCTCTCTCTCTCTCCTTCCCTCTCTCTCTCCTTCCCTCTCTCTCTCTCCTTCCCTCTCTCTCTCTCCTTCCCTCTCCTCTCCTTCCTCTCTCTCTCCTTCCTCTCTCTCTCCTTCCCTCTCTCTCTCCTCCCTCTCTCTCTCCTTCCCTCTGTATCCAGGGTATCAGAACATTCTTCTATACCAACCGTCAGACCTGCCAGGATTGGCTGACTCGTATCCGCCTGGCCCTGATGAGGGTGGGGCTTCTGTCCGGCCAACCAGCAGTCACCGTCCGCCATGGCTTGGACCTGCTCACTGAGATCCAAAACAGCAGCACTCTGGTAACGGGAGGAGAGACACAGTCCCAGGCCTGTGTCCTAAACCACACCCTATTCCCTATATAGTGCACTACTTTTGACCAGAGCCCCAACTGAACCTAGTGTACTTGACCACACAGAGACACACACTCAGCATCACCTGGCTCCATCAGTCAGTCAACTGTTTTCAACCACGACCCCTTTACCTGAAGTTCCTAAATACATCACCTGTAACTGACCCCCATGTCTCCTCTCTGTAGGGTCCAGGTCTCTTCTGGTTACCTGTAACTGACCCCCATGTCTCCTCTCTGTAGGGTCCATGTCTCTTCTGGTTACCTGTAACTGACCCCCCCATGTCTCCTCTCTGTAGGGTCCAGGTCTCTTCTGGTTACCTGTAACTGACCCCCCCCATGTCTCCTCTCTGTAGGGTCCAGGTCTCTTCTGGTTACCTGTAACTGACCCCCCCATGTCTCCTCTCTGTAGGGTCCAGGTCTCTTCTGGTTACCTGTAACTGACCCCCATGTCTCCTCTCTGTAGGGTCCAGGTCTCTTCTGGTTACCTGTAACTGACCCCCATGTCTCCTCTCTGTAGGGTCCAGGTCTCTTCTGGTTACCTGTAACTGACCCCCCCATGTCTCCTCTCTGTAGGGTCCAGGTCTCTTCTGGTTACCTGTAACTGACCCCCATGTCTCCTCTCTGTAGGGTCCAGGTCTCTTCTGGTTACCTGTAACTGACCCCCATGTCTCCTCTCTGTAGGGTCCAGGTCTCTTCTGGTTACCTGTAACTGACCCCCCATGTCTCCTCTCTGTAGGGTCCAGGTCTCTTCTGGTTACCTGTAACTGACCCCCATGTCTCCTCTCTGTAGGGTCCAGGTCTCTTCTGGTTACCTGTAACTGACCCCCATGTCTCCTCTCTGTAGGGTCCAGGTCTCTTCTGGTTACCTGTAACTGACCCCCCCCATGTCTCCTCTCTGTAGGGTCCAGGTCTCTTCTGGTTACCTGTAACTGACCCCAATGTCTCCTCTCTGTAGGATCCAGGTCTCTTCTGGTTACCTGTAACTGACCCCCATGTCTCCTCTCTGTAGGGTCCAGGTCTCTTCTGGTTACCTGTAACTGACCCCCATGTCTCCTCTCTGTAGGGTCCAGGTCTCTTCTGGTTACCTGTAACTGACCCCCATGTCTCCTCTCTGTAGGATCCAGGTCTCTTCTGGTTATCTGTAACTGACCCCCCCATGTCTCCTCTCTGTAGGGTCCAGATCTATTCTGGTTACCTGTAACTGACCCCTCCATGTCTCCTCTCTGTAGGGTCCAGATCTCTTCTGGTTACCTGTAACTGACCCCCCCATGTCTCCTCTCTGTAGGTTCCAGGTCTCTTCTGGTTACCTGTAACTGACCCCCCCATGTCTCCTCTCTGTAGGGTCCAGGTCTCTTCTGGTTACCTGTAACTGACCCCCCCATGTCTCCTCTCTGTAGGGTCCAGGTCTCTTCTGGTTACCTGTAACTGACCCCATGTCTCCTCTCTGTAGGGTCCAGGTCTCTTCTGGTTACCTGTAACTGACCCCATGTCTCCTCTCTGTAGGGTCCAGGTCTCTTCTGGTTACCTGTAACTGACCCCCCCATGTCTCCTCTCTGTAGGATCCAGGTCTCTTCTGGTTACCTGTAACTGACCCCCCCATGTCTCCTCTCTGTAGGATCCAGGTCTCTTCTGGTTACCTGTAACTGACCCCCCCATGTCTCCTCTCTGTAGGGTCCAGGTCTCTTCTGGTTACCTGTAACTGACCCCCATGTCTCCTCTCTGTAGGGTCCAGGTCTCTTCTGGTTACCTGTAACTGACCCCATGTCTCCTCTCTGTAGGGTCCAGGTCTCTTCTGGTTACCTGTAACTGACCCCATGTCTCCTCTCTGTAGGGTCCAGGTCTCTTCTGGTTACCTGTAACTGACCCCCCCCCATGTCTCCTCTCTGTAGGGTCCAGGTCTCTTCTGGTTACCTGTAACTGACCCCATGTCTCCTCTCTGTAGGGTCCAGGTCTCTTCTGGTTACCTGTAACTGACCCCCCATGTCTCCTCTCTGTAGGGTCCAGGTCTCTTCTGTTTACCTCTAAATGACCCCCCCCATGTCTCCTCTCTGTAGGGTCCAGGTCTCTTCTGGTTACCTGTAACTGACCCCCCCATGTCTCCTCTCTGTAGGATCCAGGTCTCTTCTGGTTACCTGTAACTGACCCCCCATGTCTCCTCTCTGTAGGGTCCAGGTCTCTTCTGGTTACCTGTAACTGACCCCCATGTCTCCTCTCTGTAGGGTCCAGGTCTCTTCTGGTTACCTGTAACTGACCCCCATGTCTCCTCTCTGTAGGGTCCAGGTCTCTTCTGGTTACCTGTAACTGACCCCATGTCTCCTCTCTGTAGGGTCCAGGTCTCTTCTGGTTACCTGTAACTGACCCCCCCATGTCTCCTCTCTGTAGGATCCAGGTCTCTTCTGGTTACCTGTAACTGACCCCCCCATGTCTCCTCTCTGTAGGGTCCAGGTCTCTTCTGGTTACCTGTAACTGACCCCCATGTCTCCTCTCTGTAGGATCCAGGTCTCTTCTGGTTACCTGTAACTGACCCCCCCATGTCTCCTCTCTGTAGGGTCCAGGTCTCTTCTGGTTACCTGTAACTGACCCCCATGTCTCCTCTCTGTAGGGTCCAGGTCTCTTCTGGTTACCTGTAACTGACCCCCATGTCTCCTCTCTGTAGGGTCCAGGTCTCTTCTGGTTACCTGTAACTGACCCCCATGTCTCCTCTCTGTAGGATCCAGGTCTCTTCTGGTTACCTGTAACTGACCCCATGTCTCCTCTCTGTATGGTCCAGGTCTCTTCTGGTTACCTGTAACTGACCCCCATGTCTCCTCTCTGTAGGGTCCAGGTCTCTTCTGGTTACCTGTAACTGACCCCCCCCATGTCTCCTCTCTGTAGGGTCCAGGTCTCTTCTGGTTACCTGTAACTGACCCCATGTCTCCTCTCTGTAGGGTCCAGGTCTCTTCTGGTTACCTGTAACTGACCCCATGTCTCCTCTCTGTAGGGTCCAGGTCTCTTCTGGTTACCTGTAACTGACCCCCCCATGTCTCCTCTCTGTAGGGTCCAGGTCTCTTCTGGTTACCTGTAACTGACCCCCATGTCTCCTCTCTGTAGGGTCCAGATCTCTTCTGGTTACCTGTAACTGACCCCCCCATGTCTCCTCTCTGTAGGGTCCAGGTCTCTTCTGGTTACCTGTAACTGACCCCCCCATGTCTCCTCTCTGTAGGGTCCAGGTCTCTTCTGGTTACCTGTAACTGACCCCCATGTCTCCTCTCTGTAGGGTCCAGGTCTCTTCTGGTTACCTGTAACTGACCCCCATGTCTCCTCTCTGTAGGGTCCAGGTCTCTTCTGGTTACCTGTAACTGACCCCCATGTCTCCTCTCTGTAGGGTCCAGGTCTCTTCTGGTTACCTGTAACTGACCCCCCATGTCTCCTCTCTGTAGGGTCCAGGTCTCTTCTGGTTACCTGTAACTGACCCCCCCCCCCCCATGTCTCCTCTCTGTAGGGTCCAGATCTCTTCTGGTTACCTGTAACTGACCCCCATGTCTCCTCTCTGTAGGGTCCAGATCTCTTCTGGTTACCTGTAACTGACCCCCCCATGTCTCCTCTCTGTAGGGTCCAGGTCTCTTCTGGTTACCTGTAACTGACCCCCCCATGTCTCCTCTCTGTAGGGTCCAGGTCTCTTCTGGTTACCTGTAACTGACCCCCCCATGTCTCCTCTCTGTAGGGTCCAGGTCTCTTCTGGTTACCTGTAACTGACCCCCCCCATGTCTCCTCTCTGTAGGGTCCAGGTCTCTTCTGGTTACCTGTAACTGACCCCCATGTCTCCTCTCTGTAGGGTCCAGGTCTCTTCTGGTTACCTGTAACTGACCCCCCCATGTCTCCTCTCTGTAGGGTCCAGGTCTCTTCTGGTTACCTGTAACTGACCCCCCCATGTCTCCTCTCTGTAGGGTCCAGGTCTCTTCTGGTTACCTGTAACTGACCCCTATGTCTCCTCTCTGTAGGGTCCAGGTCTCTTCTGGTTACCTGTAACTGACCCCCATGTCTCCTCTCTGTAGGGTCCAGGTCTCTTCTGGTTACCTGTAACTGACCCCATGTCTCCTCTCTGTAGGGTCCAGGTCTCTTTTGGTTACCTGTAACTGACCCCCCCCATGTCTCCTCTCTGTAGGGTCCAGGTCTCTTCTGGTTACCTGTAACTGACCCCCCCATGTCTCCTCTCTGTAGGGTCCAGGTCTCTTCTGGTTACCTGTAACTGACCCCATGTCTCCTCTCTGTAGGGTCCAGGTCTCTTCTGGTTACCTGTAACTGACCCCCCCCATGTCTCCTCTCTGTAGGGTCCAGGTCTCTTCTGGTTACCTGTAACTGACCCCCCCCATGTCTCCTCTCTGTAGGGTCCAGGTCTCTTCTGGTTACCTGTAACTGACCCCCCCCATGTCTCCTCTCTGTAGGGTCCAGGTCTCTTCTGGTTACCTGTAACTGACCCCCATGTCTCCTCTCTGTAGGGTCCAGGTCTCTTCTGGTTACCTGTAACTGACCCCCATGTCTCCTCTCTGTAGGGTCCAGGTCTCTTCTGGTTACCTGTAACTGACCCCCCCCCCATGTCTCCTCTCTGTAGGGTCCAGGTCTCTTCTGGTTACCTGTAACTGACCCCCCCATGTCTCCTCTCTGTAGGGTCCAGGTCTCTTCTGGTTACCTGTAACTGACCCCCCCATGTCTCCTCTCTGTAGGGTCCAGGTCTCTTCTGGTTACCTGTAACTGACCCCTCCATGTCTCCTCTCTGTAGGGTCCAGGTCTCTTCTGGTTACCTGTAACTGACCCCCATGTCTCCTCTCTGTAGGGTCCAGGTCTCTTCTGGTTACCTGTAACTGACCCCCCCATGTCTCCTCTCTGTAGGGTCCAGGTCTCTTCTGGTTACCTGTAACTGACCCCATGTCTCCTCTCTGTAGGGTCCAGGTCTCTTCTGGTTACCTGTAACTGACCCCATGTCTCCTCTCTGTAGGGTCCAGGTCTCTTCTGGTTACCTGTAACTGACCCCCCCATGTCTCCTCTCTGTAGGATCCAGGTCTCTTCTGGTTACCTGTAACTGACCCCCCCATGTCTCCTCTCTGTATGGTCCAGGTCTCTTCTGGTTACCTGTAACTGACCCCCATGTCTCCTCTCTGTAGGGTCCAGGTCTCTTCTGGTTACCTGTAACTGACCCCCATGTCTCCTCTCTGTAGGGTCCAGGTCTCTTCTGGTTACCTGTAACTGACCCCATGTCTCCTCTCTGTAGGGTCCAGGTCTCTTCTGGTTACCTGTAACTGACCCCATGTCTCCTCTCTGTAGGGTCCAGGTCTCTTCTGGTTACCTGTAACTGACCCCCCCCCATGTCTCCTCTCTGTAGGGTCCAGGTCTCTTCTGGTTACCTGTAACTGACCCCATGTCTCCTCTCTGTAGGGTCCAGGTCTCTTCTGGTTACCTGTAACTGACCCCCCATGTCTCCTCTCTGTAGGGTCCAGGTCTCTTCTGGTTACCTGTAACTGACCCCCCATGTCTCCTCTCTGTAGGGTCCAGGTCTCTTCTGTTTACCTCTAAATGACCCCCCCCATGTCTCCTCTCTGTAGGGTCCAGGTCTCTTCTGGTTTCCTGTAACTGACCCCATGTCTCCTCTCTGTAGGGTCCAGGTCTCTTCTGGTTACCTGTAACTGACCCCATGTCTCCTCTCTGTAGGGTCCAGGTCTCTTCTGGTTACCTGTAACTGACCCCCCCATGTCTCCTCTCTGTAGGATCCAGGTCTCTTCTGGTTACCTGTAACTGACCCCCCCATGTCTCCTCTCTGTAGGGTCCAGGTCTCTTCTGGTTACCTGTAACTGACCCCCATGTCTCCTCTCTGTAGGATCCAGGTCTCTTCTGGTTACCTGTAACTGACCCCCCCATGTCTCCTCTCTGTAGGGTCCAGGTCTCTTCTGGTTACCTGTAACTGACCCCCATGTCTCCTCTCTGTAGGGTCCAGGTCTCTTCTGGTTACCTGTAACTGACCCCCATGTCTCCTCTCTGTAGGGTCCAGGTCTCTTCTGGTTACCTGTAACTGACCCCCATGTCTCCTCTCTGTAGGATCCAGGTCTCTTCTGGTTACCTGTAACTGACCCCATGTCTCCTCTCTGTAGGGTCCAGGTCTCTTCTGGTTACCTGTAACTGACCCCCATGTCTCCTCTCTGTAGGGTCCAGGTCTCTTCTGGTTACCTGTAACTGACCCCCCCATGTCTCCTCTCTGTAGGGTCCAGGTCTCTTCTGGTTACCTGTAACTGACCCCATGTCTCCTCTCTGTAGGGTCCAGGTCTCTTCTGGTTACCTGTAACTGACCCCCCCATGTCTCCTCTCTGTAGGGTCCAGGTCTCTTCTGGTTACCTGTAACTGACCCCATGTCTCCTCTCTGTAGGGTCCAGGTCTCTTCTGGTTACCTGTAACTGACCCCCATGTCTCCTCTCTGTAGGGTCCAGATCTCTTCTGGTTACCTGTAACTGACCCCCCCATGTCTCCTCTCTGTAGGGTCCAGGTCTCTTCTGGTTACCTGTAACTGACCCCCCCCATGTCTCCTCTCTGTAGGGTCCAGATCTCTTCTGGTTATCTGTAACTGACCCCCCCCATGTCTCCTCTCTGTAGGATCCAGATCTCTTCTGGTTACCTGTAACTGACCCCCATGTCTCCTCTCTGTAGGGTCCAGGTCTCTTCTGGTTACCTGTAACTGACCCCCCCATGTCTCCTCTCTGTAGGGTCCAGGTCTCTTCTGGTTACCTGTAACTGACCCCCATGTCTCCTCTCTGTAGGGTCCAGGTCTCTTCTGGTTACCTGTAACTGACCCCCATGTCTCCTCTCTGTAGGGTCCAGATCTCTTCTGGTTACCTGTAACTGACCCCCCCATGTCTCCTCTATGTAGGGTCCAGGTCTCTTCTGGTTACCTGTAACTGACCCCCCCATGTCTCCTCTCTGTAGGGTCCAGGTCTCTTCTGGTTACCTGTAACTGACCACCCCATGTCTCC
This sequence comes from Salmo salar, assembly GCF_965601325.2. Classification (NCBI taxonomy): domain Eukaryota; kingdom Metazoa; phylum Chordata; class Actinopteri; order Salmoniformes; family Salmonidae; genus Salmo; species Salmo salar. Next base: position 99,137,465 of record NC_138293.1, read on the forward strand.
TCTCTGTAGGGTCCAGGTCTCTTCTGGTTACCTGTAACTGACCCCCCCATGTCTCCTCTCTGTAGGGTCCAGGTCTCTTCTGGTTACCTGTAACTGACCCCCCCATGTCTCCTCTCTGTAGGGTCCAGGTCTCTTCTGGTTACCTGTAACTGACCCCCCATGTCTCCTCTCTGTAGGGTCCAGGTCTCTTCTGGTTACCTGTAACTGACCCCCCCCCCATGTCTCCTCTCTGTAGGGTCCAGGTCTCTTCTGGTTACCTGTAACTGACCCCCATGTCTCCTCTCTGTAGGGTCCAGGTCTCTTCTGGTTACCTGTAACTGACCCCCCCATGTCTCCTCTCTGTAGGGTCCAGGTCTCTTCTGGTTACCTGTAACTGACCCCCCATGTCTCCTCTCTGTAGGGTCCAGATCTCTTCTGGTTACCTGTAACTGACCCCCCCATGTCTCCTCTCTGTAGGGTCCAGGTCTCTTCTGGTTACCTGTAACTGACCCCCCCCATGTCTCCTCTCTGTAGGGTCCAGGTCTCTTCTGGTTACCTGTAACTGAACCCCCCCCATGTCTCCTCTCTGTAGGGTCCAGGTCTCTTCTGGTTACCTGTAACTGACCCCCCCCATGTCTCCTCTCTGTAGGGTCCAGGTCTCTGCTGGTTACCTGTAACTGACCCCCCCCATGTCTCCTCTCTGTAGGGTCCAGGTCTCTTCTGGTTACCTGTAACTGACCCCCATGTCTCCTCTCTGTAGGGTCCAGGTCTCTTCTGGTTACCTGTAACTGACCCCCCCCATGTCTCCTCTCTGTAGGGTCCAGGTCTCTTCTGGTTACCTGTAACTGACCCCCCCATGTCTCCTCTCTGTAGGGTCCAGGTCTCTTCTGGTTACCTGTAACTGACCCCATGTCTCCTCTCTGTAGGGTCCAGGTCTCTTCTGGTTACCTGTAACTGACCCCCCCATGTCTCCTCTCTGTAGGGTCCAGGTCTCTGATGGTTACCTGTATCTGACCCCATGTCTCCTCTCTGTAGGGTCCAGGTCTCTTCTGGTTACCTGTAACTGACCCCCCCCATGTCTCCTCTCTGTAGGGTCCAGGTCTCTTCTGGTTACCTGTAACTGACCCCCCCATGTCTCCTCTCTGTAGGGTCCAGATCTCTTCTGGTTACCTGTAACTGACCCCCATGTCTCCTCTCTGTAGGGTCCAGGTCTCTTCTGGTTACCTGTAACTGACCCCCCCATGTCTCCTCTCTGTAGGGTCCAGGTCTCTTCTGGTTACCTGTAACTGACCCCCATGTCTCCTCTCTGTAGGGTCCAGGTCTCTTCTGGTTACCTGTAACTGACCCCCCATGTCTCCTCTCTGTAGGGTCCAGGTCTCTTCTGGTTACCTGTAACTGACCCCCCCCCCCCATGTCTCCTCTCTGTAGGGTCCAGATCTCTTCTGGTTACCTGTAACTGACCCCCATGTCTCCTCTCTGTAGGGTCCAGATCTCTTCTGGTTACCTGTAACTGACCCCCCCATGTCTCCTCTCTGTAGGGTCCAGGTCTCTTCTGGTTACCTGTAACTGACCCCCCCCCATGTCTCCTCTCTGTAGGGTCCAGGTCTCTTCTGTTTACCTCTAACTGACCCCCCCATGTCTCCTCTCTGTAGGGTCCAGGTCTCTTCTGGTTACCTGTAACTGACCCCCCCATGTCTCCTCTCTGTAGGGTCCAGGTCTCTTCTGGTTACCTGTAACTGACCCCCCCATGTCTCCTCTCTGTAGGGTCCAGGTCTCTTCTGGTTACCTGTAACTGACCACCCCATGTCTCCTCTCTGTAGGGTCCAGGTCTCTTCTGGTTACCTGTAACTGACCCCCCCATGTCTCCTCTCTGTAGGGTCCAGGTCTCTTCTGGTTACCTGTAACTGACCCCCCCATGTCTCCTCTCTGTAGGGTCCAGGTCTCTTCTGGTTACCTGTAACTGACCCCCATGTCTCCTCTCTGTAGGGTCCAGGTCTCTTCTGGTTACCTGTAACTGACCCCCCCCCCATGTCTCCTCTCTGTAGGGTCCAGGTCTCTTCTGGTTACCTGTAACTGACCCCCCCCCCATGTCTCCTCTCTGTAGGGTCCAGGTCTCTTCTGGTTACCTGTAACTGACTCCCCCATGTCTCCTCTCTGTAGGGTCCAGGTCTCTTCTGGTTACCTGTAACTGACCCCCCCATGTCTCCTCTCTGTAGGGTCCAGGTCTCTTCTGGTTACCTGTAACTGACCCCCATGTCTCCTCTCTGTAGGGTCCAGATCTCTTCTGGTTACCTGTAACTGACCCCCCCATGTCTCCTCTCTGTAGGGTCCAGGTCTCTTCTGGTTACCTGTAACTGACCCCCCCCATGTCTCCTCTCTGTAGGGTCCAGGTCTCTTCTGGTTACCTGTAACTGACCCCCCCCATGTCTCCTCTCTGTAGGGTCCAGGTCTCTTCTGGTTACCTGTAACTGACCCCCATGTCTCCTCTCTGTAGGGTCCAGGTCTCTTCTGGTTACCTGTAACTGACCCCATGTCTCCTCTCTGTAGGGTCCAGGTCTCTTCTGGTTACCTGTAACTGACCCCCCCATGTCTCCTCTCTGTAGGGTCCAGGTCTCTTCTGGTTACCTGTAACTGACCCCTATGTCTCCTCTCTGTAGGGTCCAGGTCTCTTCTGGTTATCTGTAACTGACCTCCATGTCTCCTCTCTGTAGGGTCCAGATATCTTCTGGTTACCTGTAACTGACCCCCCCATGTCTCCTCTCTGTAGGGTCCAGGTCTCTTCTGGTTACCTGTAACTGACCCCATGTCTCCTCTCTGTAGGGTCCAGGTCTCTTCTGGTTACCTGTAACTGACCCCCCCCATGTCTCCTCTCTGTAGGGTCCAGGTCTCTTCTGGTTACCTGTAACTGACCCCCATGTCTCCTCTCTGTAGGGTCCAGGTCTCTTCTGGTTACCTGTAACTGACCCCCATGTCTCCTCTCTGTAGGGTCCAGGTCTCTTCTGGTTACCTGTAACTGACCCCCCCCATGTCTCCTCTCTGTAGGGTCCAGGTCTCTTCTGGTTACCTGTAACTGACCCCCCCATGTCTCCTCTCTGTAGGGTCCAGGTCTCTTCTGGTTACCTGTAACTGACCCCCATGTCTCCTCTCTGTAGGGTCCAGGTCTCTTCTGGTTACCTGTAACTGACCCCCCATGTCTCCTCTCTGTAGGGTCCAGGCCTCTTCTGGTTACCTGTAACTGACCCCCCCCCCCATGTCTCCTCTCTGTAGGGTCCAGATCTCTTCTGGTTACCTGTAACTGACCCCCATGTCTCCTCTCTGTAGGGTCCAGATCTCTTCTGGTTACCTGTAACTGACCCCCCCATGTCTCCTCTCTGTAGGGTCCAGGTCTCTTCTGGTTACCTGTAACTGACCCCCCCCCATGTCTCCTCTCTGTAGGGTCCAGGTCTCTTCTGTTTACCTCTAACTGACCCCCCCATGTCTCCTCTCTGTAGGGTCCAGGTCTCTTCTGGTTACCTCTAACTGACCCCCCCATGTCTCCTCTCTGTAGGGTCCAGGTCTCTTCTGGTTACCTGTAACTGACCCCCCCATGTCTCCTCTCTGTAGGGTCCAGGTCTCTTCTGGTTACCTGTAACTGACCACCCCATGTCTCCTCTCTGTAGGGTCCAGGTCTCTTCTGGTTACCTGTAACTGACCCCCCCATGTCTCCTCTCTGTAGGGTCCAGGTCTCTTCTGGTTACCTGTAACTGACCCCCCCATGTCTCCTCTCTGTAGGGTCCAGGTCTCTTCTGGTTACCTGTAACTGACCCCCATGTCTCCTCTCTGTAGGGTCCAGGTCTCTTCTGGTTACCTGTAACTGACCCCCCCCCCATGTCTCCTCTCTGTAGGGTCCAGGTCTCTTCTGGTTACCTGTAACTGACCCCCCCCCCATGTCTCCTCTCTGTAGGGTCCAGGTCTCTTCTGGTTACCTGTAACTGACTCCCCCATGTCTCCTCTCTGTAGGGTCCAGGTCTCTTCTGGTTACCTGTAACTGACCCCCCCATGTCTCCTCTCTGTAGGGTCCAGGTCTCTTCTGGTTACCTGTAACTGACCCCCATGTCTCCTCTCTGTAGGGTCCAGATCTCTTCTGGTTACCTGTAACTGACCCCCCCATGTCTCCTCTCTGTAGGGTCCAGGTCTCTTCTGGTTACCTGTAACTGACCCCCCCCATGTCTCCTCTCTGTAGGGTCCAGGTCTCTTCTGGTTACCTGTAACTGAACCCCCCCCATGTCTCCTCTCTGTAGGGTCCAGGTCTCTTCTGGTTACCTGTAACTGACCCCCCCCATGTCTCCTCTCTGTAGGGTCCAGGTCTCTTCTGGTTACCTGTAACTGACCCCCATGTCTCCTCTCTGTAGGGTCCAGGTCTCTTCTGGTTACCTGTAACTGACCCCATGTCTCCTCTCTGTAGGGTCCAGGTCTCTTCTGGTTACCTGTAACTGACCCCCCCATGTCTCCTCTCTGTAGGGTCCAGGTCTCTTCTGGTTACCTGTAACTGACCCCTATGTCTCCTCTCTGTAGGGTCCAGGTCTCTTCTGGTTACCTGTAACTGACCCCCATGTCTCCTCTCTGTAGGGTCCAGGTCTCTTCTGGTTACCTGTAACTGACCCCCCCATGTCTCCTCTCTGTAGGGTCCAGGTCTCTTCTGGTTATCTGTAACTGACCTCCATGTCTCCTCTCTGTAGGGTCCAGATCTCTTCTGGTTACCTGTAACTGACCCCCCCATGTCTCCTCTCTGTAGGGTCCAGGTCTCTTCTGGTTACCTGTAACTGACCCCCATGTCTCCTCTCTGTAGGGTCCAGGTCTCTTCTGGTTACCTGTAACTGACCCCCCCCCATGTCTCCTCTCTGTAGGGTCCAGGTCTCTTCTGGTTACCTGTAACTGACCCCCCATGTCTCCTCTCTGTAGGGTCCAGGTCTCTTCTGGTTACCTGTAACTGACCCCCATGTCTCCTCTCTGTAGGGTCCAGGTCTCTTCTGGTTACCTGTAACTGACCCCCCCATGTCTCCTCTCTGTAGGGTCCAGGTCTCTTCTGGTTACCTGTAACTGACCCCCCCATGTCTCCTCTCTGTAGGGTCCAGATCTCTTCTGGTTACCTGTAACTGACCCCCCCATGTCTCCTCTCTGTAGGGTCCAGGTCTCTTCTGGTTACCTGTAACTGACCCCCCCCCATGTCTCCTCTCTGTAGGGTCCAGGTCTCTTCTGTTTACCTCTAACTGACCCCCCCATGTCTCCTCTCTGTAGGGTCCAGGTCTCTTCTGGTTACCTGTAACTGACCCCCCCATGTCTCCTCTCTGTAGGGTCCAGGTCTCTTCTGGTTACCTGTAACTGACCCCCCCATGTCTCCTCTCTGTAGGGTCCAGGTCTCTTCTGGTTACCTGTAACTGACCACCCCATGTCTCCTCTCTGTAGGGTCCAGGTCTCTTCTGGTTACCTGTAACTGACCCCCCCATGTCTCCTCTCTGTAGGGTCCAGGTCTCTTCTGGTTACCTGTAACTGACCCCCCCATGTCTCCTCTCTGTAGGGTCCAGGTCTCTTCTGGTTACCTGTAACTGACCCCCCATGTCTCCTCTCTGTAGGGTCCAGGTCTCTTCTGGTTACCTGTAACTGACCCCCCCCCATGTCTCCTCTCTGTAGGGTCCAGGTCTCTTCTGGTTACCTGTAACTGACCCCCCCCCCATGTCTCCTCTCTGTAGGGTCCAGGTCTCTTCTGGTTACCTGTAACTGACCCCCCCCCATGTCTCCTCTCTGTAGGGTCCAGGTCTCTTCTGGTTACCTGTAACTGACCCCCCCATGTCTCCTCTCTGTAGGGTCCAGGTCTCTTCTGGTTACCTGTAACTGACCCCCCATGTCTCCTCTCTGTAGGGTCCAGGTCTCTTCTGGTTACCTGTAACTGACCCCCCCATGTCTCCTCTCTGTAGGGTCCAGGTCTCTTCTGGTTACCTGTAACTGACCCCCCCCATGTCTCCTCTCTGTAGGGTCCAGGTCTCTTCTGGTTACCTGTAACTGACCCCCCCCATGTCTCCTCTCTGTAGGGTCCAGGTCTCTTCTGGTTACCTGTAACTGACCCCCCCCATGTCTCCTCTCTGTAGGGTCCAGGTCTCTTCTGGTTACCTGTAACTGACCCCCCCATGTCTCCTCTCTGTAGGGTCCAGGTCTCTTCTGGTTACCTGTAACTGACCCCCCATGTCTCCTCTCTGTAGGGTCCAGGTCTCTTCTGGTTACCTGTAACTGACCCCCCATGTCTCCTCTCTGTAGGGTCCAGGTCTCTTCTGGTTACCTGTAACTGACCCCCCATGTCTCCTCTCTGTAGGGTCCAGGTCTCTTCTGGTTACCTGTAACTGACCCCATGTCTCCTCTCTGTAGGGTCCAGGTCTCTTCTGGTTACCTGTAACTGACCCCCCCATGTCTCCTCTCTGTAGGGTCCAGGTCTCTTCTGGTTACCTGTAACTGACCCCCCATGTCTCCTCTCTGTAGGGTCCAGGTCTCTTCTGGTTACCTGTAACTGACCCCCCCATGTCTCCTCTCTGTAGGGTCCAGGTCTCTTCTGGTTACCTGTAACTGACCCCCCCATGTCTCCTCTCTGTAGGGTCCAGGTCTCTTCTGGTTACCTGTAACTGACCCCCCCATGTCTCCTCTCTGTAGGGTCCAGGTCTCTTCTGGTTACCTGTAACTGACCCCCCATGTCTCCTCTCTGTAGGGTCCAGGTCTCTTCTGGTTACCTGTAACTGACCCCCCATGTCTCCTCTCTGTAGGGTCCAGGTCTCTTCTGGTTACCTGTAACTGACCCCCCCATGTCTCCTCTCTGTAGGGTCCAGGTCTCTTCTGGTTACCTGTAACTGACCCCCATGTCTCCTCTCTGTAGGGTCCAGGTCTCTTCTGGTTACCTGTAACTGACCCCCCCATGTCTCCTCTCTGTAGGGTCCAGGTCTCTTCTGGTTACCTGTAACTGACCCCCCCCCATGTCTCCTCTCTGTAGGGTCCAGGTCTCTTCTGGTTACCTGTAACTGACCCCCCCCATGTCTCCTCTCTGTAGGGTCCAGGTCTCTTCTGGTTACCTGTAACTGACCCCCCATGTCTCCTCTCTGTAGGGTCCAGGTCTCTTCTGGTTACCTGTAACTGACCCCCCCATGTCTCCTCTCTGTAGGGTCCAGGTCTCTTCTGGTTACCTGTAACTGACCCCCCCATGTCTCCTCTCTGTAGGGTCCAGGTCTCTTCTGGTTACCTGTAACTGACCCCCCCATGTCTCCTCTCTGTAGGGTCCAGGTCTCTTCTGGTTACCTGTAACTGACCCCCCCATGTCTCCTCTCTGTAGGGTCCAGGTCTCTTCTGGTTACCTGTAACTGACCCCCCCATGTCTCCTCTCTGTAGGGTCCAGGTCTCTTCTGGTTACCTGTAACTGACCCCCCATGTCTCCTCTCTGTAGGGTCCAGGTCTCTTCTGGTTACCTGTAACTGACCCCCCCATGTCTCCTCTCTGTAGGGTCCAGGTCTCTTCTGGTTACCTGTAACTGACCCCCCATGTCTCCTCTCTGTAGGGTCCAGGTCTCTTCTGGTTACCTGTAACTGACCCCCCCATGTCTCCTCTCTGTAGGGTCCAGGTCTCTTCTGGTTACCTGTAACTGACCCCCCCATGTCTCCTCTCTGTAGGGTCCAGGTCTCTTCTGGTTACCTGTAACTGACCCCCCCATGTCTCCTCTCTGTAGGGTCCAGGTCTCTTCTGGTTACCTGTAACTGACCCCCCCCATGTCTCCTCTCTGTAGGGTCCAGGTCTCTTCTGGTTACCTGTAACTGACCCCCATGTCTCCTCTCTGTAGGGTCCAGGTCTCTTCTGGTTACCTGTAACTGACCCCCATGTCTCCTCTCTGTAGGGTCCAGGTCTCTTCTGGTTACCTGTAACTGACCCCCCCATGTCTCCTCTCTGTAGGGTCCAGGTCTCTTCTGGTTACCTGTAACTGACCCCCATGTCTCCTCTCTGTAGGGTCCAGGTCTCTTCTGGTTACCTGTAACTGACCCCCATGTCTCCTCTCTGTAGGGTCCAGGTCTCTTCTGGTTACCTGTAACTGACCCCCCCATGTCTCCTCTCTGTAGGGTCCAGGTCTCTTCTGGTTACCTGTAACTGACCCCCCATGTCTCCTCTCTGTAGGGTCCAGGTCTCTTCTGGTTACCTGTAACTGACCCCCCCATGTCTCCTCTCTGTAGGGTCCAGGTCTCTTCTGGTTACCTGTAACTGACCCCATGTCTCCTCTCTGTAGGGTCCAGGTCTCTTCTGGTTACCTGTAACTGACCCCCCCATGTCTCCTCTCTGTAGGGTCCAGGTCTCTTCTGGTTACCTGTAACTGACCCCCCCATGTCTCCTCTCTGTAGGGTCCAGGTCTCTTCTGGTTACCTGTAACTGACCCCCATGTCTCCTCTCTGTAGGGTCCAGGTCTCTTCTGGTTACCTGTAACTGACCCCCCATGTCTCCTCTCTGTAGGGTCCAGGTCTCTTCTGGTTACCTGTAACTGACCCCCCCATGTCTCCTCTCTGTAGGGTCCAGGTCTCTTCTGGTTACCTGTAACTGACCCCCCCATGTCTCCTCTCTGTAGGGTCCAGGTCTCTTCTGGTTACCTGTAACTGACCCCCCCATGTCTCCTCTCTGTAGGGTCCAGGTCTCTTCTGGTTACCTGTAACTGACCCCCCCATGTCTCCTCTCTGTAGGGTCCAGGTCTCTTCTGGTTACCTGTAACTGACCCCCCATGTCTCCTCTCTGTAGGGTCCAGGTCTCTTCTGGTTACCTGTAACTGACCCCCCCATGTCTCCTCTCTGTAGGGTCCAGGTCTCTTCTGGTTACCTGTAACTGACCCCCATGTCTCCTCTCTGTAGGGTCCAGGTCTCTTCTGGTTACCTGTAACTGACCCCCATGTCTCCTCTCTGTAGGGTCCAGGTCTCTTCTGGTTACCTGTAACTGACCCCCATGTCTCCTCTCTGTAGGGTCCAGGTCTCTTCTGGTTACCTGTAACTGACCCCATGTCTCCTCTCTGTAGGGTCCAGGTCTCTTCTGGTTACCTGTAACTGACCCCCATGTCTCCTCTCTGTAGGGTCCAGGTCTCTTCTGGTTACCTGTAACTGACCCCCCCATGTCTCCTCTCTGTAGGGTCCATGTCTCTTCTGGTTACCTGTAACTGACCCCCATGTCTCCTCTCTGTAGGGTCCAGGTCTCTTCTGGTTACCTGTAACTGACCCCCATGTCTCCTCTCTGTAGGGTCCAGGTCTTTTCTGGTTACCTGTAACTGACCCCCCCCCATGTCTCCTCTCTGTAGGATCCAGGTCTCTTGTGGTTACCTGTAACTGACCCCCCCATGTCTCCTCTCTGTAGGGTCCAGGTCTCTTGTGGTTACCTGTAACTGACCCCATGTCTCCTCTCTGTAGGGTCCAGTTCTCTTCTGGTTACCTGTAACTGACCCCCCCCCCATGTCTCCTCTCTGTAGGATCCAGGTCTCTTCTGGTTACCTGTAACTGACCCCCCATGTCTCCTCTCTGTAGGGTCCAGGTCTCTTCTGGTTACCTGTAACTGACCCCCCCATGTCTCCTCTCTGTAGGGTCCAGGTCTCTTCTGGTTATCTGTAACTGACCCCCCCATGTCTCCTCTCTGTAGGGTCCAGGTCTCTTTTGGTTACCTGTAACTGACCCCCCCATGTCTCCTCTCTGTAGGGTCCAGGTCTCTTCTGGTTACCTGTAACTGACCCCCATGTCTCCTCTCTGTAGGGTCCAGGTCTCATCTGGTTACCTGTAACTGACCCCCATGTCTCCTCTCTGTATGGTCCAGGTCTCTTCTGGTTACCTGTAACTGAGCCCCATGTCTCATCTCTGTAGGGTCCAGGTCTCTTCTGGTTACCTGTAACTGACCCCATGTCTCCTCTCTGTAGGGTCCAGATCTCTTCTGGTTACCTGTAACTGACCCCCCCATGTCTCCTCTCTGTAGGGTCCAGGTCTCTTCTGGTTACCTGTAACTGACCCCCCCATGTCTCCTCTCTGTAGGGTCCAGGTCTCTTCTGGTTACCTGTAACTGACCCCCCCATGTCTCCTCTCTGTAGGGTCCAGGTCTCATCTGGTTACCTGTAACTGACCCCCATGTCTCCTCTCTGTAGGGTCCAGGTCTCTTCTGGTTACCTGTAACTGACCCCCATGTCTCCTCTCTGTAGGGTCCAGATCTCTTCTGGTTACCTGTAACTGACCCCCATGTCTCCTCTCTGTAGGGTCCAGGTCTCTTCTGGTTACCTGTAACTGACCCCATGTCTCCTCTCTGTAGGGTCCAGGTCTCTTCTGGTTACCTGTAACTGACCCCATGTCTCCTCTCTAGGGTCCGGAGTTGGAGGCTCCTCTGGTGATGCTGGTAGAGGCTCTGTGTGAACTTCACTGTCCTGAGGCTATCCAGGGTTTAGCTGCCTGGAGTCTCACCAACACTGGCAAGAGTCTGGCTTGGGTCAGCTCTGTGGCACTACAGGCTGAGGGGCGGTAAGGAAAAACACCTGTGTGTGTGTGTGTGTGTGTGTGTGTGTGTGTGTGTGTGTGTGTGTGTGTGTGTGTGTGTGTGTGTTTGTCTGCGTGTAAGTGGAGGCCAAGCTCAGTGTCTTTAGGCGGCAATTCTTGAAGACTTTAACTTTATAAATGCCTCATAAACTTTGTTCCCCAGCCGTACCCCATCAGAACCTAAAATATAAGCTTGTTTTACACAAATGTTTTGAAACAAAGAAAATATAAACAAACACTATATAGCCTCACCATGGTTACAACTGGAATGTTGCTCTATGACGTCATGGCTGGTTACAACTAGAATGTTGCTCTATGACGTCATGGATGGTTACAACTGGAATGTTGCTCTATGACGTCATGGCTGGTTACAACTAGAATGTTGCTCTATGACGTCATGGCTGGTTACAACTGGAATGTTGCTCTATGACGTCATGGCTGGTTACAACTAGAATGTTGCTCTATGACGTCATGGATGGTTACAACTAGAATGTTGCTCTATGACGTCATGGCTGGTTACAACTAGAATGTTGCTCTATGACGTCATGGCTGGTTACAACTAGAATGTTGCTCTATGACGTCATGGCTGGTTACAACTAGAATGTTGCTCTATGACGTCATGGCTGGTTACAACTAGAATGTTGCTCTATGACGTCATGGCTGGTTACAACTGGAATGTTGCTCTATGACGTCATGGATGGTTACAACTGGAATGTTGCTCTATGACGTCATGGCTGGTTACAACTAGAATGTTGCTCTATGACGTCATGGCTTGTTACAACTAGAATGTTGCTCTATGACGTCATGGCTGGTTACAACTAGAATGTTGCTCTATGACGTCATGGCTGGTTACAACTAGAATGTTGCTCTATGACGTCATCATGGATGGTTACAACTGGAATGTTGCTCTATGACGTCATGGCTGGTTACAACTGGAATGTTGCTCTGTGACGTCATGGCTAGATGCTGTTACATGGTATGTTCAGACCATATAATACCCCTCTGTCTGTAAAATAGTAACCCATACCTCTCTCTGTAAAGACCATATAATAACCCATACCCCTCTGTCTGTAAAGACCATATAGTAGCCCATACCTCTCTCTGTAAAGACCATATAGTAACCCATACCTCTCTAGGTTTGAGAAGGCTGCGGTGGAGTACCAGGAACAGCTGTGTGCCGTGACAGGGATGGACTGTTCCATTAAGGGCTTTGACCGCTCACTCCTCAAACTGGCCGGAGCCAACAGCTCTAACACAGCCAGCCCCAAACACAACGGCAACGGTGAGACACACACACACACACACACACACACACACACACACACACACACACACACACACACACACACACACAGCTTTAACACAGCCAGCCCCAAACACAACGGTGAAAACACAGGGAATAGGAAGACATTTCAGAGGCAACCATTAGCCGATAATAACCAAGTGTTCCCCTCCTCTCTCTCTTCTCCTCTCCCTTTCCTCTCTCCTCCTTCTGTCTCTCCCCTCCTCTCTCTTCTCCTCCCCCTTTCCTCTCTTCTCCTTCCGTCTCTCCCCTCCCCTCCTCTCTCTTCTCCTCCCCTTTCCTCTCTTCTCCTTCTGTCTCTCCCCTCCTCTCTCTTCTCCTCCCCCTTTCCTCTCTTCTCCTTCCGTCTCTCCCCTCCTCTCTCTTCTCCTCCCCCTTTCCTCTCTTCTCCTTCCGTCTCTCCCCTCCCCTCTTCTCTCTTCTCCTCCCCCTTTCCTCTCTTCTCCTTCTGTCTCTCCCCTCCTCTCTCTCTTCTCCTCCCCCTTTCCTCTCTTCTCCTTCTGTCTCTCCCCTCCTCTCTCTCTTCTCCTCCCCCTTTCCTCTCTTCTCCTTCCGTCTCTCCCCTCCTCTCTCTCTTCTCCTCCCCCTTTCCTCTCTTCTCCTTCCGTCTCTCCCCTCCTCTCTCTCTTCTCCTCCCCCTTTCCTCTCTTCTCCTTCCGTCTCTCCCCTCCTCTCTCTTCTCCTCCCCCTTTCCTCTCTTCTCCTTCCGTCTCTCCCCTCCTCTCTCTCTTCTCCTCCCCCTTTCCTCTCTTCTCCTTCCGTCTCTCCCCTCCTCTCTCTCTTCTCCTCCCCCTTTCCTCTCTTCTCCTTCTGTCTCTCCCCTCCTCTCTCTTCTCCTCCCCCTTTCCTCTCTTCTCCTTCCGTCTCTCCCCTCCCCTCTTCTCTCTTCTCCTCCCCCTTTCCTCTCTTCTCCTTCCGTCTCTCCCCTCCTCTCTTCCTCCTTCAGGTGACGGCAGGAAGACGGTTCTCCTCAAGTCCAATGAGTGTTCCTCCGAGGTGCTCAACCTCCTTGCCAATAAGGCATGCCAGTGCTATGTGGCCCTCGGCGATTGGTCCTCGGTGCAGGAGTGGCAGGCCAGCGTGCACGCCCTCAAGAAGAACCCTGGTAACCCTGCCGCAGCGAGCGTGCACCTGAAGACAGACTTCAACTACGTACGGGCTCTGAGCTGCTTCGAGGACGGAGACTTCCAAGAATGCCGTGCTCAGCTGGAGCTCCTGGCGGGGGAGAGAGACGACTACGGCCTGCTCAACTCCACCTCTACGGGCTCCAAGGACAAACTAGGTAGGAGGGAGGGAGGGAGGGAGAGAGAGGGAGGGAGAGAGAGAGAGAGGACTAAGGCCTGCTCAACTCCACCTGCTTCAAAGATAAACTAGGTAGGAGGGGAGGGAGAGAGAGAGCGAGAGAGGACTAAGGCCTGCTCAACTCCACCTGCTTCAAAGATAAACTAGGTAGGAGGGGAGGGGGAGAGAGAGGACTAAGGCCTGCTCAACTCCACCTCTACTGGCTCCAAGGATAAACTAGGTAGGGAGGGAGAGAAAGAGCGAGAGAGGACTAAGGCCTGCTCAACTCCACCTGTTCAACTGATATACTAGTTAGGAGGGTGTCAGACTGCCCCCTTCAGTTTTGAGTCTTGACTCCTTAGTGGTGTGTGTGTGTGTGTGTGTGTGTGTGTAGACCTGAAGCGTCTCCTCCCGGCAGTGTTGAGTCCGGACCCCTCAGAACTGCAGAAGGCCATCGAGGTGCAGCTGCTGCGCAGCGCTGTGGCCGCCATGACAACGGCCAATCACGAGCAGGAACAGAAGGCCATGCCCACCTCGGAGTGAGTCTCTCATTGGATCGTGGTGAACACTTTTTGATGAATCCTGTATTAATGTGTTAGTGCTGGGTAGGAACAAAAACCTGCTGGATTGTGGGACACTTCATTGGGAAGAGCTCAATTGCATACACCTCGTCTCCTTCTCAAAACCCATTGGAGGAGGTGAGGGGGCGGGACCTCTGGCTTTGTCATCCAATGGGTTGTAAGAGGGAGACTGAGGAGACACCAGTATTTCTTTGAGCTCTTCCATGATGTCTTCTACATTCCATTTAGGTTGAGTTCTGTTGGACTGGCTGCAGGTTCTGTCTGTGCTGCCCAATGGGCCCTGGTCAAAACTAGTGCACTATATAGGGAATAGGGAACCAATGGGCCCTGGTCAAAACTAAGGAACCATTTGGGACAGACTATGTACACTCTCGTTCACTACATCCCACCAATTTAAAAGCTTTGTATTGGTGGAGACTTAGTGGGAGTTGCCACCTTTTTTCTGATACCAGTCATTTCCTTTTCAATCAGTGACAGGAAGTGAAGACACTGGGAGGAAGGAGAGATAATAGCTTACGTCTTGTGTGTGTGTGTGTTACAGTACCCTGGTCCGTTACCTGAAGCAGACGGGTCGTATCTGTCTGGGTCCCCTCCGCCTCTCCACCCTCACCCTCTCTGACGGCCTGCCCACTCTGGCCACCCTGCAGCTACACTGCTGCTCTGCCCTGGAGAACACACTCAGCGGACAGGAGGTATACACACACACACACACACACACACACACACACACACACACACACACACACACACACACACACACACACACAGACCCTCACCACCCTGCAGCTACACTGCTGCTCTGCCCTGGAGAACACACTCAGCGGACAGGAGGTATACACACACACACACACACACACACACACACACACACACACACACACACACACACACACACACACACACACACACACACAGACCCTCACCACCCTGCTGCTACACTGCTGCTCTGCCCTGGAGAACACACTCAGCGGACAGGAGGTATACACACACACACACACACACACACACACACACACACACACACAGACCCTCACCACCCTGCAGCTACACTGCTGCTCTGCCCTGGAGAACACACTCAGCGGACAGGAGGTATACACACACACACACACACACACACACACACACACACACACACACACACACACACACACAGACCCTCACCACCCTGCTGCTACACTGCTGCTCTGCCCTGGAGAACACACTCAGCGGACAGGAGGTATACACACACACACACACACACACACACACACACACACACACACACACACACACACACACACACACACACACACAGACCCTCACCACCCTGCAGCTACACTGCTGCTCTGCCCTGGAGAACACACTCAGCGGACAGGAGGTATACACACACACACACACACACACACACACACACACACACACACACACACACACACACACACACACACACACACACACAGACCCTCACCACCCTGCAGCTATACTGCTGCTCTGCCCTGGAGAACACACTCAGCGGACAGGAGGTATACACACACACACACACACACACACACACACACACACACACACACACACAGACCCTCACCACCCTGCAGCTACACTGCTGCTCTGCCCTGGAGAACACACTCAGCGGACAGGAGGTACACACACACACACACACACACACACACACACAGACTCTCACCAGCCTGCAGCTACACTGCTGCTCTGCCCTGGAGAACCACTCAGCGGACAGGAGGTATACACACACACACACACACACACACAGACCCTCACCACCCTGCAGCTACACTGCTGCTCTGCCCTGGAGAACATGACTCTACATGACCAACAGTATGTGGACATCTGCTCTTCATCTCATTCAATAATCATGGGCATTAATATGGAGTTGGTCCCCCCTTTGCTGCTACAACAGCCTCCACTCTTCTGGGAAGGCTTTCCACTAGATGTTGGAACATTACTGTGGGGGCTTGTTTCCATTCAGCCAAGAGCATTAGTGAGGTCGGGCACTGATGTTGGGCGATTAGGCCTGGCTAACAGTCGACGTTCCAATTCATCCTGACGGTGTTCAGGTCAGGGCTCTGTGCAGGCCAGTCAATATCTTCCAGACTGAGCTCGACAAACCATATCTGCATGGACCTGGCTGTGTGTACGGGGAAATTGTCGTGCTGAAACAGGAAAGGCCCTTCCCCAAACTGTTGCCACAAAGTTGGAAGCAAAGAACCGTCTAGAATGTCATTGTATGCTTTAAGATTTCCCTTCACTGGAACTAAGGGGCCTAGACCGAACCGTGAAAAACAGCCCCAGACCATTATTCCTCCTCCACCAAACTTTACAGTTGGCACTACGCATTTGGGCAGGTAGCGTTCTCCTGGCATCCGTCAAACCCAGATTAGTCCATCGGACTGACAGATGGTGAAGCATGATTCATCACTCCAGAGAAAACGTTTCCACTGTTCCAGAGTCCAGTGGTGACAAGCTTCACGCAACTCCATCATTTACATCGCCATGGAAACCCATTTCATGACGCTCCCGACCAACAGTTCTTGTGCTGATGTTGCTTCCAGAGGCAGTTTGGACCTCGGTAGTGAGTCTTGCAACCGAGGACAGATGATTCAGTACTCAGCGGTCCTGTTTTAGTGAGCTTGTGTGGCCTACCACTTCTCAGCTGAGGCGTTGTTGCTCCTAGATGTTTCCACTTCACAATAACAGCACTTACAGTTGACCGGGGCAGCTCTAGCAGGGCAGAAATTTGTCATGTCAAACTGACTTGTTGGAAAGGTGGCATCCTATGACGGTGCCACGTTGTAAGTCACTGAGCTCTTCAGTAAGGCTATTCAACTGCCAATGTTTGTCTAGCAGTGTGCTCGATTTTATACACCTGTCAGCAACGGGTGTGGCTGAAATAGCCAAATTCACTAATTTGAAGGGGTGTCCACATAATGCTGTGTGTGTGTGTGTGTGTACACCCCCCTAACCCTCTCCTCCTCTCCAGGACTGTCTGATCCCCCTGTACAGTGAAGCTCTCAGCACCTGTAAACAACAGGATGTCCAGCCGTGGCTCCACACACTGAGATACACCATCTACCAGAGACAGCTACTGCTCAGGCTGAAAGGTAGACAACCTCCCTGTGTCTGTGGGAGGTCTTTCTGCTCTTAAACACTGTGCTTTATATCTACTGGGTGTGTGTTGTCCCCATCGCTGTGTCTTTGTCATGTGACTCACGTTAACCCTCTTCCTGTGTTCCATTACCCAGGCTCCTCTGCTCCGCTGGATGGCCACCTGATGGAACTATGTCTGACGGCCGTCAAGTTCGCCCGGAAACAGGGGAACATCGCCCTGGCAACGCGTCTGCTGGGCCAGTGCAGCGAGGGAGAGGAGGAGGAGGGAGGAGAGGAAGGGTTGAGCCGTGCGTTCAGGCGTTTGTCACTAGCGGGTGTTGTGGGGGAGAAGTGGGGACCTGAACTACAGATCGAGAAGGCTAAAGTCCTCTGCACCGCGGGTGAGTGTGTGTTAGTGTTTGGCTTACTCGTCTTTCTCTTTACCCACTTATTCCTCCCCAACTCTCTCTCATGCTCCACCTCTCTCCCTCCTCTCCTCCCCTCCCTCTCTCTCCTCTCCCCTCCAGGTCAGTCCATGGCAGCCATGGAGATGTTGAGTTCCTGTGCTCTGTCTTTCTGTCGCTCAGGGAAGTGTGAGCGTGCTGCCTGTCGCTCCGTCCTCACTCTGTGTAAGTAGTGATTCTAGTGTGTCCCAAATGGCCCCCTATTCCCTACGTAGGGCTCTTATTGGAGGGAATAGAGTGCCATTTGAGATGCAGGCCTACCAGGGTTGGTACCAGTCTCTCTGTCCTGTGCATGCTGGGTAATGGATGCCTGCCTTTTTAGAAAACCTCCCATGTGTGTTTGACTCGGCCCTGTTCCAACCGTCTGTCTCTGTCTGTAGGTAAGTGGCTGCTGGCGGACTGGAAGGACATGACCCCTCAGCTCAAACAGGTGGTGAAGAGGTCAGGGGTCATGACCCCAGGGGTCGCCGCCTTGCCCCCCATCAGCCAGAACATCACAGCCCTGCTGGAGCTACCCCTAGAGGACCAGGGCATGCCCCGAATCACAGCTGAGACCACAGGTAGGACACAGCCCTCCCTGACCCCTCTCTTCCTCCAGTCTGTACCCTAACCCCTCTCTTCCTCCAGTCTGTACCCTACACCCTGACCCCTCTCTTCCTCCAGTCTGTACCCTAACCCCTACACCCTAACCCCTCTCTTCCTCCAGTCTGTACCCTAACCCCTACACCCTAACCCCTCTCTTCCTCCAGTCTGTACCCTAACCCCTACACCCTAACCCCTCTCTTCCTTCAGTCTGTACCCTAACCCCTACACCCTAACCCCTCTCTTCCTTCAGTCTGTACCCTAACCCCTCTCTTCCTTCAGTCTGTACCCTAACCCCTACACCCTAACCCCTCTCTTCCTCCAGTCTGTACCCTACACCCTAACCCCTCTCTTCCTCCAGTCTGTACCCTAACCCCTACACCCTAACCCCTCTCTTCCTCCAGTCTGTACCCTACACCCTAACCCCTCTCTTCCTTCAGTCTGTACCCTAACCCCTACACCCTGACCCCTCTCTTCCTCCAGTCTGTACCCTACACCCTAACCCCTCTCTTCCTCCAGTCTGTACCCTAACCCCTCTCTTCCTCCAGTCTGTACCCTAACCCCTCTCTTCCTCCAGTCTGTACCCTAACCCCTCTCTTCCTCCAGTCTGTACCCTAACCCCTCTCTTCCTTCAGTCTGTACCCTAACCCCTAACCCCTCTCTTCCTCCAGTCTGTACCCTAACCCCTCTCTTCCTCCAGTCTGTACCCTGACCCCTCTCTTCCTCCAGTCTGTACCCTGACCCCTCTCTTCCTCCAGTCTGTACCCTGACCCCTCTCTTCCTCCAGTCTGTACCCTAACCCCTCTCTTCCTCCAGTCTGTACCCTGACCCCTCTCTTCCTCCAGTCTGTACCCTGACCCCTCTCTTCCTTCAGTCTGTACCCTAACCCCTCTCTTCCTCCAGTCTGTACCCTAACCCCTCTCTTCCTTCAGTCTGTACCCTAACCCCTACACCCTGACCCCTCTCTTCCTCCAGTCTGTACCCTAACCCCTCTCTTCCTCCAGTCTGTACCCTAACCCCTCTCTTCCTCCAGTCTGTACCCTAACCCCTAACCCCTCTCTTCCTCCAGTCTGTACCCTAACCCCTCTCTTCCTTCAGTCTGTACCCTAACCCCTCTCTTCCTTCAGTCTGTACCCTAACCCCTCTCTTCCTCCAGTCTGTACCCTAACCCCTCTCTTCCTTCAGTCTGTACCCTAACCCCTACACCCTGACCCCTCTCTTCCTCCAGTCTGTACCCTCCACCCTAACCCCTCTCTTCCTTCAGTCTGTACCCTAACCCCTCTCTTCCTCCAGTCTGTACCCTAACCCCTCTCTTCCTCCAGTCTGTACCCTAACCCCTCTCTTCCTCCAGTCTGTACCCTACACCCTAACCCCTCTCTTCCTTCAGTCTGTACCCTACACCCTAACCCCTCTCTTCCTCCAGTCTGTACCCTCCACCCTAACCCCTCTCTTCCTTCAGTCTGTACCCTAACCCCTACACCCTGACCCCTCTCTTCCTCCAGTCTGTACCCTAACCCCTACACCCTAACCCCTCTCTTCCTTCAGTCTGTACCCTAACCCCTACACCCTGACCCCTCTCTTCCTCCAGTCTGTACCCTAACCCCTACACCCTAACCCCTCTCTTCCTCCAGTCTGTACCCTAACCCCTCTCTTCCTCCAGTCTGTACCCTAACCCCTACACCCTGACCCCTCTCTTCCTCCAGTCTGTACCCTAACCCCTCTCTTCCTCCAGTCTGTACCCTAACCCCTCTCTTCCTCCAGTCTGTACCCTAACCCCTCTCTTCCTCCAGCCTCTACCCTAACCCCTCTCTTCCTCCAGTCTGTACCCTAACCCCTCTCTTCCTCCAGTCTGTACCCTAACCCCTCTCTTCCTCCAGTCTGTACCCTGACCCCTCTCTTCCTCCAGTCTGTACCCTGACCCCTCTCTTCCTCCAGTCTGTACCCTAACCCCTCTCTTCCTCCAGTCTGTACCCTAACCCCTCTCTTCCTCCAGTCTGTACCCTAACCCCTCTCTTCCTCCAGTCTGTACCCTACACCCTCTCTTCCTTCAGTCTGTACCCTGACCCCTCTCTTCCTCCAGTCTGTACCCTACACCCTCTCTTCCTTCAGTCTGTACCCTAACCCCTCTCTTCCTCCAGTCTGTACCCTAACCCCTCTCTTCCTTCAGTCTGTACCCTAACCCCTAACCCCTCTCTTCCTCCAGTCTGTACCCTAACCCCTCTCTTCCTCCAGTCTGTACCCTGACCCCTCTCTTCCTCCAGTCTGTACCCTGACCCCTCTCTTCCTCCAGTCTGTACCCTGACCCCTCTCTTCCTCCAGTCTGTACCCTAACCCCTCTCTTCCTCCAGTCTGTACCCTGACCCCTCTCTTCCTCCAGTCTGTACCCTGACCCCTCTCTTTCTCCAGTCTGTACCCTGACCCCTCTCTTCCTTCAGTCTGTACCCTAACCCCTCTCTTCCTCCAGTCTGTACCCTAACCCCTACACCCTGACCCCTCTCTTCCTCCAGTCTGTACCCTAACCCCTCTCTTCCTCCAGTCTGTACCCTAACCCCTCTCTTCCTCCAGTCTGTACCCTAACCCCTAACCCCTAACCCCTCTCTTCCTCCAGTCTGTACCCTAACCCCTCTCTTCCTTCAGTCTGTACCCTAACCCCTCTCTTCCTTCAGTCTGTACCCTAACCCCTCTCTTCCTTCAGTCTGTACCCTAACCCCTCTCTTCCTTCAGTCTGTACCCTAACCCCTCTCTTCCTCCAGTCTGTACCCTAACCCCTCTCTTCCTTCAGTCTGTACCCTAACCCCTACACCCTGACCCCTCTCTTCCTCCAGTCTGTACCCTCCACCCTAACCCCTCTCTTCCTTCAGTCTGTACCCTAACCCCTCTCTTCCTCCAGTCTGTACCCTGACCCCTCTCTTCCTCCAGTCTGTACCCTAACCCCTCTCTTCCTCCAGTCTGTACCCTACACCCTAACCCCTCTCTTCCTTCAGTCTGTACCCTAACCCCTACACCCTAACCCCTCTCTTCCTCCAGTCTGTACCCTAACCCCTACACCCTAACCCCTCTCTTCCTCCAGTCTGTACCCTAACCCCTACACCCTAACCCCTCTCTTCCTTCAGTCTGTACCCTAACCCCTACACCCTAACCCCTCTCTTCCTTCAGTCTGTACCCTAACCCCTACACCCTGACCCCTCTCTTCCTCCAGTCTGTACCCTAACCCCTACACCCTAACCCCTCTCTTCCTCCAGTCTGTACCCTAACCCCTCTCTTCCTCCAGTCTGTACCCTAACCCCTACACCCTGACCCCTCTCTTCCTCCAGTCTGTACCCTAACCCCTCTCTTCCTCCAGTCTGTACCCTAACCCCTCTCTTCCTCCAGTCTGTACCCTACACCCTAACCCCTCTCTTCCTCCAGTCTGTACCCTGACCCCTCTCTTCCTCCAGTCTGTACCCTGACCCCTCTCTTCCTCCAGTCTGTACCCTAACCCCTCTCTTCCTCCAGTCTGTACCCTAACCCCTCTCTTCCTCCAGTCTGTACCCTAACCCCTCTCTTCCTCCAGTCTGTACCCTAACCCCTCTCTTCCTTCAGTCTGTACCCTAACCCCTAACCCCTCTCTTCCTCCAGTCTGTACCCTAACCCCTCTCTTCCTCCAGTCTGTACCCTGACCCCTCTCTTCCTCCAGTCTGTACCCTAACCCCTCTCTTCCTCCAGTCTGTACCCTGACCCCTCTCTTCCTCCAGTCTGTACCCTAACCCCTCTCTTTCTCCAGTCTGTACCCTGACCCCTCTCTTCCTCCAGTCTGTACCCTGACCCCTCTCTTCCTCCAGTCTGTACCCTGACCCCTCTCTTCCTCCAGTCTGTACCCTGACCCCTCTCTTCCTTCAGTCTGTACCCTAACCCCTCTCTTCCTCCAGTCTGTACCCTAACCCCTCTCTTCCTTCAGTCTGTACCCTAACCCCTACACCCTGACCCCTCTCTTCCTCCAGTCTGTACCCTAACCCCTCTCTTCCTCCAGTCTGTACCCTAACCCCTCTCTTCCTCCAGTCTGTACCCTAACCCCTAACCCCTAACCCCTCTCTTCCTCCAGTCTGTACCCTAACCCCTCTCTTCCTTCAGTCTGTACCCTAACCCCTCTCTTCCTCCAGTCTGTACCCTAACCCCTCTCTTCCTTCAGTCTGTACCCTAACCCCTACACCCTGACCCCTCTCTTCCTCCAGTCTGTACCCTCCACCCTAACCCCTCTCTTCCTTCAGTCTGTACCCTAACCCCTCTCTTCCTCCAGTCTGTACCCTAACCCCTCTCTTCCTCCAGTCTGTACCCTGACCCCTCTCTTCCTCCAGTCTGTACCCTGACCCCTCTCTTCCTCCAGTCTGTACCCTAACCCCTCTCTTCCTCCAGTCTGTACCCTACACCCTAACCCCTCTCTTCCTTCAGTCTGTACCCTAACCCCTACACCCTAACCCCTCTCTTCCTCCAGTCTGTACCCTAACCCCTACACCCTAACCCCTCTCTTCCTCCAGTCTGTACCCTAACCCCTCTCTTCCTCCAGTCTGTACCCTAACCCCTACACCCTGACCCCTCTCTTCCTCCAGTCTGTACCCTAACCCCTCTCTTCCTCCAGTCTGTACCCTAACCCCTCTCTTCCTCCAGTCTGTACCCTACACCCTAACCCCTCTCTTCCTCCAGTCTGTACCCTGACCCCTCTCTTCCTCCAGTCTGTACCCTGACCCCTCTCTTCCTCCAGTCTGTACCCTAACCCCTCTCTTCCTCCAGTCTGTACCCTAACCCCTCTCTTCCTCCAGTCTGTACCCTACACCCTCTCTTCCTTCAGTCTGTACCCTAACCCCTCTCTTCCTCCAGTCTGTACCCTACACCCTCTCTTCCTCCAGTCTGTACCCTAACCCCTCTCTCTCTGCCTCCATAGTGAGTGTGGGTGTAGGAGAACCAGACTTGGTCCTGGGGCAGCTCTACCAGTTGTCCACCAGTCAGGCTCCGGAGGTGGCCAAGTCCTGGGCGGCTCTCGCCAGCTGGGCCTATCGTTGGGGACGGAAGGTGGTCGACAACGCCAGGTACATATTCTGACCGTTGTCACTCAGCAGTTATCCTGAAACACACGTGAATACAGACGTGGTGCGTTCTGTGGTAAAAGCTGATAACATGAATACAGATGTGGTGCGTTCTGTGGTAAAAGCTGATAACATGAATACAGACGTGGTGCGTTCTGTGGTAAAAGCTGATAACGTGAATACAGACGTGGTGCGTTCTGTGGTAAAAGCTGATAACGTGAATACAGATGTGGTGCGTTCTGTGGTAAAAGCTGATAACATGAATACAGACGTGGTGCGTTCTGTGGTAAAAGCTGATAACGTGAATACAGACGTGGTGCGTTCTGTGGTAAAAGCTGATAACGTGAATACAGACGTGGTGCGTTCTGTGGTAAAAGCTGATAACATGAATACAGATGTGGTGCGTTCTGTGGTAAAAGCTGATAACATGAATACAGATGTGGTGCGTTCTGTGGTAAAAGCTGATAACATGAATACAGATGTGGTGCGTTCTGTGGTAAAAGCTGATAACATGAATACAGATGTGGTGTGTTCTGTGGTAAAAGCTGATAACATGAATACAGACGTGGTGCGTTCTGTGGTAAAAGCTGATAACATGAATACAGACGTGGTGCGTTCTGTGGTAAAAGCTGATAACATGAATACAGATGTGGTGCGTTCTGTGGTAAAAGCTGATAACATGAATACAGATGTGGTGCGTTCTGTGGTAAAAGCTGATAACATGAATACAGATGTGGTGCGTTCTGTGGTAAAAGCTGATAACATGAATACAGATGTGGTGCGTTCTGTGGTAAAAGCTGATAACGTGAATACAGACGTGGTGCGTTCTGTGGTAAAAGCTGATAACATGAATACAGACGTGGTGTGTTCTGTGGTAAAAGACGTTGCTGATTTAAACATTATTTTTTAAATTCTTATGCAATATTGATGTTCCTCTGTCTCCCTCTCTTCCCATCCCCCTCTCCTCTCATACTTCTCTCCTCTTTACCCTCTCTCTCTCCTTTCATCTCTCCTCCCCTACGTCCGTCCATTCCTTTCTCCTCCCATCTCCTCCCTCCATCCCTCCAGTCAAGGTGAAGGTGTGCCCCTGCTCCCGGGAGAGAAGAAGGAGATCGAGGAGCTTCTCCCAGAATGCACCAGTGAGGAGGACAAGGAGAACATCTTCAGCATCCTGGGTCAGGCCATGTGTCGACCTGCTGGAATACAGGTGTGTGTGTGTGTGCGCTCATGAGGAATGAATTAGTAACTATTGTTTTAGTATGTACACATCTCGTACTTTCTCCCAGTGTTCTGAGAATATCATAGTTCATCCAGGATAGAAGTTTAGAACTGGACTCTACTTGGAACTGCATAACTAAGTGGCTTGGTATGTGTGTCTGTCTCTTTCCATGTATCTCTCTACCTCTTTTAGACTCTCTAGTCTTGATTCCTGACTCTCTACCTCTTTTAGACTCTCTAGTCTTGATTCCTGACTCTCTACCTCCTTTTAGACTCTCTAGTCTTGATTCCTGACTCTCTACCTCCTTTTAGACTCTCTAGTCTTGATTCCTGACTCTCTACCTCCTTTTAGACTCTCTAGTCTTGATTCCTGACTCTCTACCTCCTTTTAGACTCTCTAGTCTTGATTCCTGACTCTCTACCTCCTTTTAGACTCTCTAGTCTTGATTCCTGACTCTCTACCTCCTTTTAGACTCTCTAGTCTTGATTCCTGACTCTCTACCTCCTTTTAGACTCTCTAGTCTTGATTCCTGACTCTCTACCTCCTTTTAGACTCTCTAGTCTTGATTCCTGACTCTCTACCTCTTTTAGACTCTCTAGTCTTGATTCCTGACTCTCTACCTCCTTTTAGACTCTCTAGTCTTGATTCCTGACAGTCTCTCTACCTCTTTTATACTCGAGGATCACGCAACCTGATAGACTGTAACTGTAATTATGATCCACGTCACAAAGTATAATCCAAAATAAATACAACCATCTTGGCGTTAACTGGAGTGGGGAGTTTAGAAGACTGTGATGAAGAATGAATGACTGTCAGATATTAGCTATAGAGGCAATGCTTCTAAAATACCTTGGCACTAGATTTGCGATTTTTATCAATTTTGAAAATCTGAAATGATGTATGTTCTGTAAAGAAATCCAATAGGGACCTTAACCTAGGCTGAAACAGCGAACAGCATTCAGAAAAAACCTCCAAGAATAAAGTACTTTGGTGTGTTCGTTCTATTTACATGTTAGTGACGTTTACCGTGTTGAATGGAATGCTGTCAAGAAAGTATTCCAACCTTTTATAGACTTGATTTAGTACACTTCTATAATTGAGATCAGACTCACAAACAGCGCGCGCACGAGCATGCGGGGGGGAACCCCAATTCTGCTCGTGCTACATCTCCAATTTGCCGCACGTGTCTTGGCAGGTCTGGGTTTGGGATTCACTTCCAGCCTGCTATAACTCTCTCTCTCGCCCCCACCCCCCTCTCTCTCTCTCCCCACCCCCCTCTCTCTCTCCCCCACCCCCCCTCTCTCTCCCCCACCCCCCCTCTCTCTCCCCACCCCCCCTCTCTCTCCCCCACCCCCCTCTCTCTCCCCCACCCCCATCTCTCTCTCCCCCACCCCCCCTCTCTCTCTCCCCCACCCCCCCCTCTCTCTCTCCCCCACCCCCCCCTCTCTCTCTCCCCACCCCCCTCTCTCTCTCCCCACCCCCCCTCTCTCTCCCCCACCCCCCCTCTCTCTCCCCCACCCCCCCTCTCTCTCCCCCACCCCCCCTCTCTCTCTCCCCCACCCCCCTCTCTCTCCTCCACCCCCCCTCTCTCTCCTCCACCCCCCCTCTCTCTCCCCCACCCCCCTCTCTCTCTCTCCCCCCCCTCTCTCTCTCTCCCCCCCTCTCTCTCTCTCTCTCTCCCCCCCCTCTCTCTCTCTCCCCCTCTCTCTCTCTCTCTCTCCCTCTCTCCCCCACCCCCTCTCTCTCTCTCTCTCCCCCACCCCCTCTCTCTCTCTCTCTCCCCCACCCCCTCTCTCTCTCTCTCTCCCCCACCCCCCCTCTCTCTCTCTCCCCCACCCCCCCTCTCTCTCCCACCCCCCCTCTCTCTCCCTCTCTCTCCCACCCTCCCTCTCTCTCCCACCCCCCCTCTCTCCCCCCCACCCCCCCTCTCTCCCCCACCCCCCACTCTCTCTCCCCCCCACCCCCCCTCTCTCTCCCTCCAGGATGAGGACATGGCCCTGCAGCAGGAGGATGAGGAGGAGGATGACATGGTGGATGTGATCTGGAGACAGCTGCTGTCTGCCTGTCCCTGGCTGGAGGAGCAGGGGGAGGGGGTCCAGGGTGGGGGTAGTGGGGTGATGGAGGGTCTGATCCGGGTCTGGAGGAGGGTGGTGGACCGGATCTTCAGTCTCTACAAGGTCTCCTGCGGTGCCTACTTCACCTTCCTCAAACTCAACGCTGGACAGGTGGGTGGAACTCACGCTCTCTCCTGGGGGGACTGGCAGGGAGGACTGGGACTGGCAGGGAGGACTGGGACTGGCAGGGAGGACTGGGACTGGCAGGGGGGACTGGCAGGGGGGACTGGCAGGGGATACGGACTGGCAGGGGATACGGACTGGCAGGGGATACGGACTGGCAGGGGATACTGGGACTGGCAGGGGGGACTGGCAGGGGGACTGCGACTGGCAGGGTGGACTGGCAGGGGATACGGACTGGCAGGGCGGACTGGGACTGGCAGGGGATACGGACTGGCAGGGGATACGGACTGGCAGGGGATACTGGGACTGGCAGGGGGGACTGGCAGGGGATACGGACTGGCAGGGCGGACTGGGACTGGCAGGGGATACCGACTGGCAGGGCGGACTGGGACTGGCAGGGCGGACTGGGACTGGCAGGGCGGACTGGGACTGGCAGGGGATACGGACTGGCAGGGGGGACTCGGACTGGCAGGGTGGACTGGCAGGGGATACGGACTGGCAGGGCGGACTGGGACTGGCAGGGGGGACTGGCAGGGGATACGGACTGGCAGGGCGGACTGGGACTGGCAGGGGATACGGACTGGCAGGGGATACTGGGACTGGCAGGGGATACGGACTGGCAGGGGATACGGACTGGCAGGGGATACTGGGACTGGCAGGGGGGACTGGCAGGGGATACTGGGACTGGCAGGGGGGACTGGCAGGGGATACTGGGACTGGCAGGGGGGACTGGCAGGGGGGACTGGGACTGGCAGGGTGGACTGGCAGGGGATACGGACTGGCAGGGCGGACTGGGACTGGCAGGGGATACGGACTGGCAGGGCGGACTGGGACTGGCAGGGGATACGGACTGGGACTGGCAGGGGATACGGACTTGCAGGGGATACTGGGACTGGCAGGGGGGACTGGCAGGGGGGACTGGGACTGGCAGGGGATACGGACTGGCAGGGGATACGGACTGGCAGGGGATACTGGGACTGGCAGGGGGGACTGGCAGGGGGGACTGGGACTGGCAGGGGGGACTGGCAGGGGATACGGACTGGCAGGGGGGACTGGGACTGCTTAGTCCGACACTATTTCCATGGGAATTTTCCATTGGGCGTTCTTTTTAGTCCGGGATGACGCTTAATCTGTGTCTGGGAACCTGGCCCTACGAGTACTGTCTATAAGATGAATGTTAAAGTAGAATTGATGTTTTTCATCCCGGTATTGCTATTCACTGTTTCTATTCATCTAGGACTTGAGGAAGTTTGGGATGTTGTAGGAGATGCCTTGTCCCTTTCCCTGCATCTCTCCTATCCATCCATCTCTTCCTCTGTCCCTCCATGTCTCTCTTCTTCCTCCGTCAGGTACCCATCGATGAGGATGACCCCAAGCTGCTGCTGACCAATCAGAACAGCAAGCAGAGTAACGACGATATCATCGTCATGGCGACGCTGCGGTTGCTACGGCTGCTGGTGAAGCACGCCGGGGAGCTGAGGGAGGGGCTTGAGCTTGGGCTCGCCTCAACCCCCACCGCCCCCTGGAGAGGTAACACACACTCAGACCCCCACTGGCCCCTGGAGAGGTAACACACACACAGACCCCCACTGGCCCCTGGAGAGGTAACACACACACACAGACCCCCACTGGCCCCTGGAGAGGTAAAACACACACAGACCCCCACTGGCCCCTGGAGAGGTAACACACACTCAGACCCCCACTGGCCCCTGGAGAGGTAACACACACACACAGACCCCCACTGGCCCCTGGAGAGGTAAAACACACACAGACCCCCACTGGCCCCTGGAGAGGTAACACACACACGACCCCCACTGGCCCCTGGAGAGGTAACACACACACAGACCCCCACTGGCCCCTGGAGAGGTAAAACACACACAGACCCCCACCGCCCCCTGGAGAGGTAACACACACTCAGACCCCCACTGGCCCCTGGAGAGGTAACACACACACAGACCCCCACCGGCCCCTGGAGAGGTAAAACACACACAGACCCCCACTGGCCCCTGGAGAGGTAACACACTCAGACCCCCACTGGCCCCTGGAGAGGTAAAACACACACAGACCCCCACTGGCCCCTGGAGAGGTAAAACACACACAGACCCCCACTGGCCCCTGGAGAGGTAACACACTCAGACCCCCACTGGCCCCTGGAGAGGTAAAACACACACAGACCCCCACTGGCCCCTGGAGAGGTAACACACACAGACCCCCACTGGCCCCTGGAGAGGTAACACACTCTCCGACCCCCACTGGCCCCTGGAGAGGTAACACACTCAGACCCCCACTGGCCCCTGGAGAGGTAAAACACACACAGACCCCCACTGGCCCCTGGAGAGGTAACACACACTCAGACCCCCACTGGCCCCTGGAGAGGTAACACACACAGACCCAGAGGGAGCTCTCTATTTCTCTGAAGGCTCCTGTTAGACTCTAGAAATGAATTAATATTTATTAAACTGACATTCTAGTATAAGACCTAGAACACGTTATGGAGAGATCATCTCCAGTTAGTTGAGACCTTCGTCTCCTGCTAATTCACCCCCTCTCCCCCCAGGCATCATCCCCCAGCTGTTCTCTCTCCTGTCTCCTGCTAATTCACCCCCTCTCCCCCCAGGCATCATCCCCCAGCTATTCTCTCTCCTGTCTCCTGCTAATTCACCCCCTCTCCCCCCAGGCATCATCCCCCAGCTGTTCTCTCTCCTGCTAATTCACCCCCTCTCCCCCCAGGCATCATCCCCCAGCTGTTCTCTCTCCTGTCTCCTGCTAATTCACCCCCTCTCCCCCCAGGCATCATCCCCCAGCTGTTCTCTCTCCTGCTAATTCACCCCCTCTCCCCCCAGGCATCATCCCCCAGCTGTTCTCTCTCCTGTCTCCTGCTAATTCACCCCCTCTCCCCCCCAGGCATCATCCCCCAGCTGTTCTCTCTCCTGCTAATTCACCCCCTCTCCCCCCAGGCATCATCCCCCAGCTGTTCTCTCTCCTGCTAATTCACCCCCTCTCCCCCCAGGCATCATCCCCCAGCTGTTCTCTCTCCTGCTAATTCACCCCCTCTCCCCCCAGGCATCATCCCCCAGCTGTTCTCTCTCCTGTCTCCTGCTAATTCACCCCCTCTCCCCCCCAGGCATCATCCCCCAGCTGTTCTCTCGTCTGAACCATCCAGAGGCTTACATCAGACAGAGTATCTGTAGTCTGCTGTGTCGCGTTGCCCAGGACTCGCCACACCTCATCCTGTACCCTGCTATAGTCGGATCACTGTCTCTGGGAGGAGAGGCACAGCACGCAGGTATATACACACACACACACACACACACACACACACACTAGAGGTCGACCGATTAATTGGCATGGCCGATTAATTATGGCCGATTTCAAGTTTTCATAAAGATCGGTAATCGGTATTTTTGGACGCCGATTATGGCCAATTACATTGCACTCCACGAGCAGCCTGCGTGGCAGGCTGACCACCTGTTACACAAGTGCAGCAAGGAGCCAAGGTAAGTTGCTAGCTAGCATTAAACTTATCTTATAAAAAAACTATCAATCTTCACATAATCACTAGTTAACTACACATGGTTGACGATATTACTAGTTTAACTAGCTTGTCCTGTGTTGCATATAATCGATGCGGTGCCTGTTAATTTATCATTGAATCACAGCCTACTTCGACAAACGGGTGATGATTTAAAAAAAGCACAATCGTTGCGCGAATGTACCTAACTATAAACATCAATGCCTTTCTTAAAATCAATACACAAGTATATATTCTTTAACCTGCATATTTAGTTAAAAGAAATTCATGTTAGCAGGCAATATTAACTAGGGAAATTGTGTCACTTCTCTTGCGTTCTGTGCGAGCAGAGTCAGGGTATATGCAACAGTTTGGGCTGCCTGGCTCGTTGCGAACTAATTTGCCAGAATGTTACGTAATTATGACATAACATTGAAGGTTGTGCAATGTAACAGGAATATTTAGACTTAGGGATGCCACCCGTTAGATAAAATACGGAACGGTTCCGTATTTCACTGAAATAATAAACATTTTGTTTTCAAAATGATAGTTTCCGGATTCTACCATATTAATGACCTACGCCTCGTATTTGTGTGTTTATTATAATTAAGTCTATGATTTGATACAACAGTCTGACTGAGCGATGGTAGGCAGCAGCAGGCTCGTAAGCTTTCATGCATTTGCCAGCAGCTCTTCCCAATGGTTCAAGCATTGCACTGTTTATGACTTCAAGCCTATCAACTCCCGAGATTAGGCTGGCAATACTATAGTGCCTATAAGAACATCCAATAGTCAAAGGTATATGAAATACAAATGGTATAGAGAGAAATAGCCCTATAACTAACTACAACCTAAAACTTCTTACCTGGGAATATTGAAGACTCATGTTAAAAGGAACCACCAGCTTTTATATGTTCTCATGTTCTGAGCAAGGAACTTAAACGTTAGCTTTTTTACATGGCACATATTGCACTTTTACTTTCTTCTCCAACACTTTGTTTATGCATTATTTAAACCAAATTGAACATGTTTCATTATTTATTTGAGGCTAAATAGATTTTATTGATGTATTATATTAAGTTAAAATAACTGTTCAATCAGTATTGTAATTGTCATTATTACAAATATATAAAAATCGTCCGATTTAATCGGTATTGGATTTTTCTGGTCCTCCAATAATCGGTATTGGCGTTGAAAAATCATAATCAGTCGGCCTCTAAAACACACACATACTCTCAACTCGCCATAACATCTTTGTTTCCCAGGAAACAAGCTCCCGTCGGCCCTGCCCACCTTCCTGGGCAGCATGCAGGGGGAGGGGCTATGTGAGGAAGGGGAGGGGACACTGGGAAGTAACCCCGCCTCCCAGGAAGAAGATGGGCGAGGTGAGGAGTTTCCTGCTCTGTGTTCCAGCCAGGACCAGGCCATGATGCATGACTGCTACAGCAAGATAGTGGACAAGCTTTCTGCAGCCAACCCCACTATGGTGTTACAGGTAAACACTTCCCCCTACTGCAGCCAACCCCACTATGGTGTTACGGGTAAACACTTCCCCCTACTGCAGCCAACCCCACTATGGTGTTACGGGTAAACACTTCCCCCTACTGCAGCCAACCCCACTATGGTGTTACGGGTAAATACTTCCTCCTACTGCAGCCAACCCCACTATGGTGTTACGGGTAAATACTTCCCCCTACTGCAGCCAACCCCACTATGGTGTTACGGGTAAATACTTCCCCCTACTGCAGCCAACCCCACTATGGTGTTACGGGTAAATACTTCCCCCTACTGCAGCCAACCCCACTATGGTGTTACGGGTAAATACTTCCCCCTACTGCAGCCAACCCCACTATGGTGTTATAGGCAAAAACTTCTCCCTACTCCATCACCACTATTATGTTACAGGTAGACCTAGGGTCATGCAATGGTCATTAAGAGTATTTACAACTTCTATTATTCAGAAACACAAAATACTGTCATACTGTCTAAAATGAGACTAATATCGGGATATGACATTTTGGCCCTACTTGTGTCTGGTGGTGACCTGTGCTAACCACGTGTGACTCTGTGGGTCCCCAGGTGCAGATGCTAGTGGGAGAGCTGCGCCGTGTGACTCTGTGTGTGTCTGTCTGTGGGTCCCCAGGTGCAGATGCTAGTGGGAGAGCTGCGCCGTGTGACTCTGTGTGTGTCTGTCTGTGGGTCCCCAGGTGCAGATGCTAGTGGGAGAGCTGCGCCGCGTGACTCTGTGTGTCTGTCTGTGGGTCCCCAGGTGCAGATGCTAGTGGGAGAGCTGCGCTGTGTGACTCTGTGTGTGTCTGTCTGTGGGTCCCCAGGTGCAGATGCTAGTGGGAGAGCTGCGCCGTGTGACTCTGCTGTGGGATGAGTTGTGGCTGGGCGTCCTGCAGCAGCAGCACATGCACGTCCTGCGCAGGATACAGCAGCTGGAGGACGAGGTCAAGAGAGTGCAGAACAACAACACACTACGCAAGTGAGTCACACACTACTAGGGTACACGAAGAATAGGATTTGATTAATCAAACACAGGTTTCAGAATGACCCAACTCCAGTCACAAAACAGTTCATTAATGCACACAAGTAGCAGAATAGTGTGTGGTGGTCCAGTGGTTAGCTCTGCAGGTACTGGGTAGCCTAGGCTGCCAGTGGTTAGTCCCTGGCTCAGGTACTGGGTAGCCTAGGCTGCCAGTGGTTAGCTCTGCAGGTACTGGGTAGCCTAGGCTGCCAGTGGTTAGCTCTGCAGGTACTGGGTAGCCTAGGCTGCCAGAGAGGTTAGTCCCTGGCTCAGGTACTGGGTGGCCTAGGCTGCCAGTGGTTAGCTCTGCAGGTACTGGGTAGCCTAGGCTGCCAGTGGTTAGCTCTGCAGGTACTGGGTAGCCTAGGCTGCCAGTGGTTAGCTCTGCAGGTACTGGGTAGCCTAGGCTGCCAGTGGTTAGCTCTGCAGGTACTGGGTAGCCTAGGCTGCCAGTGGTTAGCTCTGCAGGTACTGGGTAGCCTAGGCTGCCAGTGGTTAGCTCTGCAGGTACTGGGTAGCCTAGGCTGCCAGTGGTTAGCTCTGCATGTACTGGGTAGCCTAGGCTGCCAGAGGTTAGCCCTGGCTCAGGTACTGGGTAGCCTAGGCTGCCAGTGGTTAGTCCCTGGCTCAGGTACTGGGTAGCCTAGGCTGCCAGTGGTTAGTCCCTGGCTCAGGTACTGGGTAGCCTAGGCTGCCAGAGAGGTTAGTCCCTGGCTCAGGTACTGGGTAGCCTAGGCTGCCAGAGGTTAGTCCCTGGCTCAGGTACTGGGTAGCCTAGGCTGCCAGAGAGGTTAGTCCCTGGCTCAGGTACTGGGTGGCCTAGGCTGCCAGAGGTTAGTCCCTGGCTCAGGTACTGGGTAGCCTAGGCTGCCAGAGAGGTTAGTCCCTGGCTCAGGTACTGGGTAGCCTAGGCTGCCAGAGAGGTTAGTCCCTGGCTCAGGTACTGGGTAGCCTAGGCTGCCAGAGAGGTTAGTCCCTGGCTCAGGTACTGGGTGGCCTAGGCTGCCAGAGGTTAGTCCCTGGCTCAGGTACTGGGTAGCCTAGGCTGCCAGAGAGGTTAGTCCCTGGCTCAGGTACTGGGTAGCCTAGGCTGCCAGAGAGGTTAGTCCCTGGCTCAGGTACTGGGTAGCCTAGGCTGCCAGAGAGGTTAGTCCCTGGCTCAGGTACTGGGTAGCCTAGGCTGCCAGAGGTTAGTCCCTGGCTCAGGTACTGGGTAGCCTAGGCTGCCAGAGAGGTTAGTCCCTGGCTCAGGTACTGGGTAGCCTAGGCTGCCAGAGGTTAGTCCCTGGCTCAGGTACTGGGTAGCCTAGGCTGCCAGAGAGGTTAGTCCCTGGCTCAGGTACTGGGTGGCCTAGGCTGCCAGAGAGGTTAGTCCCTGGCTCAGGTACTGGGTAGCCTAGGCTGCCAGAGAGGTTAGTCCCTGGCTCAGGTACTGGGTAGCCTAGGCTGCCAGAGGTTAGTCCCTGGCTCAGGTACTGGGTAGCCTAGGCTGCCAGAGAGGTTAGTCCCTGGCTCAGGTACTGGGTAGCCTAGGCTGCCAGAGAGGTTAGTCCCTGGCTCAGGTACTGGGTAGCCTAGGCTGCCAGAGGTCATGGGTTTCATTCTGACCCACTGCACTTCTCACTCGCTGACTATACAACACTGTCCTGTCTCAACATGTATGTTTTAACCCTGTTAAAGGAACATAGATGAACAGTGTGTCTCCTCTGTCAGGGAGGAGAAGGTGGCCATCATGTGTGAGAAGCACTCTGCTCTGATGCGTCCCGTGGTGTTCGCTCTGGACCACGTGAGGGGCATCACCACCACGCCCGCAGAGACCCCCCACGAGACCTGGTTCCAGCAGACCTACGGGGACGCCATCACCTCGGCCCTGGAGAGACTGAAGAGCCCTCACAACCCAGCCAACCCCGCCAGCAGCTGGGTCCCGTTCAAACAAGTAGGACCAGGACCGGGGGGGTGTAGGGTGACGTTGTCCCTATAAGCTGGGTCTTGGGTCGGCTTTGCATTGTCCTCCACTAATGGTTAAAGGTAGACTCAGGGAGATATTCCTCCACTAATGGTTAAAGGTAGACTCAGGGAGATGACGTTAAAACGAACAGCACCTCAGATATTCCTCCACTAATGGTTAAAGGTAGACTCAGGGAGTTGATGTTAAAACGAACAGCACCTCAGATATTCCTCCACTAATGGTTAAAGGTAGACTCAGGGAGATATTCCTCCACTAATGGTTAAAGGTGGACTCAGGGAGATATTCCTCCACTAATGGTTAAAGGTAGACTCAGGGAGATATTCCTCCACTAATGGTTAAAGGTAGACTCAGGGAGTTGACGTTAAAACGAACAGCACCTCAGATATTCCTCCACTAATGGTTAAAGGTAGACTCAGGGAGTTGACGTTAAAACGAACAGCACCTCAGATATTCCTCCACTTATGGTTAAAGGTAGACTCAGGGAGATGATGTTAAAACGAACAGCACCTCAGATATTCCTCCACTAATGGTTAAAGGTAGACTCAGGGAGTTGACGTTAAAACGGACAGCACCTCAGATATTCCTCCACTAATGGTTAAAGGTAGACTCAGGGAGTTGACGTTAAAACGAACAGCACCTCAGATATTCCTCCACTAATGGTTAAAGGTAGACTCAGGGAGATATTCCTCCACTAATGGTTAAAGGTAGACTCAGGGAGATGACGTTAAAACGAACAGCACCTCAGATATTCCTCCACTAATGGTTAAAGGTAGACTCAGGGAGATATTCCTCCACTAATGGTTAAAGGTAGACTCTGGGAGATGATGTTAAAACGAACAGCACCTCAGATATTCCTCCACTAATGGTTAAAGGTAGACTCAGGGAGATGATGTTAAAACGAACAGCACCTCAGATATTCCTCCACTAATGGTTAAAGGTAGACTCTGGGAGTTGACGTTAAAACGAACAGCACCTCAGATATTCCTCCACTTATGGTTAAAGGTAGACTCAGGGAGATGATGTTAAAACGAACAGCACCTCAGATATTCCTCCACTAATGGTTAAAGGTAGACTCAGGGAGATATTCCTCCACTAATGGTTAAAGGTAGACTCAGGGAGATGACGTTAAAACGAACAGCACCTCAGATATTCCTCCACTAATGGTTAAAGGTAGACTCAGGGAGATATTCCTCCACTAATGGTTAAAGGTAGACTCAGGGAGTTGACGTTAAAACGAACAGCACCTCAGATATTCCTCCACTAATGGTTAAAGGTAGACTCAGGGAGTTGATGTTAAAACGAACAGCACCTCAGATATTGAGATATCTAGCTAATGACAAATGGTCTTCAAATTGGTAACTGTACAAAATAAAATGCTCATATTGACAAAGAGAACATTAGCATCATAAAGACTAGAGATAAACAGGGAACTGGGCCTTCCCTGTGGCTCAGTTGGTCGAGCATGGTGTTTGCAACACCAGGGTTGTGGGTTTGATTCCCACGGGGGGCCAGTACAAAAAGAAGGGAAAAAAATTAAAAATGCATGAAATGAAATGAAATGTATGCATTCACTACTGTAAGTCGCTCTGGATAAGAGCGTCTGCTAAATGGCTAAAATGTAAACGTAATAAACCTAGCTGGCTAGCGTGTCTGCTTTTGGCTGTCTGCTCAGCTTGTTATCAAAGCCAAAGTTAATTTCGCACTCATCTTGTCCATCAGAATAAATACTTTAAAAATGTAAATGTTATAATTGCCAACATAAAAACATGGTGTACAGTTTCTTACCCTAATGTTACTGTCCTGATCTCAATGACAGAGCTCAGTGGAGGCCAGGTGCCACTTTCAGTCACCGCGCCTAAACTCACAATTTGCTCAATCCTGCCTATGACGCATTGGGAAAGGGGCGTCAGTTGTTACTATAGCAATTCAAGATGGTGCTACCCATATTGTTAGGGTCTTAATAGAGTGAAAACTCATGGACGACCTAGATAAAGCTCAAACCCAAGTTTATTCACCCGCTGGGTCATACAGCTGCAAAGACAACATACAAGACATCACACAAACACATCTTTATACCTTCTGACTAGGAGCCATCATCTCCTTGAGCATCTAAGATACACACCTTCTCTGTTGCTAGGCAGAAACACAGTAGGTTCCTCTCACTGGTGTTGTCATGGCCCTGCCTGAGTCTAGGACCCTCATGGGTGTGGAAATAGGACTATAATCAGATGGTCTTCAGGGTGGGCCCCTGTGACCCCCCTCCCAGCAGTGTCTTCTCTCCATCTGTTGACCTCATCTCCAGTTGAGTTCCACATCCCTAAAGGTCCTGGTTCCTCAGCAACCGGTCTGCCTTATCAGGAACTGAAACCAGACTGTTGTCCTTTGCATCCCTCCCAAGGAACATTCATATTCAACAATAATATATTTGAATAGAATATGAACTTTCTGCACTTCCCCTTTTTCCTCACGCAGTGACTTGCCCCGTCACGCAGTGACTTGCCCCGTCACGCAGTGACTTGCCCCGTCACGCAGTGACTTGCCCCGTCACGCAGTGACTTGCCCCGTCACGCAGTTCCCCTTGCCGTGTATATTCCTTATACATGTAAAGTAGTCGATACGTTCTAGTGTGGTAAATTCAACAACACCTCTAATAAACATTGGTTCCAGATCAAAATCCCCCAAATACAGATGTTTCTATGTTAAAGGCAGATGTTTAGTGGATTGAAGACATCTCTTTGCTTTACTTCCTGAAGTGTTTCCAGTCCCCATTAGGATTGGGGGAAGGGAAGCTGATCCTAGATCTGTGCTTAGGGGAAACTTGGTCCGTGTGTGTGAAGGTGCTTGTTGTTTCCGTGAGTGTCCAATGTATCTGTAACCTTTTCAAATGTATACTGTACTGTTTTGTTGAAATGGATTGAAATGGTGTTTAAAATGTCTCCTAGATCATGCTGAGTCTACAGCAGAGGGCTCAGAAGAGGACCAGCTATCTGCTACGTCTGGACCACATCAGCCCCCGCCTGGCTGCCATGGCGACCACTGAGATGGCGTTGCCGGGCGAGGTGTCGGCAACGGACGCGTTGACCATCCAAAGTGTTGGCAACACCATCACCATCCTGCCAACCAAGACCAAGCCCAAGAAACTACACTTCCTGGGCTCCGACGGACGCAACTACCCTTACCTCTTCAAAGGTAGCGAATACATACATACCTACATACATACCTACATACATACATACATACATACATACATACATACATACATACATACATACATACATACATACATACATACATACATACATACATACATACATACATACATGACTCAACTATCCCTACCTCTTCAAAGGTAGCGAACACACACACATATATATGATGGACGCAACTACCCTTACCTCTTCAAAGGTAGCGAACACACACACATATATATGATGGACGCAACTACCCTTACCTCTTCAAAGGTAGCGAACACACACACATATATATGATGGACGCAACTACCCTTACCTCTTCAAAGGTAGCGAACACACACACATATATATGATGGACGCAACTACCCTTACCTCTTCAAAGGTAGCGAACACACACACATATATATGATGGACGCAACTACCCTTACCTCTTCAAAGGTAGCAAACACACACACACATATATATGATGGACGCAACTACCCTTACCTCTTCAAAGGTAGCGAACACACACACATATATATGATGGACGCAACTACCCTTACCTCTTCAAAGGTAGCAAACACACACACATATATATGATGGACGCAACTACCCTTACCTCTTCAAAGGTAGCGAACACACACACATATATATGATGGACGCAACTACCCTTACCTCTTCAAAGGTAGCAAACACACACACATATATATGATGGACGCAACTACCCTTACCTCTTCAAAGGTAGCGAACACACACACACATATATGATGGACGCAACTACCCTTACCTCTTCAAAGGTAGCGAACACACACACACATATATGATGGACGCAACTACCCTTACCTCTTCAAAGGTAGCGAACACACACACACACGATGAAAGCAACTAGCCCTACATCTTCCAGACAGAACAACCTCCAGGCAGACGACCAGCAGGAATATAAGTCTGAACCTAATTCTCCTTCCTCCTCTCTTTCCCTCTCTCTGATTTGACCCTCATCTATTCCTTCCTTTTCTTGTATCCTCTCTCCCTCTTTCAGGTCTGGAGGACCTCCACCTAGATGAGCGAATCATGCAGTTCCTTTCCATAGTCAACACCATGTTCACCAAGGTACATCACTTATTGATCATTTAAAATACAAGGCTGATCCAGCCAGAGACAACACCAGAGTGTAGTTCATCTGTGGAAAAATACACCAAACATTTAAACAATGATAAAGTAGTATAATAGGTGATTCAACCTGAAGGCTTGTTCCAGTCATATTAACTGCTACTGTTGTCTGCCAAGCATAACTCTGTTCTTCTCTAGGTGAACCAGCAGGAGCGCCCCCACTTCCACGCCCGCCACTACTCCGTCACCCCGCTGGGGACACGCTCAGGACTCATCCAATGGGTGGACGGCGCCACGCCGCTGTTCGGCCTCTACAAGCGCTGGCAGCAGAGAGAGGCCGTGCTGCAGGCACAGAAGGTAATATGTGTGTGTGTGTGTGTGTGTGTGTGATCTTTTGTAGGAACTTCCTCAATGTGTAGAGCTCAATAAATACAACATTCAACATTGAAACTATGGCAAAGCCAAACACTCTGGTTGGGCCATGAGCCTTGTGTTCTCTCTGTACTCATCACTGTCTGTCTCTCTGTCTGTCTCTCGCTCCTCCCCCAGGCCCAGGATTCGTTCCAGCAGCAGCCCCAGCCCCTCCCTCTGGTTCCACGGCCCAGTGAGCTCTACTACAGCAAGATAGGCCCCGCCCTGAAGGGGGTGGGGCTCAGCCTGGATGTTTCACGGCGTGATTGGCCGCTCAGCGTGATGAGGGATGTGCTTAAGGAGCTGATGGCATCCACGCCCCCTAACCTGCTGGCCAAAGAGCTGTGGTGCTCCTGTACCACGTCTAGTGAGTGGTGGAGGGTCACACAGGTGAGCTGGGGTCAAACAGGGTTTACTGTCGTCAGTCAAGGGTTCGAGGTTACACAGGTTGGGTGGCTGCTTCTTCTCGTATCCTTTCCTTCATCTGCACTGATCTGAAAATAACACAAAGCTGAAAACATGGCTTAACTAAGATTGGATATAGGATCCACTCAGAGTTGGATAGAGGACTCATCTTTGTAGCTCTGTTAATTTCCGTACTAAAAGGTCCTCTATCTTACTCTATGGATCCACCTGGCTAGGGCTCTCTGACTAGTGCAGATGAAGGAAAGGAAGCCATGTTGGACTAATATGCTTGGGAAGTGGAGACGTCATAAATGAAACCTTACTGGTGGCTAATTAATGGTAAATGAACGGTCTTCCTCCTCCTCTTCTTCCTCCTGCTACAGTCCTACGCCAGGTCCACTGCTGTGATGTCTATGGTGGGCTACATCATTGGCCTCGGTGACCGTCACCTTGACAACGTGCTGATTGACATGACGACAGGAGAGGTGGTGCACATCGACTACAACGTCTGCTTCGAGAAAGGTAAATAAATAGTTCTATTTAGAGGTTTGAACAAGCAGCAACCCTCCTGGTTTAGACAAGTCGCTCTGTGGATTTCACTGCTGTTTGTCCTACTGATGTGTGATGTTTCTCTCTCTCTGGTGTGTGTGTGTGTGTGTGTGTGGTCTCCAGGGAAGAGCCTGCGTGTGCCAGAGAAAGTTCCGTTCCGTATGACCCACAACATAGAGACGGCCCTGGGAGTCACTGGGGTGGAGGGCATCTTCAGACTGTCCTGTGAACAGGTACTAGCTAGTGAAACAGTCTTCAGACTGTCCTGTGAACAGGTACTAGTGAGTGAAACAGTCTTCAGACTGTCCTGTGAACAGCTACTAGCTAGTGAAACAGTCTTCAGACTGTCCTGTGAACAGCTACTAGCTAGTGAAACAGTCTTCAGACTGTCCTGTGAACAGGTACTAGTGAGTGAAACAGTCTTCAGACTGTCCTGTGAACAGGTATTAGCTAGTGAAAACAGACTGTCCTGTGAACAGGTACTAGCTAGTGAAACAGACTGTCCTGTGAACAGCTACTAGCTAGTGAAACAGACTGTCCTGTGAACAGGTACTAGCTAGTGAAACAGACTGTCCTGTGAACAGCTACTAGCTAGTGAAACAGACTGTCCTGTGAACAGGTATTAGCTAGTGAAACAGACTGTCCTGTGAACAGGTACTAGCTAGTGAAACAGACTGTCCTGTGAACAGCTACTAGCTAGTGAAACAGACTGTCCTGTGAACAGGTACTAGCTAGTGAAACAGACTGTCCTGTGAACAGCTACTAGCTAGTGAAACAGACTGTCCTGTGAACAGGTACTAGCTAGTGAAACAGACTGTCCTGTGAACAGGTACTAGCTAGTGAAACAGACTGTCCTGTGAACAGCTACTAGCTAGTGAAACAGACTGTCCTGTGAACAGGTATTAGCTAGTGAAACAGACTGTCCTGTGAACAGGTATTAGCTAGTGAAACAGACTGTCCTGTGAACAGCTACTAGCTAGTGAAACAGACTGTCCTGTGAACAGGTACTAGCTAGTGAAACAGACTGTCCTGTGAACAGGTACTAGCTAGTGAAACAGACTGTCCTGTGAACAGCTATTAGCGAGTGAAACAGACTGTCCTGTGAACAGCTACTAGCGAGTGAAACAGACTGTCCTGTGAACAGCTACTAGCGAGTGAAACAGACTGTCCTGTGAACAGCTACTAGCGAGTGAAACAGACTGTCCTGTGAACAGCTACTAGCGAGTGAAACAGACTGTCCTGTGAACAGCTACTAGCGAGTGAAACAGACTGTCCTGTGAACAGCTACTAGCTAGTGAAACAGACTGTCCTGTGAACAGCTACTAGCGAGTGAAACAGACTGTCCTGTGAACAGCTACTAGCTAGTGAAACAGACTGTCCTGTGAACAGCTACTATTTAGGAGACTCTTCTATGTCAGCTGTGGTGCTGTTCATCACCTCAAACTTCACTTACAACTTAGTCTTGTTTACTTCTAAACATTTCTAAAACGTTCCTGACACATTTAAAGACATTCCTGGAATCTCTTTTCTGATTGGTCAGGTGGTCCAGATGATGCTAACCTCCCTCCTCTCTGATTGGTCAGGTGATTCAGATGATGCGTCGTGGGCGGGAGACGCTGCTGACCCTGCTGGAGGCGTTTGTGTACGACCCTCTGGTGGACTGGACGGCCGGGGGGGAGGTGGGCTTCGCCGGGGCCGTGTACGGAGGGGGGGGTCAGCAGGCGGAGAACAAGCAGAGCAAGAGAGAGATGGAGAGAGACATCACACGCTCCCTCTTC
Source organism: Salmo salar (assembly GCF_965601325.2). NCBI lineage: Eukaryota > Metazoa > Chordata > Actinopteri > Salmoniformes > Salmonidae > Salmo > Salmo salar. The sequence goes on from NC_138293.1 coordinate 99,179,229, forward strand.
TCCTCCCGCGTCGCTGAGATCAAGGTGAGCAGGGGAGACAGACACACATCCAGCTCTATCTGTCTGAAATGGCACTCTGTTCCTTATAGAAGTAGTCCTGTATGTTGTGAATTCGCCAATTCAGACCACCTGTCATTCCCCTTACCAGATGTTCTGTTTGGAGCTGAAATGACAAGGCCACTGAAATCTGCCTCCCTTTCTCCCTCCTTCCCCCCCCCCCCCCACTACCTCCCTTTCTCCCTCCTTCACTACCCTCCCTTTCTCCCTCCTTCCACCCCCCCCCCTCCACCTCCCTTTCTCCCTCCTTCACTACCTCCCTTTCTCCCTCCTTCACTACCCCCCTCCCCCTTCCTCCTCCCCTCCCTCCTTCACTACCTCCCTTTCTCCCTCCTTCACTACCTCCCTTTCTCCCTCCTTCACTACCTCCCTTTCTCCCTCCTTCACTACCTCCCTTTCTCCCTCCTTCACTACCTCCCTTTCTCCCTCCTTCACTACCTCACCCCCTCCCATTCTCCCTCCCTCCAGGTGAACTGGTTTAAGAACCGTGAGGAGATGTTGGGGGTCCTGCCACAGGTGGAGGGGGCAGTGGAGGAGTACCTCACCCTGCAGAAGCTGCTCTCTCAGGGGGACAAGATGACCACCAAGATCCTGGAGGAGATGAGCTTCCTGGAGGGGGCTGAGAGCTGCTCAGACCATCTCATACTCACCCTGGAACACAGGTCTGTTACACCCCTGACCACCTCATACTCACCCTGGAACACCGGTCTGTTAAACCCCTGACCTCTAACCCAGACCACCTCATACTCACCCTGGAACACAGGTCTGTTACACCCCTGACCTCTAACCCCAGACCACCTCATACTCACCCTGGAACACAGTTATGTAACCCCTGACCTCTAACCCAGACCACCTCATACTCACCCTGGAACACAGTTATGTAACCCCTGACCTCTAACCCAGACCACCTCATACTCACCCTGGAACACAGTTATGTAACCCCTGACCTCTAACCCCAGACCACCTCATACTCACCCTGGAACACAGGTCTGTTACACCCCTGACCTCTAACCCCAGACCACCTCATACTCACCCTGGAACACAGGTCTGTAACCCCTGACCTCTAACCCCAGACCACCTCATACTCACCCTGGAACGCCGGTCTGTTACACCCCTGACCTCTAACCCCAGACCACCTCATACTCACCCTGGAACACCGGTCTGTTACACCCCTGACCTCTAACCCCAGACCACCTCATACTCACCCTGGAACACCGTTATGTAACCCCTGACCTCTAACCCAGACCACCTCATACTCACCCTGGAACACCGGTCTGTTACACCCCTGACCTCTAACCCCAGACCACCTCATACTCACCCTGGAACACAGTTATGTAACCCCTGACCTCTGCCATAGAGACAGAAGTTTGAGTATCTCCCTGGGCTTGTTTGACATTGCAGCCGACAGTCTGACTGATCTACCAATCAATGCTCATCATAAGTAACTACTTCAATCACATTTTGTCACATGCTTTGTTAACAACCGGTGTAGACTAACAGTGAAACGCTGACACGGTCCTTTTCCAACAATGAAGCGTTAAGATAAAGATGATCTTAGTGACACGAGGAATAAATACACAGTGAATAACAATAACGACTAAAAATAACATGGCTATATACAGGGAGTACCAGGTAATAACATGGCTATATACAGGGAGTACCAGGTAATAACATGGCTATATACAGGGAGTACCAGGTAATAACATGGCTATGTACAGGAAGTACCAGGTAATAACATGGCTATGTACGGGGAGTACCAGGTAATAACATGGCTATATACAGGGAGTACCGGGTAATAACATGGCTATATACAGGGAGTACCAGGTAATAACATGGCTATATACAGGGAGTACCAGGTAATAACATGGCTATATACAGGGAGTACCGGGTAATAACATGGCTATATACAGGAAGTACCAGGTAATAACATGGCTATATACAGGGAGTACCAGGTAATAACATGGCTATATACAGGGAGTACCAGGTAATAACATGGCTATATACGGGAAGTACCAGGTAATAACATGGCTATATACAGGGAGTACCAGGTAATAACATGGCTATATACAGGGAGTACCAGGTAATAACATGGCTATATACAGGGAGTACCAGGTAATAACATGGCTATATACAGGAAGTACCAGGTAATAACATGGCTATATACAGGGAGTACCAGGTAATAACATGGCTATATACAGGGAGTACCAGGTAATAACATGGCTATATACAGGAAGTACCAGGTAATAACATGGCTATATACAGGGAGTACCAGGTAATAACATGGCTATATACAGGGAGTACCAGGTAATAACATGGCTATATACAGGGAGTACCAGGTAATAACATGGCTATATACAGGGAGTACCAGGTAATAACATGGCTATATACAGGAAGTACCAGGTAATAACATGGCTATATACAGGGAGTACCAGGTAATAACATGGCTATATACAGGGAGTACCAGGTAATAACATGGCTATATACAGGGAGTACCAGGTAATAACATGGCTATATACAGGGAGTACCAGGTAATAACATGGCTATATACAGGAAGTACCAGGTAATAACATGGCTATATACAGGGAGTACCAGGTAATAACATGGCTATATACAGGGAGTACCAGGTAATAACATGGCTATATACAGGAAGTACCAGGTAATAACATGGCTATATACAGGGAGTACCAGGTAATAACATGGCTATATACAGGGAGTACCAGGTAATAACATGGCTATATACAGGAAGTACCAGGTAATAACATGGCTATATACAGGGAGTACCAGGTAATAACATGGCTATATACAGGGAGTACCAGGTAATAACATGGCTATATACAGGAAGTACCAGGTAATAACATGGCTATATACAGGGAGTACCAGGTAATAACATGGCTATATACAGGGAGTACCAGGTAATAACATGGCTATATACAGGGAGTACCAGGTAATAACATGGCTATATGCAGGGAGTACCAGGTAATAACATGGCTATATACAGGGAGTACCAGGTAATAACATGGCTATATACAGGGAGTACCAGGTAATAACATGGCTATATACGGGGAGTACCAGGTAATAACATGGCTATATACGGCGAGTACCAGGTAATAACATGGCTATATGCGGGGAGTACCAGGTAATAACATGGCTATATGCGGGGAGTACCAGGTAATAACATGGCTATATGCGGGGAGTACCAGGTAATAACATGGCTATATGCGGGGAGTACCAGGTAATAACATGGCTATATGCGGGGAGTACCAGGTAATAACATGGCTATATGCGGGGAGTACCAGGTAATAACATGGCTATATGCGGGGAGTACCAGGTAATAACATGGCTATATGCGGCGAGTACCAGGTAATAACATGGCTATATGCGGGGAGTACCAGGTAATAACATGGCTATATACGGGGAGTACCAGGTAATAACATGGCTATATACGGGGAGTACCAGGTAATAACATGGCTATATACAGGGAGTACCAGGTAATAACATGGCTATATACGGCGAGTACCAGGTAATAACATGGCTATATACAGGGAGTACCAGGTAATAACATGGCTATATACAGGGAGTACCGGGTAATAACATGGCTATATGCGGGGAGTACCAGGTAATAACATGGCTATATGCGGGGAGTACCAGGTAATAACATGGCTATATGCGGGGAGTACCAGGTAATAACATGGCTATATGCGGGGAGTACCAGGTAATAACATGGCTATATGCGGCGAGTACCAGGTAATAACATGGCTATATGCGGGGAGTACCAGGTAATAACATGGCTATATGCGGGGAGTACCAGGTAATAACATGGCTATATGCGGGGAGTACCAGGTAATAACATGGCTATATGCGGCGAGTACCAGGTAATAACATGGCTATATGCGGGGAGTACCAGGTAATAACATGGCTATATACGGGGAGTACCAGGTAATAACATGGCTATATACGGGGAGTACCAGGTAATAACATGGCTATATGCGGGGAGTACCAGGTAATAACATGGCTATATACGGGGAGTACCAGGTATAGCTTACATTTACAACTTGCTCAAGGGCACATCGGCAGGTATTTCGAACCAGCAACCTTTTGGTTACTGGCCCAGAAATAAACTGCTGTGGTAACTGCTGCCAGGCTTGGGGATAGAAGCTGTTCAGGGTCCTGTTGGTTCTAGACTTGGTGCATCGGTACCGCTTGCTGTGCTGTAGCAGAGAGAACAGTCTATGACTTGGGGATAGAAGCTGTTCAGGGTCCTGTTGGTTCCTGACTTGGTGCATCGGTACCGCTTGCTGTGCTGTAGCAGAGAGAACAGTCTATGACTTGGGGATAGAAGCTGTTCAGGGTCCTGTTGGTTCCTGACTTGGTGCATCGGTACCGCTTGCTGTGCTGTAGCAGAGAGAACAGTCTATGACTTGGGTGGCTGGAGACTTTGACAATTGTTTGGGCCTTCCTTTGGCACCGCCTGGTATAGAGGTCTTGGATGTACTGGGCCGTACGCACCACCCTCTGTAGCGCCAGCCAAGATGCTCGTAATGGTCCAGCTGTTCAACTTTGAGGGTTGGAGGGCCCATGCCAAATGTTTTCATCCTCCTGAGGGGGAAGAGGTGCTGTCGCGCCCTCTTCACGACTATGTTGGTGTGTTGACCATGCTAATTCCTTGTGATGTGGACACCGAGGAACTTGAAGATCTCGACCTGCTCCACTACAGCTCCATCAATGTGGATGGGGGGCTGCTCGTCCCCATGTTTTCTGTAGTCCACGATCAGCTCCTTTGTCTGTCTTGCTGACTTTGAGGGGGCGGTTGTCTTGGCACCAGACTTCCCTGTCTATAGGGAGGTCTCATCGTCGATGATCAGTCCTACAACAGTCGTGTCGTCAGAAGACTGCAACACGAAGTTGTGCGCGGCCACTCAGTCGTAAGTGAACATGATGTATAGGAGGGCACTAAGCACTTACCCCTGAGGGGCCCCTGGGTTGAGCGTCAGCATAGCAGATGTGTTGTTGGCTACCCTCACCGCCTGGAGCAGCCCATCAGGAAGTCCAGGATCCAGTTGCAGAGGGAGGTGTTCAGACCCAGGGTTCTTATCAGGAAGTCCAGGATCCAGTTGCAGTGGGAGGTGTTCAGACCCAGGGTTCTTATTATTTGTACATCAGGAAGTTGGTCACAATGCAACATGGATTAGATGCTCTTGAACATGGCCCCTCTCTCTGTAGGTACACAGAGCTCTGTATGTGATCTCCCCTCACTCTGTAGGTACACAGCTCTGTATGTGATCTCCCCTCTCTCTGTAGGTACACAGAGCTCTGTATGTGATCTCCCCTCTCTGTAGGTACACAGCTCTGTATGTGATCTCCCCTCTCTCTGTAGGTACACAGCTCTGTATGTGATCTCCCCTCTCTCTGTAGGTACACAGCTCTGTATGTGATCTCCCCTCTCTCTGTAGGTACACAGAGCTCTGTATGTGATTGTTCTCCTCTCTCTCTCTCCCTCCCCTCTCCCCCCTCCCCCACCAGGTACTCTGAGCACACCCAGCTAGCATCTCGTCAGCGTACGGTCCAGGAGTTGATCCAGGGGAAGCAGGGTGACCTGGACCAGTGGATGTCTCAGTACCAAGCAGCCTTCAGCAGCCTGGAGGCCACACAGCTAGCCAGTCTACTGCAGGACATCAGCAGTCATATAGACCTGGGTTAGTGTCTGTAGAGATGGTAGAGGGGGTTCTGTGTGGTTCCAGCTAGCCAGTCTACTGCAGGACATCAGCAGTCATATAGACCTGGGTTAGTGTCTGTAGAGATGGTAGAGGGGGTTCTGTGTCTGGTTCCAGCTAGCCAGTCTACTGCAGGACATCAGCAGTCATATAGACCTGATTGATTAACCTTCTCTCTCTTCCTCCCTCTCCCAGGCCCTCCCAGCTACGTCCCGGCCACAGCCTTCCTGCAGAACGCCGGCCAGGCCCACCTAATCAGCCAGTGCGAGGGCCTGGAGGCTGAGTTGGGCTCCCTGCTGCAGCAGCGCCGTGGGGCCCTGCGAGGCTGTCTGGAGCAGCTGCACAGCTATGCCACTGTGGCCCTGCTGTACCCGCGGGCTGTTCTGCTGCGCCACAGGGCCCACCTCTGGAAACAGTGGCTGGAAGAGCTGCTCTGTGACATGACTGTTGACCACTGCCAGCAGATTTCCAGACAGTGAGTTGGAGTGGACACATGCTGGCTTTCTCCTCTCCTCTCTTTCTTGCCATCTCACGACATGTCTTTCCTTCTCATTCTCACGCTCTCTCTCTCTCTCTCTCCGTCTCCCTCTCTGTCGGGGTCCTCTGGGGTTAACTGGCTCCATTTCTCTGTATTTCTTACTGCTTCTCTCTACTTTAATATTTTATTATTTTCATTAAATGGACAGTTATTTTATCAATCTGTGCTCTACCTTCCTCTCCAAACTTCCCTCCCTCCAGATATGAGGTACAGTTTGCCCCCCAGCCTCCCCTTGCGTCGTGCCAGTTCCTGTCCAGCGTTGAGCTGGCCTTGCAGCACCAGGCGTCAGAGACCAACACGCGTGTTCTGCGCCAGGCGGAGCGCGTCAAGGCAGAGGGAGCCACGGTCCACGCGTGTGAAGAACAGCTGCAGGAGATCGAGCGTTGCATCAGTGTGTTCCTCCTAGAGAACCCAGAGCAGGGCTCTCTCAGCCTGGCCACCATCATCTCATCAGCCCTCTGCACCCTCACCAGGTCTGTCTGGCTGGCTGTGTGCTGGGGATAGACGTGTGTGTGTGTGTGGATAACGAGACTAACCTGATGGTTGAGGGAGCAACTAGTGTTCCTGATGTCTTGTGGCAGGGGTGTGTGGTGGGGGGTAGAAGGGTGGGTGTGTATAACTTTGTGTCTGGTCCTGCTCAGGCGTAACCTGGTGATGGAAGGAGCGGCGGCAGCAGCAGGGGGGCAGCTGGTAGAGTTGACGTCTCGTGACGGGGCCTGGTTCCTGGAGGAGCTGTGTTCCATGAGCGGTAATATCACCTCATTGGTCCAGCTGCTGGGGCAGTGTCAGCTCCTCCCACACGACCTGGACCTGCCCTCACCGCAGGAGACCGCCCAGACCGTCTACCTGGCCAACGCCGTCTACACCTGTCTACAGGTACGGTGTAATGGGGGTGGAGACGTGTGTGTGTGTGTGTGTGTCCGAGGATGTGGACGGAGTTGAGCGGTCAGAAATCTCGCTCAATGTCCTTTCCCCCACTCAGCTAAAAATCTCTCAGCCTTCACAGAAGAAAGAAAAAAAACACAATTCCTACCATTTTATTTTGGGTTTAAAAACGTAATTTAACCTGTTAACTCGAAGTGGTTGTTTTGGACCCGGAACCGGGTCCCCCCCCATAGAAAGTGACATCATTTGAAAGCTACAGTCCTTGTCTTTTGGAAATCAAACTCAAATGTTCCTGCTGGTGATGTCATAAGAATCTCCCCCGCCCCCCATGAAGTCCATAAATCACTCTCTATGGTCATAGGAACCTCCCCCACTCCCCATGAAGTCCATAAATCACTCTCTATGGTCATAAGAATCTCCCCCACTCCCCATGAAGTCCATAAATCACTCTCTATGGTCATATTCTTAGTAGTTAATGTAGGTAGAGTCCCCAAAGTACCCACATTTTAGTATGCTTGGAAAGGGACCACCCTGTAAAGCAATGCATTTCCTTCTCTCTCCAGATTACCTGGTATGCATCCTAGCTCAATGTTTACAATAGGAAAAGTAAATGAGGGGGGAAATAAAGTTTGACTTTTCCTGGTCTGTCTGTCTTTAATAAATAAGACAATTTAAAGCCCTGATTGCTAAGGTTACGCAGGACAAACATGCTTTGGTGATTTCTGGTCTATCATCATAATAAATCAATCACAGCACATTTTGGGACTCAAATCAGCAGTTTTTACCTTAAGTACAATACCATTGGAAATTAATGTTGAAATGTTATAGTCCTAAAACGTAAGTTAAATGATGCCCAATGTCAAAACACACAGTTTTAAAGTGTCCAAATCTGTCTCCACATAACGGATATGCAGAACCAGTTTGTGATATGTTGAAACCTAATATACTATCTAGACATACAGGACATGTTGAAACCTAATATACTATCTAGACATACAGGACATGTTGAAACCTAATATACCATCTAGACATACAGGACATGTTGAAACCTAATATACTATCTAGACATACAGGACATGTTGAAACCTAATATACCATCTAGACATACAGGACATGTTGAAACCTAATATACCATCTAGACATACAGGACATGTTGAAACCTAATATACCATCTAGACATACAGGACATGTTGAAACCTAATATACCATCTAGACATATCTATCTAGACCCCCCCGGGGTTCACATTTAGTTTTTCCCCTAGCACTACACAACTGACTCAAATGACCAACTTATCAAGCTGTGATTATTTGAATGGGCTGTGTAGTGCTAGGGGGGAACCTGTAAAGGTTTACACAGAGGGGGCCCCGGGACAGAGTTTGGGAAACCCTGGGTTAGAGGACAATATGTAGAAGACAGCTAGCTACATTTTGAAGTGTTGCGTTCTGGTGAAAGTGGGTCTCCAACTTGGGAAGTGTAACAGAACCCCTCACTAATGTTATCAGAATGGCGTTGTCCACCTTTACTGGTCCACTTGTCTTTCTGGCTGATCTCTCCTTCCTTCCTTCCTTCCTCCAGGAGCTGAACACTAACTTCCGTCAGATCATCTTCCCGGAGGCTCTACGCTGCATGTTGAAGGGCGAGGCCACCCTGGAGACCATGCTGTCTGAGCTGGACCTCTTAGTGGAGCAGTGTGCAGACGGGGTCTCCCTGCAGGGGCTGGCCGACGCCCTTCACACACACCTCCGCAGCGCCGCCATGGGCCTGGAGCACGAGGCGGACACACAGTGTCTCCACATCACCAGGTTAGAACAGGGGAACACAGTGTCTCCACATCACCAGGTTAGAACAGGGGAACACAGTGTCTCCACATCACCAGGTTAGAACAGGGGAACACAGTGTCTCCACATCACCAGGTTAGAACAGGGGAACACAGTGTCTCCACATCACCAGGTTAGAACAGGGGAACACAGTGTCTCCACATCACCAGGTTAGAACAGGGGAACACAGTGTCTCCACATCACCAGGTTAGAACAGGGGAACACAGTGTCTCCACATCACCAGGTTAGAACAGGGGAACACAGTGTCTCCACATCACCAGGTTAGAACAGGGGAACACAGTGTCTCCACATCACCAGGTTAGAACAGGGGAACACAGTGTCTCCACATCACCAGGTTAGAACAGGGGAACAGACAGGCAGTAGGGTTAGTGTTAATTGGTTATGTTATATGTGATGATATTGCAGGATGTTGAGGGCCCAGTACTCCCAGCTGATGCAGCCTCCAGGGGGCAGTATGGACGCAGTGGGACAGGACTCTCCTAAGATGTCCGCCGGTCAGATGCTGCTGGTGGCCTTCGATGGCATGTTTGCTCAGCTAGAGACCGCCTTCGGGCAGCTCACAGAGAAGGTAGCACACCTACTTCCTCAATGTCCTTCCTCTTTCCCAAGCTCTTTCCCCTCTCTCACCCTCTCGCTTCCTCAAGCTCTTTCCCCTCTCTCACCCTCTCGTTTCCTCAAGCTCTTTCCCCTCTCTCACCCTCTCGTTTCCTCAAGCTCTTTCCCCTCTCTCACCCTCTCGTTTCCTCAAGCTCTTTCCCCTCTCTCACCCTCTCGTTTCCTCAAGCTCTTTCCCCTCTCTCACCCTCTCGTTTCCTCAAGCTCTTTCCCCTCTCTCACCCTCTCGTTTCCTCAAGCTCTTTCCCCTCTCTCACCCTCTCGTTTCCTCAAGCTCTTTCCCCTCTCTCACCCTCTCGTTTCCTCAAGCTCTTTCCCCTCTCTCACCCTCTCGTTTCCTCAAGCTCTTTCCCCTCTCTCACCCTCTCGTTTCCTCAAGCTCTTTCCCCTCTCTCACCCTCTCGTTTCCTCAAGCTCTTTCCCCTCTCTCACCCTCTCGTTTCCTCAAGCTCTTTCCCCTCTCTCACCCTCTCGTTTCCTCAAGCTCTTTCCCCTCTCTCACCCTCTCGTTTCCTCAAGCTCTTTCCCCTCTCTCACCCTCTCGTTTCCTCAAGCTCTTTCCCCTCTCTCACCCTCTCGTTTCCTCAAGCTCTTTCCCCTCTCTCACCCTCTCGTTTCCTCAAGCTCTTTCCCCTCTCTCACCCTCTCGTTTCCTCAAGCTCTTTCCCCTCTCTCACCCTCTCGTTTCCTCAAGCTCTTTCCCCTCTCTCACCCTCTCGTTTCCTCAAGCTCTTTCCCCTCTCTCACCCTCTCGTTTCCTCAAGCTCTTTCCCCTCTCTCACCCTCTCGTTTCCTCAAGCTCTTTCCCCTCTCTCACCCTCTCGTTTCCTCAAGCTCTTTCCCCTCTCTCACCCTCTCGTTTCCTCAAGCTCTTTCCCCTCTCTCACCCTCTCGTTTCCTCAAGCTCTTTCCCCTCTCTCACCCTCTCGTTTCCTCAAGCTCTTTCCCCTCTCTCACCCTCTCGTTTCCTCAAGCTCTTTCCCCTCTCTCAAGCTCTTTCCCCTCTCTCACCCTCTCGTTTCCTCAAGCTCTTTCCCCTCTCTCACCCTCTCGTTTCCTCAAGCTCTTTCCCCTCTCTCACCCTCTCGTTTCCTCAAGCTCTTTCCCCTCTCTCACCCTCTCGTTTCCTCAAGCTCTTTCCCCTCTCTCACCCTCTCGTTTCCTCAAGCTCTTTCCCCTCTCTCACCCTCTCGTTTCCTCAAGCTCTTTCCCCTCTCTCACCCTCTCGTTTCCTCAAGCTCTTCCCCTCTCACCCTCTCGTTCCTCAAGCTCTTTCCCCTCTCTCACCCTCTCGTTTCCTCAAGCTCTTTCCCCTCTCTCACCCTCTCGTTTCCTCAAGCTCTTTCCCCTCTCTCACCCTCTCGTTTCCTCAAGCTCTTTCCCCTCTCTCACCCTCTCGTTTCCTCAAGCTCTTTCCCCTCTCTCACCCTCTCGTTTCCTCAAGCTCTTTCCCCTCTCTCACCCTCTCGTTTCCTCAAGCTCTTTCCCCTCTCTCACCCTCTCGTTTCCTCAAGCTCTTTCCCCTCTCTCACCCTCTCGTTTCCTCAAGCTCTTTCCCCTCTCTCACCCTCTCGTTTCCTCAAGCTCTTTCCCCTCTCTCACCCTCTCGTTTCCTCAAGCTCTTTCCCCTCTCTCACCCTCTCGTTTCCTCAAGCTCTTTCCCCTCTCTCACCCTCTCGTTTCCTCAAGCTCTTTCCCCTCTCTCACCCTCTCGTTTCCTCAAGCTCTTTCCCCTCTCACCCTCTCGTTCCTCAAGCTCTTTCCCCTCTCTCACCCTCTCGTTTCCTCAAGCTCTTTCCCCTCTCTCACCCTCTCGTTTCCTCAAGCTCTTTCCCCTCTCTCACCCTCTCGTTTCCTCAAGCTCTTTCCCCTCTCTCACCCTCTCGTTTCCTCAAGCTCTTTCCCCTCTCTCACCCTCTCGTTTCCTCAAGCTCTTTCCCCTCTCTCACCCTCTCGTTTCCTCAAGCTCTTTCCCCTCTCTCACCCTCTCGTTTCCTCAAGCTCTTTCCCCTCTCTCACCCTCTCGTTTCCTCAAGCTCTTTCCCCTCTCTCACCCTCTCGTTTCCTCAAGCTCTTTCCCCTCTCTCACCCTCTCGTTTCCTCAAGCTCTTTCCCCTCTCTCACCCTCTCGTTTCCTCAAGCTCTTTCCTCAGTCTCTTTCTCTCTCGTCCCTGTCTTGTTATTCCTCTTCACTCCACATGTCATTTCTTTGTCACTTTTATCTCGGGCTATTCCTTTCTTCTCACTCTCCTGTCTATGTTATTCCCTCTCCTCTCTAGATGATTTCCATGGAGGTGCCGCCGGCGTGGCGGAAGGTGGATGTGATGCGTGAGGCGAGGGCGGCCCAGGTCCATTTCTTCCACAGCGGTCCTCACAGACATGTTCTGGAGGAGATCTTCTTCCTCAAGAGACTCCAAACCATCAGGGAGTTTTTCAGGCTCTGTGGATCCTTCGCTCAGACACTCTCTGGTGAGAACACTGATGGCTTTATAGTCTCTGTGTCACAATTCATTTTCAATTCAAGGGGCTTTATTGGCATGGAAAACATATGTTTACATTGCCAAAGCAAGTGAACTAGATAATAAATAAAAGTGAAATAAAAAGTTAAAACCGTAAATATTACACTCCCTCAAGTTAGAAAAGAATAAAGACATTTGAAATGTAATGAAAGTTGTGCTGTCACTCAGCTGTAGAACAGCAGTAGAGGTCAACACCGTAAAGATGCTATCTGAGAGCTACTTTGTCAGAGGAAGAAAGGGGGTCTTAGGAAACAACGTTTCATCCACTCTGTTTTTTACATTTCTTTCAACTAGAGAAACGGTTGAAATCCGTACAGTTTCTTATCAGGATATTATTATTGACCATATATCGTACCGTTTTGACGATCGCTAGTTGTCTGTTCCTGCTTCACAACTCCAGGATTTTCACTCAGCTTGTTCTCCAACTGTCTAAATGGAGCCAGTTGGTTTTGAGCACCTACGTCCATGGCTGACCTAAACGTGTTTTCTCACGGTTCTCTCTCGTCTCTCTGCAGCAGACGTATAGTGAGCAGTATGTTTGGAACATCAAATCACAATAAAATCACTATGGAATAGCAATCCATATAGAATCGTAGGAATCTAAATACGTATCATGAATGTATTGTATCACGAGGTCCCTGGCAATTCCCAGCCCTATGAAACAGTATCTCAGACAGTGTATAGAGTGAGTTTGACCCCCTCTCTCTCCCTCCCCCCTCCCTCCCCAGGTACGTGCCCCCCAGTGGCTGACGACCCTCCTCCCTCCAACGGCCCAGTAGTGGGTCTGGGGGGTGTAGGTCTACCAGGGAAGCCCCTGTTCCGGGGGGCTGCGGCGGTGGTAGTGAGCGAGGAGCAGATGACCCGGCCCATCAAGGCGTTCACAGCAGAGTTTGTCCGTCAGATGCTGATTGGTCTTCCCACCCAGACCCTGGGCCTGGCTCTCTGCAGCACCCTGTCTGCCCTGGGCCTGGACCTGACAGCACAGGTGGACGCCAAGGACTTTGGAGCCGACGGCAAGGTAGGAAGGAGGCCGTGGAATGTTATGTACTTGATTGATCAAAATGTTATATTGTCTTCATACATTTTCTGTTCTGTCCTGATGAAGTAAAATGTGTAACTGTTAATCGTCCAGGTGTCGTTAGATGAGCTGTGTAAGCAGACGGTGGTGCAGGGTCTGGGCGCAGGCCGTCTGTCTCAGCTGCTACTGAACAGAGGTACGGTGCTGGCATCCTCCTACGACACGGCCTGGAAGAAACTGGACCTGCTCAGACGCTTGGAGTCCAGCCTGGACGCTGCCAAGGTCTCCCTGCAACGCACCCAGCTACACATCACCATGTTCCAGGTGAGAGGAGGGGGTGTGTGGGTTAACCCTGGCCTATCTCTGACTATCCCAGTAGCAGCATGAAGACGTGATAGGTCCTAGGACCCAGCGAGCGAGCGAGCGAGCGAGCGTGTGTGTGTGTGTGTGTGTGTGTGTGTGTGTGTGTGTGTGTGTGTTAAAAGGATAATCCACCCTCAGAAATAAACTCATGTCAATTTGGTAAAAGCCTGTGTTGTATCAGTGGGTTAAATAACATGATTTAACTACTAAGTGGTCCGTCTAAGAAATCGTGTAGGAGCGCGTCATAGCTACACTATATATACAAGAGTATATGGACACCCATTCAAATTAGTGGATTCAGCTATTTAAGCCACACCCTGTTGCTGACAGGTGTATAAAATCGAGCACACTGCTATGCAATCTCCATAGACAAACATTGGCAGTAGAATAGCCTTACTGAAGAGCTCAGTGACTTACAACGTGGCACCGTCATAGGATGCCACCTTTCCAACAAGTCAGTTTGACATGACAAATTTCTGCCCTGCTAGAGCTGCCCCGGTCAACTGTAAGTGCTGTTATTGTGAAGTGGAAACATCTAGGAGCAACAACGGCTCAGCTGTGAAGTGGTAGGCCACACAAGCTGAACAGGACCTCAGAGTGCTGAAGCGCGGAGCTCTTAAGAATCATCTGTCCTCGGTTGCAACACTCACTGCTGAGTTCAAAACTGGCTCTGGAAGCAACGTCCGCACAGAACTGTTTGTCGGGAGCGTCATGAAATGGGTTTCCATGGCCGAGCAGCCGCACACAAGCCTAAGATCACCATGCTCAATGTCAAGCGTCGGCTGGAGTGGTGTAAAGCTCGCCGCACTGGACTCTGGAGTGATGAATCACACTTCACCATTTGGCAGTCCGACAGATGAATCTGGGTTTGGCGGATGCCAGGAGAACACTACCTGCCCCAATACATAGTGCCAACTGTAAAGTTTGGTGGAGGAGGAATAATGGATTCGGGCTAGGCCCCTTAGTTCCAGTGAAGGGAAATCTTAACGCTACAGCATACAATGACATTCTAGACGATTCTGTGCTTCCAACTTTGTGGCAACAGTTTGGGGAAGGGCCTTTCCTGTTTCAGCACGACAATTTCCCCGTACACACAGCCAGGTCCATGCAGATATGGTTTGTCGAGCTCAGTCTGGAAGATATTGACTGGCCTGCACAGAGCCCTGACCTGAACACCGTCAGGATGAATTGGAACGTCGACTGTTAGCCAGGCCTAATCGCCCAACATCAGTGCCCGACCTCACTAATGCTCTTGGCTGAATGGAAACAAGCCCCCACAGTAATGTTCCAACATCTAGTGGAAAGCCTTCCCAGAAGAGTGGAGGCTGTTGTAGCAGCAAAGGGGGGACCAACTCCATATTAATGCCCATGATTTTGTAATGAGATGTTTGATGACCAGGTGTCCACATACTTTTGGTCATGTAGAGTGCATGGTTCTGTCACAGGAGATGGTGTGACATCCCCTATCACATTTATTAACTGTTTTAATACCATTACCTTCACTCCAAATGGCTGTATCAGCCAGTAGATAGTACGGTCATACTTGTTCTAGAACAAGTATATATCAAGTTTATATGGTAATGACAATGTATATATTTCACTTACATGTGCTCAATCTACAGTGTACCAAATTATTCAACTCGGTTTCTCCAAGTACCATCTCGTAATGCTCCCCTGTGTGTCTGAGGAAAGGGTCCTTGTTGTCATTCTCTGCACTCTCTCTGGGTAGCAGAGTTGCACGTTTAGTTTTTACATCTAGCTAGCTACTTCACATGCTGATATTGACTTTGGTATTATTCTGTGTAGCTACGTTTGCTAGCTAGCCAACCCAGAGACAGTATTGCACTGTGGGTTTTGTAGTCGACTTGAGCTGCAACAAATTTCCACATCGATTTTCACATGTTGCTACCAACCTTGTTATAATGACAAAAATTAAATATTCATTCACAAAAATATTGTTTTCACATATTAGTGTTATTTAACACTGTTAATCATAGGAAGTAGTGTTTTGGGGTGGATTATCCCTTCAACCCTGTCCTCTCTCTGTATTCCAGTGGCAGCATGAGGACGTGCTCGGCCCTAGGACCCAGCCTATGAGTGTGAGCCCTCCTCCTCGCTCCATCATCCTCAGTAGTATGAAGAAGAAGATTTACAAACTCAGCCAGGACGAGGCAGCCATCGCTGCTGTACAGGTCAGTACAGTCATCACCAATTGTTATTTTAATTTTTTATTTAACCTTTATTTAACTAGGCAAGTCAGCTAAGAACAAATTCTTATTTACAATGACGGCCTACCGGGGAACAGTGAGTTAACTGCCTTGTTCAGGGGCAGAACGACAGATGTGTACCTTTTCAGCTCAGGGATTCGATCTAGCTACCTTTCAGTTACTGGTCCAACGCTCTAACCACTAGGATACCTGCTGACCAATCTGTCAACCTTGATAGCTAACTAGACCGTTACTCTTAGCTACTCCTGTAAATAAAATGCTCTCTTTCTCTCTCTGGTCTGAGTCCTTTAATGACTGTGTAGCTGTGTTTTTTAAAAATTGGATCTGTCCTCTTCCCCCTGCAGGAGAAGCTGGCATCACTAGAGGGCAGTATAGAGCAGCGGCTGAAGTGGGCCGGAGGGGCCAACCCTGCCCTGGCCCCGGTGCTCCAGGACTTTGATCTGACCATCGCAGAGCGCCGTGCCCTAGTGGCCCGGGAGAGCCAGCGTACCAGCCAGGTACACCTCCCACGCTGCTCACCTTCTGTGTTTACGTCTCTGTGGGTGGGATTGTCAGGGGAGGGGGCAGGATGTTTGATTCAGAGTTTCAGACCTATCAATCAATCCGCTGTGGGTGGAACTTTGAGGGAAGGCACTAGATTATTAATCTAGTCAGAAAAAGTCTTCTCTTTCAATTTAGTTTTTTGTAGCAAAAACTAAATCTTTCAATTTAGTTTGTGGTTAAAACCTAAAAGATTGTGTTCTGTCAAGTAAACATGGATTCCCTATTGAGAAACAATATACACTGAACAAAAATATAAATGCAACATGTAAAGTTTGTTTCATGAGCTGAAGTAAAAGATCCCAGAAATGTTCCATACGCACAAAAAGCTTATTTCTCTCATTCTGTGCACAAATTAGTTTACATCCCTGTTAGTGAGCATTTCTCCTTTGCCAAAATATTCCATCCACCTGACAGGTGTGGAATATCAAGAAGCTGATTAAACAGCATGATCATTTCACAGGTGCACCTTGTGCTGGGGACAATAAAAGGCTGTAGTTTTGTCACACAACACAATGCCACAGATGTCTCAAGTTTTGAGGGTGTGTGCAATTGGCATACTGACTGCAGGAATGTTGCCAGATAATTGAATGTTAATTTCTCTACCATAAGCTGCCTCAACGTTGTTCTAAAGAATTTGGCAGTATGTCCAACCGGCCTCAACCACAGACAACGTGTACGGCGTCGTGTGGGTGAGCGTTTTGCTGATGTCAACGTTGTGAACAGAGTGCCCCATGGTGGCGCTGGGGTTATGGTATGGACAGGCATAAGCTACGGACAATGAACACAATTGCATTTTATGATGGCAATTTGAATGCACAGAGATACCGTGATGAGATCCTGAGGCCCATTGTCGTGCCATTCATCTGCCGCCATCATCTCATGTTTCATTACGATAATGCACAGCCTCATGTCGCAAGGATCTGTACACAATTCCTGCAAGCTGAAAATGTTCTTCCATGGCTTGCTTACTCACCAGACATCTCACCCATTGAGCATGTTTGGGATGCTCTGAATCGACGTGTTTGACAGTGTGTTCTAATTCCCACCAATATCCAGCAACACACAGCCATTGAAGAGGAGTGGGACAACATTCCACAGGCCACAATCAACAGCCTGATCAACTATGTGAAGGAGATGTGTTGCACTGCATGAGCTAAATTATGGTCACACCAGATACTGACTGGTTTTCTGATCCACGCCACTACCTTTAAAAACAAAAAGGTATCTTTGACCGACCGATGCATATATGTATTCCCAGTCATGTGAAATTCATAGATTAGGACCTAATTAATTTATTTCAATTGACTGATTTTCTTATATGAACTGTAACGCACTAAAACATTTTGAAATTTTTGCATGTTGCATTTATATTTTTGTTCAGTATAGAATTGCAGGGGGGAAAAAAACATTTAAAATGCAAAAATAATTCAGGGGGAGGACCCACTAGAACCCCTGCAATATTATGCACTCCCACTTTTATACAAAGTCAGGAGGCCATGAATAGACCAACAGGTATGATTGAAGAATGAAGCAGGTGTTAAACATGGGCTTTACTTCACAGAAAGCAGCAGTTCATAACGCCAATGTCAACACTTTAAATCAAATCAGTAGACCAATATCCTTAAGTATCATGACATTAGCTTTTATAACCTTCAATCTGTTTGTTTTTTTATCATGTTTTGGACCAGAATAAGGCTCTACTATTGTTCCTGCAGTGAGGACTCAACATCTTCACCGAATGTTTTCATAATTGATCTGAAGAGAATCAGTAGTAGCCTACCAGTATGCACATTAGTGAGTAAATGAACAGCTCTCTCACCGATTCAGTTCACATAAAACATCTGTTCAAATAGAGCTGTTTGTTTTGAACAACCCATCACAAGTCTACACTGACGGGTCACTGGCAAGTCTCGACATGGGCTTCGAATCCTAGTTAAATACAAGCCAGGTATTTTGGTTTACGTGTCCCGACGCGATACCATGAACATAGAACTACGTTGTGTGATTTATGAATAGGAAAGGGATGTATAGGCTTGAATTATTCAGTCAGTCAGACACCTTTTTATAAACTAGTCCGCTTGCTGGTTTGGTCGTCAATCAAAGCACAATACAAAGCCTGTTACCCAACACCCTTGTTGTATAGTCTTATGAAACACACAAGAGAATGAATGAATGAATGAATGTGCCCATTAAACAAAGCCTGTGTGTCCATGTATGCTGATGATTCAACCATCTACATGTCAGCCACCACATCTAATGAAGTCACTGAAACCCTTAAGGAGCTGCAGTTTGTTGAGGAATAGGTGAGCTGCAGTCTGTTGAGGAATAGGGGAGCTGCAGTCTGTTGAGGAATAGGGGAGCTGCAGTCTGTTGAGGAATAGGGGAGCTGCAGTCTGTTGAGGAATAGGGGAGCTGCAGTCTGTTGAGGAATAGGGGAGCTGCAGTCTGTTGAGGAATAGGGGAGCTGCAGTCTGGTTTAGGAATAGGTGAGCTGCAGTCTGGTTTAGGAATAGGGGAGCTGCAGTCTGGTTTAGGAATAGGGGAGCTGCAGTCTGTTTAGGAATAGGGGAGCTGCAGTCTGTTGAGGAATAGGGGAGCTGCAGTCTGTTGAGGAATAGGTGAGCTGCAGTCTGGTTTAGGAATAGGGGAGCTGCAGTCTGTTTAGGAATAGGTGAGCTGCAGTCTGGTTTAGGAATAGGGGAGCTGCAGTCTGTTTAGGAATAGGGGAGCTGCAGTCTGAGGAATAGGGGAGCTGCAGTCTGTTGAGGAATAGGGGAGCTGCAGTCTGTTGAGGAATAGGGGAGCTGCAGTCTGTTGAGGAATAGGTGAGCTGCAGTCTGTTGAGGAATAGGGGAGCTGCAGTCTGTTGAGGAATAGGGGAGCTGCAGTCTGTTGAGGAATAGGGGAGCTGCAGTCTGTTGAGGAATAGGGGAGCTGCAGTCTGTTGAGGAATAGGGGAGCTGCAGTCTGTTGAGGAATAGGGGAGCTGCAGTCTGTTGAGGAATAGGGGAGCTGCAGTCTGTTTAGGAATAGGGGAGCTGCAGTCTGGTTTAGGAATAGGGGAGCTGCAGTCTGTTGAGGAATAGGTGAGCTGCAGTCTGGTTTAGGAATAGGGGAGCTGCAGTCTGTTGAGGAATAGGGGAGCTGCAGTCTGTTGAGGAATAGGGGAGCTGCAGTCTGTTGAGGAATAGGGGACCAGTAATAAACTGGTCCTGAACCAAGAGCTTTATATTTGGTAGAAATCATTCCCTAAGCTGTAAGGAATGTGGTTTAAAAAACCCCAGATGAAGCAACACCTCACGGCCTCTCCCCTATTTGACCTAGATATTTGTTGTGTGTATTGATATGTAAGTTATGTACCATTTAAAAAAAATGTGTTTTGTGCTTGAGCTGTTCTTGTCTATTTAATGTTCTCTATTATGTCATGTTTCATGTTTTGTGTGGAGCCCAGGAAGAGTAGCTGCTGCTTTCGCAACAGCTAATGGGGATCCTAATGAAATGCAGCAAAACAATAAGTGGATTTGAACTCTTCGTTACCATGTAAACGGGACGTGTAAATTCATTCACACCAGACAATGAAGATGTATCATGCTCTCCCTCCTCCGTGAAAAGAAATTTGAGCGCATCCAACCACCGCTGTAACGCTGGTGTAACGCTGGTGTAACGCTGGTGTAACGCCGCTTGTTGGAGGCGGGGCAGAGAACAGATTGACAAAACGCCAGTGTTTCTCTGCCATCGCTCGCTCTGTGACTGACAGGCGACTGTCCTATCAACACTAGAAGATGCATATCGGTCATTCTAGCGGGAGAAGGCTAAACGGACATTTCTGACTAGCGAATTTAAATTTTTGAATAAAAAGAAGCCATGTTAATTTATGAAGTAGAAAAAGTAGGCGGCTTACAATGTGTTATTTAGCCGACAAACGGCGCTTATGGAAAACCTTTGTTTAGTTCACATCTTTCGACCAGGGCCCTGTTAAAGATAGTAACTGTGTGTTCTTCAAGCCTGGCCCTGGAGAGCTATTTAAATATATATCTATCTAAACTTTATTATTCCCACTACCAGTTCACGTTCCTGAACTTTATTATTCCCAGTACCAGGTGACATTCCTCAACTTTATTCTTCCTGTTCCCAGGTGACGTTCCTGTGCAGTACCATACTGAACTTTGAGGGTCTGCGGATGCGGACCCCTGAGGCCCTGAGCATGGACTCTGCTCTGTTTGAGCTGCTGAAGAGGTGCCAGCAGACCTGCTCCTACGCTGCCCAGTTCAACACCTCCGTCTCCTCCATAGAGCTACAGCTGCTGCACAGACTGGTGAGTACTGACCCCTAGCTACAGCTGCTCCACAGACTGGTGAGTACTGACCCCTAGCTACAGCTGCTCCACAGACTGGTGAGTACTGACCCCTAGCTACAGCTGCTGCACAGACTGGTGAGTACTGACCCCTAGCTACAGCTGCTGCACAGACTGGTGAGTACTGACCCCTAGCTACAGCTGCTGCACAGACTGGTGAGTACTGACCCCTAGCTACAGCTGCTGCACAGACTGGTGAGTACTGACCCCTAGCTACAGCTGCTCCACAGACTGGTGAGTACTGACCCCTAGCTACAGCTGCTCCACAGACTGGTGAGTACTGACCCCTAGCTACAGCTGCTCCACAGACTGGTGAGTACTGACCCCTAGCTACAGCTGCTCCACAGACTGGTGAGTACTTACGTGTTAATTGGACACACATTGAAAGGAAATGCCAGAAACCAGCAGACACTCTGCCCTCTGACACTAGGTTTTCACTCCAAGCCTAGTCTAGCACACCTGATTTCAAGTATTTTAGCTGGTCGATATGCTGAATCGGCTTAGTTACAACTGGGGTTAGAGAAATCCTACAGGAGGGTACCTCTCCAGGGACAGGGCTGATATAGGGGTACCAAATCCTACAGGAGGGTACCTCTCCAGGGACAGGGCTGATATAGGGGTACCAAATCCTACAGGAGGGTACCTCTCCAGGGACAGGGCTGATATGGGGGTACCATTAGGGACTTTCCTTACTCTCCCATCTCTCCTCAAACTCAGAGCCCGGCGTTGGAGCTGCCCATCGGCAGCCCTGATTGGCTAGCTTGTGCCCAGAAACAGCTGGGTCAGGAGCTGGCTACCCAGGGGGCTGTGCAAGAGGAGCGCGAGCAGCAGCTGGACGTTGCCACGGAATCACTGCAGCTATTGGTGGACAGCATCAAGGGCATCCTGTCCAATCACAACCGCCAGCTGTCTGACGTCAAACACCTTCTGAGGGCCATGGCCAAGGTACGGGGCAGACACACACAGAGAGATGGATACACACACACACAGAGAGATGGATACACACACACACAGAGAGATGGATACACACACACACAGAGAGATGGATACACACACACACAGAGAGATGGATACACACACACACAGAGAGATGGATACACACACACACAGAGAGATGGATACACACACACACAGAGAGATGGATACACACACACACAGAGAGATGGATACACACACACACAGAGAGATGGATACACACACACACAGAGAGATGGATACACACACACCACCTGCTGCCGGCCATGGCCAAGGTACGGGAGACACACACACACAGAGCGATGGACACACACACACACACACACACACACACACACACACACACACACACACACACACACACACACACACACACACACACAGAGAGATGGATACACACACACCACCTGCTGCCGGCCATGGCCAAGGTACGGGGCAGACACACACAGAGCGATGGACACACACACACACACAGAGAGATGGATACACACACCACCTGCTGCCGGCCATGGCTAAGGTACGGGCAGTGACACAAACAGGGAGACATGTACAGATGCATGATACTCTCAGCAATCCACTACGCAACTTTCACAATGATTTATTTGTTAGAAACACCTTCCTAACTGATCTGACCTCCACCCACTCTGTTTGTCCCTGCGTGGCCCCCATACCGTAGCAAAGATGGTGGATAAATGAAGATGTCTTTAATCAGGCTGTTTACTATAACAAAAAACAGCTGGGTCTGGTCTACTTAGTTCATTGACTGTAGATGAACCAGATAACAGCTGGGTCTGGTCTACTTAGTTCATTGACTGTATAATATGAACCAGATAACAGCTGGGTCTGGTCTACTTAGTTCATTGACTGTATAATATGAACCAGATAACAGCTGGGTCTGGTCTACTTAGTTCATTGACTGTAGATGAACCAGATAACAGCTGGGTCTGGTCTACTTAGTTCATTGACTGTATAATATGAACCAGATAACAGCTGGGTCTGGTCTACTTAGTTCATTGACTGTATAATATGAACCAGATAACAGCTGGGTCTGGTCTACTTAGTTCATTGACTGTATAATATGAACCAGATAACAGCTGGGTCTGGTCTACTTAGTTCATTGACTGTATAATATGAACCAGATAACAGCTGGGTCTGGTCTACTTAGTTCATTGACTGTATAATATGAACCAGATAACAGCTGGGTCTGGTCTACTTAGTTCATTGACTGTATAATATGAACCAGATAACAGCTGGGTCTGGTCTACTTAGTTCATTGACTGTAGATGAACCAGATAACAGCTGGGTCTGGTCTACTTAGTTCATTGACTGTATAATATGAACCAGATAACAGCTGGGTCTGGTCTACTTAGTTCACTGACTGTAGATGAACCAGATAACAGCTGGGTCTGGTCTACTTAGTTCATTGACTGTATAATATGAACCAGATAACAGCTGGGTCTGGTCTACTTAGTTCACTGACTGTAGATGAACCAGATAACAGCTGGGTCTGGTCTACTTAGTTCATTGACTGTATAATATGAACCAGATAACAGCTGGGTCTGGTCTACTTAGTTCATTGACTGTATAATATGAACCAGATAACAGCTGGGTCTGGTCTACTTAGTTCATTGACTGTAGATGAACCAGATAACAGCTGGGTCTGGTCTACTTAGTTCATTGACTGTATAATATGAACCAGATAACAGCTGGGTCTGGTCTACTTAGTTCATTGACTGTATAATATGAACCAGATAACAGCTGGGTCTGGTCTACTTAGTTCATTGACTGTATAATATGAACCAGATAACAGCTGGGTCTGGTCTACTTAGTTCATTGACTGTATAATATGAACCAGATAACAGCTGGGTCTGGTCTACTTAGTTCATTGACTGTATAATATGAACCAGATAACAGCTGGGTCTGGTCTACTTAGTTCATTGACTGTATAATATGAGCCAGATAACAGCTGGGTCTGGTCTACTTAGTTCATTGACTGTATAATATGAACCAGATAACAGCTGGGTCTGGTCTACTTAGTTCATTGACTGTATAATATGAACCAGATAACAGCTGGGTCTGGTCTACTTAGTTCATTGACTGTAGATGAACCAGATAACAGCTGGGTCTGGTCTACTTAGTTCATTGACTGTATAATATGAACCAGATAACAGCTGGGTCTGGTCTACTTAGTTCATTGACTGTAGATGAACCAGATAACAGCTGGGTCTGGTCTACTTAGTTCATTGACTGTATAATATGAACCAGATAACAGCTGGGTCTGGTCTACTTAGTTCATTGACTGTATAATATGAACCAGATAACAGCTGGGTCTGGTCTACTTAGTTCATTGACTGTATAATATGAACCAGATAACAGCTGGGTCTGGTCTACTTAGTTCATTGACTGTATAATATGAACCAGATAACAGCTGGGTCTGGTCTACTTAGTTCATTGACTGTATAATATGAACCAGATAACAGCTGGGTCTGGTCTACTTAGTTCATTGACTGTATAATATGAACCAGATAACAGCTGGGTCTGGTCTACTTAGTTCATTGACTGTATAATATGAACCAGATAACAGCTGGGTCTGGTCTACTTAGTTCATTGACTGTATAATATGAACCAGATAACAGCTGGGTCTGGTCTACTTAGTTCATTGACTGTAGATGAACCAGATAACAGCTGGGTCTGGTCTACTTAGTTCATTGACTGTATAATATGAACCAGATAACAGCTGGGTCTGGTCTACTTAGTTCATTGACTGTAGATGAACCAGATAACAGCTGGGTCTGGTCTACTTAGTTCATTGACTGTATAATATGAACCAGATAACAGCTGGGTCTGGTCTACTTAGTTTATTGACTGTAGATGAACCAGATAACAGCTGGGTCTGGTCTACTTAGTTCATTGACTGTATAATATGAACCAGATAACAGCTGGGTCTGGTCTACTTAGTTCATTGACTGTATAATATGAACCAGATAACAGCTGGGTCTGGTCTACTTAGTTCATTGACTGTAGATGAACCAGATAACAGCTGGGTCTGGTCTACTTAGTTCATTGACTGTATAATATGAACCAGATAACAGCTGGGTCTGGTCTACTTAGTTCATTGACTGTATAATATGAACCAGATAACAGCTGGGTCTGGTCTACTT
The DNA here is from genome assembly GCF_965601325.2 of Salmo salar. Taxonomy (NCBI): domain Eukaryota; kingdom Metazoa; phylum Chordata; class Actinopteri; order Salmoniformes; family Salmonidae; genus Salmo; species Salmo salar. Next base: position 99,204,035 of record NC_138293.1, read on the forward strand.
AGTTCATTGACTGTATAATATGAACCAGATAACAGCTGGGTCTGGTCTACTTAGTTCATTGACTGTAGATGAACCAGATAACAGCTGGTCTGGTCTACTTAGTTCATTGACTGTATAATATGAACCAGATAACAGCTGGGTCTGGTCTACTTAGTTCATTGACTGTATAATATGAACCAGATAACAGCTGGGTCTGGTCTACTTAGTTCATTGACTGTAGATGAACCAGATAACAGCTGGGTCTGGTCTACTTAGTTTATTGACTGTAGATGAACCAGATAACAGCTGGGTCTGGTCTACTTAGTTCATTGACTGTATAATATGAACCAGATAACAGCTGGGTCTGGTCTACTTAGTTCATTGACTGTATAATATGAACCAGATAACAGCTGGGTCTGGTCTACTTAGTTCATTGACTGTAGATGAACCAGATAACAGCTGGGTCTGGTCTACTTAGTTCATTGACTGTATAATATGAACCAGATAACAGCTGGGTCTGGTCTACTTAGTTCATTGACTGTAGATGAACCAGATAACAGCTGGGTCTGGTCTACTTAGTTCATTGACTGTATAATATGAACCAGATAACAGCTGGGTCTGGTCTACTTAGTTCATTGACTGTATAATATGAACCAGATAACAGCTGGGTCTGGTCTACTTAGTTCATTGACTGTAGATGAACCAGATAACAGCTGGGTCTGGTCTACTTAGTTCATTGACTGTATAATATGAACCAGATAACAGCTGGGTCTGGTCTACTTAGTTCATTGACTGTATAATATGAACCAGATAACAGCTGGGTCTGGTCTACTTAGTTCATTGACTGTATAATATGAACCAGATAACAGCTGGGTCTGGTCTACTTAGTTCATTGACTGTATAATATGAACCAGATAACAGCTGGGTCTGGTCTACTTAGTTCATTGACTGTATAATATGAACCAGATAACAGCTGGGTCTGGTCTACTTAGTTCATTGACTGTATAATATGAACCAGATAACAGCTGGGTCTGGTCTACTTAGTTCATTGACTGTATAATATGAACCAGATAACAGCTGGGTCTGGTCTACTTAGTTCATTGACTGTATAATATGAACCAGATAACAGCTGGGTCTGGTCTACTTAGTTCATTGACTGTAGATGAACCAGATAACAGCTGGGTCTGGTCTACTTAGTTCATTGACTGTATAATATGAACCAGATAACAGCTGGGTCTGGTCTACTTAGTTCATTGACTGTATAATATGAACCAGATAACAGCTGGGTCTGGTCTACTTAGTTCATTGACTGTATATGAACCAGATAACAGCTGGGTCTGGTCTACTTAGTTCATTGACTGTATAATATGAACCAGATAACAGCTGGGTCTGGTCTACTTAGTTCATTGACTGTATAATATGAACCAGATAACAGCTGGGTCTGGTCTACTTAGTTCATTGACTGTATAATATGAACCAGATAACAGCTGGGTCTGGTCTACTTAGTTCATTGACTGTATAATATGAACCAGATAACAGCTGGGTCTGGTCTACTTAGTTCATTGACTGTATAATATGAACCAGATAACAGCTGGGTCTGGTCTACTTAGTTCATTGACTGTAGATGAACCAGATAACAGCTGGGTCTGGTCTACTTAGTTCATTGACTGTATAATATGAACCAGATAACAGCTGGGTCTGGTCTACTTAGTTCATTGACTGTAGATGAACCAGATAACAGCTGGGTCTGGTCTACTTAGTTCATTGACTGTATATGAACCAGATAACAGCTGGGTCTGGTCTACTTAGTTCATTGACTGTATAATATGAACCAGATAACAGCTGGGTCTGGTCTACTTAGTTCATTGACTGTAGATGAACCAGATAACAGCTGGGTCTGGTCTACTTAGTTCATTGACTGTATAATATGAACCAGATAACAGCTGGGTCTGGTCTACTTAGTTCATTGACTGTATAATATGAACCAGATAACAGCTGGGTCTGGTCTACTTAGTTCATTGACTGTATAATATGAACCAGATAACAGCTGGGTCTGGTCTACTTAGTTCATTGACTGTATAATATGAACCAGATAACAGCTGGGTCTGGTCTACTTAGTTCATTGACTGTATAATATGAACCAGATAACAGCTGGGTCTGGTCTACTTAGTTCATTGACTGTATAATATGAACCAGATAACAGCTGGGTCTGGTCTACTTAGTTCATTGACTGTAGATGAACCAGATAACAGCTGGGTCTGGTCTACTTAGTTCATTGACTGTATAATATGAACCAGATAACAGCTGGGTCTGGTCTACTTAGTTCATTGACTGTATAATATGAACCAGATAACAGCTGGGTCTGGTCTACTTAGTTCATTGACTGTAGATGAACCAGATAACAGCTGGGTCTGGTCTACTTAGTTCATTGACTGTATAATATGAACCAGATAACAGCTGGGTCTGGTCTACTTAGTTCATTGACTGTAGATGAACCAGATAACAGCTGGGTCTGGTCTACTTAGTTCATTGACTGTATAATATGAACCAGATAACAGCTGGGTCTGGTCTACTTAGTTCATTGACTGTATAATATGAACCAGATAACAGCTGGGTCTGGTCTACTTAGTTCATTGACTGTATAATATGAACCAGATAACAGCTGGGTCTGGTCTACTTAGTTCATTGACTGTATAATATGAACCAGATAACAGCTGGGTCTGGTCTACTTAGTTCATTGACTGTATAATATGAACCAGATAACAGCTGGGTCTGGTCTACTTAGTTCATTGACTGTATAATATGAACCAGATAACAGCTGGGTCTGGTCTACTTAGTTCATTGACTGTATAATATGAACCAGATAACAGCTGGGTCTGGTCTACTTAGTTCATTGACTGTATAATATGAACCAGATAACAGCTGGGTCTGGTCTACTTAGTTCATTGACTGTAGATGAACCAGATAACAGCTGGGTCTGGTCTACTTAGTTCATTGACTGTATAATATGAACCAGATAACAGCTGGGTCTGGTCTACTTAGTTCATTGACTGTAGATGAACCAGATAACAGCTGGGTCTGGTCTACTTAGTTCATTGACTGTATAATATGAACCAGATAACAGCTGGGTCTGGTCTACTTAGTTTATTGACTGTAGATGAACCAGATAACAGCTGGGTCTGGTCTACTTAGTTCATTGACTGTATAATATGAACCAGATAACAGCTGGGTCTGGTCTACTTAGTTCATTGACTGTATAATATGAACCAGATAACAGCTGGGTCTGGTCTACTTAGTTCATTGACTGTATAATATGAACCAGATAACAGCTGGGTCTGGTCTACTTAGTTCATTGACTGTATAATATGAACCAGATAACAGCTGGGTCTGGTCTACTTAGTTCATTGACTGTATAATATGAACCAGATAACAGCTGGGTCTGGTCTACTTAGTTCATTGACTGTATAATATGAACCAGATAACAGCTGGGTCTGGTCTACTTAGTTCATTGACTGTAATGAACCAGATAACAGCTGGGTCTGGTCTACTTAGTTTATTGACTGTAGATGAACCAGATAACAGCTGGGTCTGGTCTACTTAGTTCATTGACTGTATAATATGAACCAGATAACAGCTGGGTCTGGTCTACTTAGTTCATTGACTGTATAATATGAACCAGATAACAGCTGGGTCTGGTCTACTTAGTTCATTGACTGTAGATGAACCAGATAACAGCTGGGTCTGGTCTACTTAGTTCATTGACTGTATAATATGAACCAGATAACAGCTGGGTCTGGTCTACTTAGTTCATTGACTGTAGATGAACCAGATAACAGCTGGATCTGGTCTACTTAGTTCATTGACTGTATAATATGAACCAGATAACAGCTGGGTCTGGTCTACTTAGTTCATTGACTGTATAATATGAACCAGATAACAGCTGGGTCTGGTCTACTTAGTTCATTGACTGTAGATGAACCAGATAACAGCTGGGTCTGGTCTACTTAGTTCATTGACTGTATAATATGAACCAGATAACAGCTGGGTCTGGTCTACTTAGTTCATTGACTGTAATGAACCAGATAACAGCTGGGTCTGGTCTACTTAGTTCATTGACTGTATAATATGAACCAGATAACAGCTGGGTCTGGTCTACTTAGTTCATTGACTGTATAATATGAACCAGATAACAGCTGGGTCTGGTCTACTTAGTTCATTGACTGTATAATATGAACCAGATAACAGCTGGGTCTGGTCTACTTAGTTCATTGACTGTATAATATGAACCAGATAACAGCTGGGTCTGGTCTACTTAGTTCATTGACTGTATAATATGAACCAGATAACAGCTGGGTCTGGTCTACTTAGTTCATTGACTGTATAATATGAACCAGATAACAGCTGGGTCTGGTCTACTTAGTTCATTGACTGTATAATATGAACCAGATAACAGCTGGGTCTGGTCTACTTAGTTCATTGACTGTATAATGAACCAGATAACAGCTGGGTCTGGTCTACTTAGTTCATTGACTGTATAATATGAACCAGATAACAGCTGGGTCTGGTCTACTTAGTTATTGACTGTATAATATGAACCAGATAACAGCTGGGTCTGGTCTACTTAGTTCATTGACTGTATAATATGAACCAGATAACAGCTGGGTCTGGTCTACTTAGTTCATTGACTGTAGATGAACCAGATAACAGCTGGGTCTGGTCTACTTAGTTCATTGACTGTAGATGAACCAGATAACAGCTGGGTCTGGTCTACTTAGTTCATTGACTGTATAATATGAACCAGATAACAGCTGGGTCTGGTCTACTTAGTTCATTGACTGTAGATGAACCAGATAACAGCTGGGTCTGGTCTACTTAGTTCATTGACTGTAGATGAACCAGATAACAGCTGGGTCTGGTCTACTTAGTTCATTGACTGTATAATATGAACCAGATAACAGCTGGGTCTGGTCTACTTAGTACATTGACTGTATAATATGAGCCAGATAACAGCTGGGTTTGGTCTACTTAGTTCATTGACTGTATAATATGAACCAGATAACAGCTGGGTCTGGTCTACTTAGTTCATTGACTGTAGATGAACCAGATAACAGCTGGGTCTGGTCTACTTAGTTCATTGACTGTATAATATGAACCAGATAACAGCTGGGTCTGGTCTACTTAGTTCATTGACTGTATAATATGAACCAGATAACAGCTGGGTCTGGTCTACTTAGTTCATTAACTGTAGATGAACCAGATAACAGCTGGGTTTGGTCTACTTAGTTCATTGACTGTATAATATGAACCAGATAACAGCTGGGTCTGGTCTACTTAGTTCATTGACTGTATAATATGAACCAGATAACAGCTGGGTCTGGTCTACTTAGTTTATTGACTGTAGATGAACCAGATAACAGCTGGGTCTGGTCTACTTAGTTCATTGACTGTATAATATGAACCAGATAACAGCTGGGTCTGGTCTACTTAGTTTATTGACTGTAGATGAACCAGATAACAGCTGGGTCTGGTCTACTTAGTTCATTGACTGTATAATATGAACCAGATAACAGCTGGGTCTGGTCTACTTAGTTCATTGACTGTATAATATGAACCAGATAACAGCTGGGTCTGGTCTACTTAGTTCATTGACTGTAGATGAACCAGATAACAGCTGGGTCTGGTCTACTTAGTTCATTGACTGTATAATATGAACCAGATAACAGCTGGGTCTGGTCTACTTAGTTCATTGACTGTATAATATGAACCAGATAACAGCTGGGTCTGGTCTACTTAGTTCATTGACTGTATAATATGAACCAGATAACAGCTGGGTCTGGTCTACTTAGTTCATTGACTGTAGATGAACCAGATAACAGCTGGATCTGGTCTACTTAGTTCATTGACTGTATAATATGAACCAGATAACAGCTGGGTCTGGTCTACTTAGTTCATTGACTGTATAATATGAACCAGATAACAGCTGGGTCTGGTCTACTTAGTTCATTGACTGTAGATGAACCAGATAACAGCTGGGTCTGGTCTACTTAGTTTATTGACTGTAGATGAACCAGATAACAGCTGGGTCTGGTCTACTTAGTTCATTGACTGTATAATATGAACCAGATAACAGCTGGGTCTGGTCTACTTAGTTCATTGACTGTATAATATGAACCAGATAACAGCTGGGTCTGGTCTACTTAGTTCATTGACTGTAGATGAACCAGATAACAGCTGGGTCTGGTCTACTTAGTTCATTGACTGTATAATATGAACCAGATAACAGCTGGGTCTGGTCTACTTAGTTCATTGACTGTAGATGAACCAGATAACAGCTGGATCTGGTCTACTTAGTTCATTGACTGTATAATATGAACCAGATAACAGCTGGGTCTGGTCTACTTAGTTCATTGACTGTATAATATGAACCAGATAACAGCTGGGTCTGGTCTACTTAGTTCATTGACTGTAGATGAACCAGATAACAGCTGGGTCTGGTCTACTTAGTTCATTGACTGTATAATATGAACCAGATAACAGCTGGGTCTGGTCTACTTAGTTCATTGACTGTATAATATGAACCAGATAACAGCTGGGTCTGGTCTACTTAGTTCATTGACTGTATAATATGAACCAGATAACAGCTGGGTCTGGTCTACTTAGTTCATTGACTGTAGATGAACCAGATAACAGCTGGGTCTGGTCTACTTAGTTCATTGACTGTATAATATGAACCAGATAACAGCTGGGTCTGGTCTACTTAGTTCATTGACTGTATAATATGAACCAGATAACAGCTGGGTCTGGTCTACTTAGTTCATTGACTGTATAATATGAACCAGATAACAGCTGGGTCTGGTCTACTTAGTTCACTGACTGTATAATATGAACCAGATAACAGCTGGGTCTGGTCTACTTAGTTTATTGACTGTATAATATGAACCAGATAACAGCTGGGTCTGGTCTACTTAGTTCATTGACTGTATAATATGAACCAGATAACAGCTGGGTCTGGTCTACTTAGTTCATTGACTGTAGATGAACCAGATAACAGCTGGGTCTGGTCTACTTAGTTCATTGACTGTAGATGAACCAGATAACAGCTGGGTCTGGTCTACTTAGTTCATTGACTGTATAATATGAACCAGATAACAGCTGGGTCTGGTCTACTTAGTTCATTGACTGTAGATGAACCAGATAACAGCTGGGTCTGGTCTACTTAGTTCATTGACTGTAGATGAACCAGATAACAGCTGGGTCTGGTCTACTTAGTTCATTGACTGTATAATATGAACCAGATAACAGCTGGGTCTGGTCTACTTAGTACATTGACTGTATAATATGAGCCAGATAACAGCTGGGTTTGGTCTACTTAGTTCATTGACTGTATAATATGAACCAGATAACAGCTGGGTCTGGTCTACTTAGTTCATTGACTGTATAATATGAACCAGATAACAGCTGGGTCTCGTCTACTTAGTTCATTGACTGTATAATATGAACCAGATAACAGCTGGGTCTGGTCTACTTAGTTCATTGACGGTAGATGAACCAGTGAAATGTCTTTCTCTTCTGTCTCTCCCGTAGGACGAGGAGAACGCGCTGGCGGAGGGGGAGGAAGTGACCTACGAGGGCAGCGTCCGCCAGTTCCTGTTGGAGTACAAGGCGTGGCAGGACAACGTGCAGATCGTGCTGTTCACTGTCGTCCAGGCAACGGGCCAGCCCCGAGGGGGAGGGGCCAGTCAGGAGGGGGTGGAGCTACTGCAGGAGATACCTGCTACCCTGAAGGAGCTACACACACAGAGCACCAGGTACACACACACACACACACACACACACACACACACACACACACACACACACACACACACACACACACACACACACCCTGAATGAGCTACAAACACCCCTACCTGTACTGACAGTGGCCACCCTGTCCCTCTGTCTTCAGTGTGTATAACCGCCTGGTTGGCTTTGCGTCTCCGTTGGTGACAGAGAGGGGTGGAGACTGTTCCAGCCCCACCTCTACGGCTCAGACCAGCTTCGCTGCAGGTAACTACATCGCCCTTATTGTGCGCTACCCTGGCTGAGGGCACCCTACTCCCAATGTGGTGCACTACTATGGGCACTAGGTCAAAAGTAGGGCACTACATAGGGAATAGGGGGCCCTTTGTTTAATGTGATAACCTGTGTTAAATACCAGAATGATTAAAAATGGCATCTCGCTTCAGAGCTCACAGGCAATGATTACTCTCTCCCGTTCTCTTCTCTTTACGATCTTTCTCTCCTTCTTGCTCTTTCCTTTCCTCTCTCTCTCTCTCTCTCTCTCTTTTCTCTCTCTCTCTCTTTCTCTTTCTCTTTCTCTCTCTCTCTCTTCTTTCTTTCTTTCTTTCTTTCTTTCTGTCTCTCTTCCTGCCTTTCTTTCTTTCTTTCTTTCTCTCTTTCTTTCTTTCTTTCTTTCTTTCTTTCTTTCTTTCTTTTCCCCCTTCTCCCCCCAGCGGTTAGGTGCAGTGGTGTGAAGACTCAGACGGACTCAATGTCCCAGAATTCACGCAAGCTCCTCCCCCGTAACCTTGGCACCCCGGCGGACACCCCCCCCAGCGCTCAGATGATGACCAGCAAGGGTCTGAATCCCAGCCCCAAACGGGCTGTACGCGACCCCAAGACGGGACGAGGTACGACCCCTAACCTCCATCTAACCCCTGACCTTCAATTCAATGAGTGTATAATTAGAAGGAGCAGCAGTACTGCTGCCTAACTGTCCCAAATGGCCCCCTATTCCATATAGACTGCTGCCTAACTGTCCCAAATGCCCCCCTATTCCATATAGACTGCTGCCTAACTGTCCCAAATGGCCCCCTATTCCATATAGACTGCTGCCTAACTGTCCCAAATGGCCCCCTATTCCATATAGACTGCTGCCTAACTGTCCCAAATGGCCCCCTATTCCATATAGACTGCTGCCTAACTGTCCCAAATGGCCCCCTATTCCATATAGACTGCTGCCTAACTGTCCCAAATGGCCCCCTATTCCATATAGACTGCTGCCTAACTGTCCCAAATGGCCCCCTATTCTATATAGACTGCTGCCTAACTGTCCCAAATGGCCCCCTATTCCATATAGACTGCTACCCTAACTGTCCCAAACGGGACCCTATTCCACATAGACTGCTGCCTAACTGTCCCAAATGGGACCCTATTCCACATAGACTGCTGCCTAACTGTCCCAAATGCCCCCCTATTCTATATAGACTGCTGCCTAACTGTCCCAAATGGCCCCCTATTCCATATAGACTGCTACCCTAACTGTCCCAAACGGGACCCTATTCCACATAGACTGCTACCCTAACTGTCCCAAATGGCCCCCTATTCCACATAGACTGCTACCCTAACTGTCCCAAATGGCCCCCTATTCCATATAGACTACTACCCTAACTGTCCCAAATGGCCCCCTATTCCATATAGACTGCTACCCTAACTGTCCCAAACGGGACCCTATTCCATATAGTCTGCTGCCCAACTGTCCCAAACGGGACCCTATTCCATATAGTCTGCTGCCCAACTGTCCCAAATGGTACCCTATTCGATATAGTACAACAGTAGAGCACTGACTGTACAAAACATTAGGAACACCTCTCTAATATTGAGTTGCACCCCTCTTTGCCCTCAGAACAGCCTCAATTCGTCGGGGTTTGGACTCCACAAGGTGTTGAAAGCATTCCACAGGGATGCTGGCCCATGTTGACTCCAATGCTTCCCACAGTTGTGTCCAGTTGGCTAGATGTCCTTTGGGTGGTGGACCATTCTTGATACACACGGAAACTGTGGAGCGTGAAAACCCAGCAGCGTTGCATTTCTTGACACAAACCGGTGCACCTGGCATCTACTACCATACCCCGTTAAAAGTCAATTCAATATTTTGTCTTGCCCATTCACCCTCTGAATGGCACACATACAGCTGTGGCCAAAAGTTTTGAGAATGACAGAAATATTAATTTCCACAAAGTCTGCTGCCTCAGTGTCTTTAGATATTTTTGTCAGATGTTACTATGGAATACTGAAGTATAATTACAAGCATTTCATAAGTGTCAAAGGCTTTTATTGACAATTACATGAAGTTGATGCAAAGAGTCAATATTTGCAGTGTTGACCCTTCTTTTTCAAGACCTCTGCAATCCACCCTGGCATGCTGTCAATTAACTTCTGGGCCACATCCTGACTGATGGCAGCCCATTCTTGCATAATCAATGCTTGGAGCTTGTCAGAATTTGTGGGTTTCTGTTTGTCCACCCGCCTCTTGAGGATTGACCACAAGTTCTGAATGGGATTAAGGTCTGGGGAGGTTCCTGGCCATGGACCCAAAATATCGATGTCTTGTTTCCCGAGCCACTTAGTTATCACTTTTGCCTTATGGCAAGGTGCTCCATCATGCTGGAAAAGGCATTGTTCGTCTCCAAACTGTTCCTGGATGGTTGGGAGAAGTTGCTCTCGGAGGATGTGTTGGTACCATTCTTTATTCATGGGTGTGTTCTTAGGCAAAATTGTGAGTGAGCCCACTCCCTTGGCTGAGAAGCAACCCCACACATGAATGGTCTCAGGGTGCTTTACTGTTGGCATGACACAGGACTGATGGTAGCACTCACCTTGTCTTCTTCGAACAAGCTATTATCCGGATCCCCAAAACAATCAGAAAGGGCATTCATCAGAGAAAATGACTTTACCCCAGTCCTCAGCAATCCAATCCCTGTACCTTTTGCAGAATATCAGTCTGTCCCTGATGTTTTTCCTGGAGAGAAGTGGCTTCTTTGCTGCCCTTCTTGACACCAAGCCATCCTCCAAAAGCCTTCGCCTCACTGTGCGTGCAGATGCACTCACACCTGCCTGCTGCCATTCCTGAGCAAGCTCTGTACTGGTGGTGCCCCGATCCTGCAGCTGAATCAACTTTAGGAGATGGTCCTGGTGCTTGCTGGACTTTCTTGGGTGCCCTGAAGCCTTCTTCACAACAATTGAACCACTCTCCTTGAAGTTCTTGATGATTCGATAAATGGTTGAGTTAGGTGCAATCTTACTGGCAGCAATATCCTTGCCTGTGAAGCCCTTTTTGTGCAAAGCAATGATGACAGCACGTGTTTCCTTGCAGGTAACCATGGTTGACAGAGGAAGAACAATGATTCCAAACACCACCCTCCTTTTGAAGCTTCCAGTCTTTTATTTGAACTCAATCAGCATGACAGTGATCACCAGCCTTGTCCTCATCAACACTCACACCTGTGTTAACGAGAGAATCACTGACATGATGTCAGCTGGTCTTTTTGTGGCAGGGCTGAAATGCAGTGGAATTGTTTTTTTCAGTTAATTTGCATGGCAAAGAGGGACTTTGCAATTGATTGCAATTCATCTGATCACTCTTCATAACATTCTGGAGTATATGCAAATTGCCATCATACAAACTGAGGCATCAGACTTTGTGATAATTAATATTAGTGTCATTCTCAAAACTTTTGGCCACGACTGTAGACAATCCATGTCTCAATTGTCTCAAGGCTTAAAAATCCTTATTTAACCTGTCTCTCCCCTTCATCTACACTGATTTGAAGTGGATTTAATAAATGACGTCAATATGTGTGTATATATATATATATATATTTTTTTTTTATTTAACTAAGCAAGTCCGTTAAGAATAAATTCTTATTTACAATGACGGCCATACCCGGACGACGCTGGGCCAATTGTGCACCACCCTACGGGGACTCCCAATCACGGCCGGTTGTGATACGGCCTGGATTCAAACCAGGGTGTCTGTAGTGACACCTCAAGCACTGAGATGCAGTGCCTTAGATTGCTGCGCCACTCGGGAAATAAAATATAAAAAGTAACACAATAACATAACAATAAGAGGTTATATACAGGGGGCACCAGTACTGAGTCAGTGTGCAGGGTACAGGTTGGTTGAGGTAATTTGTACATGTAGGTAGGGGTGAAGTGACTATGCATAGATAATAAACTGCGAGTAGCAGCAGTGTACAAAATAAAGAGGGGGGGGGGGGTGTTATCGTAAATAGTCCAGTGGCCATTTTATGAATTGTTCAGCAGTCTTATGGCTTGGGGGAAGAAGCTGTTGAGGAGCCTTTTGATCCTAGACTTGGCGCTCCAATACCGCTTGCCGTGCGGGGGGCAGAGAAAACAGTCTATAACTTGGGTGATTGGAGTCTCTGACAATTTTTTGGGCTTTCCTCTGACACCGCCTATTGTATATAGGTCCTGGATGGCAGGAAGCTTGGCCCCAGTGATGTACTGGGCCGTACGCACTACCCTCTGTAGCACCTTAAGGTCAGATGCCGAGCAGTTGCCATACCAGGCAGTGATGCAACCGGTCAGGATGCTCTCAACGGTGCAGCTGTAGAACTTTTTGAGGATCTGGGGACCCATGCCAAATCTGTTGTGGTGGTTGACTCTGACGTGGTGGTGTGTGGTGACTCTGACGTGGTGGTGTGTGTGTGCTGCAGCTGTCCAGGAGAGGAACTCGTACGCGGTGAGCGTGTGGAAGAGGGTGAAAGCCAAGCTGGAGGGGAGAGACGTGGACCCCAACAGGAGGATGAGTGTCACTGAGCAGGTAACTACACACTGAGCAGGTAGAAACACACTGCTTTACACACTGAGCAGGTAACTACACACTGAGCAGGTAGAAACACACTGCTTTACACACTGAGCAGGTAACTACACACTGAGCAGGTAGAAACACACTGCTTTACACACTGAGCAGGTAACTACACACTGAGCAGGTAGCAACACGCTGCTTTACACACTGAGCAGGTAGCAACACGCTGCTTTATCAACTGAGCAGGTAGCAACACGCTGCTTTACACACTGAGCAGGTAGCAACACGCTGCTTTACACACTGAGCAGGTAGCAACACGCTGCTTTACACACTGAGCAGGTAGCAACACGCTGCTTTACACACTGAGCAGGTAGCAACACGCTGCTTTACACACTGAGCAGGTAGCAACACGCTGCTTTACACACTGAGCAGGTAGAAACACGCTGCTTTACACACTGAGCAGGTAGCAACACGCTGCTTTACACACTGAGCAGGTAGCAACACGCTGCTTTACACACTGAGCAGGTAGCAACACGCTGCTTTACACACTGAGCAGGTAGCAACACGCTGCTTTACACACTGAGCAGGTAGCAACACGCTGCTATACACACTGAGCAGGTAGCAACACGCTGCTATACACACTGAGCAGGTAGCAACACGCTGCTTTACACACTGAGCAGGTAGCAACACGCTGCTTTACACACTGAGCAGGTAGCAACACGCTGCTTTACACACTGAGCAGGTAGCAACACGCTGCTTTACACACTGAGCAGGTAGCAACACGCTGCTTTACACACTGAGCAGGTAGCAACACGCTGCTTTACACACTGAGCAGGTAGCAACACGCTGCTTTACACACTGAGCAGGTAGCAACACGCTGCTTTACACGCTGAGCAGGTAGCAACACGCTGCTTTACACGCTGAGCAGGTAGCAACACGCTGCTTTACACGCTGAGCAGGTAGCAACACGCTGCTTTACACGCTGAGCAGGTAGCAACACGCTGCTTTACACGCTGAGCAGCCAGCTACACGCTGCTTTACACGCTGAGCAGCCAGCTACACGCTGACTACACTTTCCTCTTTTGCCTTATCCCGGTCTCTCTCTCTCTCCTCTTCTCCTGCTCTCCCTCTCCTCCTACTCCATCCCTCTCTCCCCTACCTGTCTCCCCACCTCCCCTCTCTCCCTCTCCTCTCCAGGTGGACTGTGTGATAAAGGAGGCCACCAATGTGGACAACCTGTCCCAGCTGTACGAGGGCTGGACAGCCTGGGTGTGAATGGTGTCTCCCTGTGGTTCCAGCACACAACAGAGCCTCGCAGAGGGAGGGTTAGACATCCAACCCAACCTCCAGACCAGACACCCGGATACGTTCCTGCCCTGTTCTGGCAGGGTTAGGGTTAGGTGTGTCTGTCTGGGCCTGGGGGGTGAAGGAAGGAGAGGAGGAGCCACTGGAGCAGCAGCACCCAACCGTGCCACACGCTGATGGGGAAGGAGGGGGAGAGGGGGGGGGTCAAGATACTCCCCCCACCCCGATATAACCTCCTAGGGGTCCACCATGGAACCCCTACTCCTGTACCGTAGCAGCACTAGAGCTGTCTGCCTGGCTGATTGGCTGGCTAAACCCAGTCCCACCCAACCTGCCACCTGGCAATAGACCAAGCTAACACAACCAGCTAAAGGGTCACTCTGCAGTCTGTCTGCAGCCAGATCTGACCACTCTGCTTGTCTGTACGGGTGGGGGGGTCTGTCTGGGACAGGAAGGGGAGCAGAGGAATTGGTAGGGAAGGTATGGTGATAAGGCCCTCCCCCTCTACCCTATGTTTTGAATAACCTTTACCCTCCCCTAATGAAAACCACCACCACCCTCCACTCACTGTTACCACCGATGACAACCCCCCCTTTAACAGTTGAGCTGGTTTACCCAGCAATGCCGTTGGGTTTGGACCTCATTTTAAAGGGGCGGAGAAACAGGAGGCTTTGCCAGGTGTGGTCTGAAGAGCTGATTGGCTGCGCCTGTTTTTAAAGCAATCTCCTCCCTGATGGTACAGTGATTCTGATTGGCCAGCGACTGAGCTGCGTGAGTTGTGATTGGGCAGGTGTGGAGTGGGGGAAAGGGAAGAATCTGTTGGCTCAATGGACTCCATCCAAGCCTGAGAGGGAAAATGATTCCAGGAAATAAAATGGTGTAATCAGACTGTCTTTTTTCTTTTTTTCTTCTCTTAAACATTTATTGTAAAACTGAAGAAAAAAATACTTATTTTACAAAGCTCTTTAGAAATTGTGTATCACACAAGTTTGACATTAAAAATGGATTATCAAGTGGAGATGTTTTTTTGGGGGGAGAAGATTCAGTCGTGTGGTGTTTTCTTTTTATTTATACGTTTCGGCACTGCGTAACGATGTGCCTCAAGTTAACTAATCCTATTGTCTGAAGTTACCTTTTTTTTGTTGAGGGGAGTTAAGATTTCGGGATTGACTGAGAAAGGATAACAAAGTGGGCAAAGTTCTAGCTAGTTACTATCTGAACCTTGGTCTACGTCCCAAACAGCACCATA
Organism: Salmo salar; assembly: GCF_965601325.2. Classification (NCBI taxonomy): domain Eukaryota; kingdom Metazoa; phylum Chordata; class Actinopteri; order Salmoniformes; family Salmonidae; genus Salmo; species Salmo salar. The sequence continues at coordinate 99,219,163 of NC_138293.1, forward strand.
TCCCCTATACAGTGCACTACTTTTGACCAGAGACATATGGGTCAAAGGTCGTGCCCTAAATAGGGAATAGGGTGCCATTTGGAATGCAAGCCTTGACCTGAGAGAAATCCATGTATAATCCTTTTTCTTCAATGTGAATCTTTATTCATATCTGTTGTATTTGTAGGCTTCTCTCCTGCCTATCCCTTGTTTATAAAATAGAAAAGCTTTAGACTAGATTGATTCCTTTTTTTGACTTGCTGCCTTGCCTGTGAGTAGTACTAGTAGTAGTAGTAGTACCCTTCCTAATATGGGATGTATACTCCCCCAGCCTGTGTTTTACTGATCCTTATTAACTGACCCTCTAGTTTTACCTTTTTAGTGGGAGAAATAATTACAATAGATAAGTGAAGGAATAGTGGATGTTTTTTGATGGTCGTGAAAAACTGCTGTTTCTTAATGTTTTATTGGATTTAGTTTGAAATAAAATTGCATTTAAAATGGTTGTCTGTTTCCGTCTCTGCATATGTTCTGCAAATACAAAACATAATAAATATAAATACACCCATGTATTAACTAACTAGGCAAGTCAGTTAAGAACAAATTCTTATATTGATGGCCTACACCGGCCAAACCCGGACGACAATTGTGTGCCGCTCTATGGGACTCCGAATCACGGCCGGTTGTGTTACAGCCTGGATTCAAACCAGGGTGTCTGTAGTGACGCCTCTAGCACTGAGATGCAGTGCCTTAGACCGCTGCGCCACTTGGGAGCCCCATGTATTTGTGTTAAACTATTTTTTTTATGTTGATGATTTGATGGCTGATATATTTTTCATTGTACGGTGATGCCAATGAAAATACAGTAAAAGTAATTTAGTTCTAGAATTATTTCTCCAGGTGGAAAGATTGATACTGTAAACTGAACATATGAACTGCATGTACATAGAAAATGGATAATGGAAAGAACATTTTTTAGGACTCTACCCTCTCCGTACACTTTTCAATGTCCCATACTCTCATAACTACACAGACTGAAAGGTGCATGTACTTCGCTGCTTTGGATGAGAAGCCACACTGTTTTCAACAATCTGGTATTTACACTGATGTGGAAATAGGATTGCTGGAGAAAGCTGGCTAACGGTTTTCAGTGGTCTAAAAGAGACTGAGGGTTGTGTCCCAGACTTCTGACCAAGGGAATAGGGTACAGTTTGGGACTTGGCCAAGGAAAGGAATTCACCTCAGACTATTGGGTAATGGTTATAGACTGGTGAATGAGCTCACTGGGCTAGCAGCCAATCAATATCCAGTCAGTGAGGGGGAAATGTAACACAGAGAACATTGAGGACTTCAGCAGTGGTCAGTGATCCAAACGCCTGACTGATATTAAATTAATCATCCAATTCCATTTAAGCTAAACCTAATCAATCAAGTGATTTGTGAAATTGGTCAGAGGTTCACCAATTCAATTATTGCTCATTCTACTAATTTCCTGGTGGTAGGAGTTTCCTCCTCCGAAACAAATTGTTTAAAATGAATTGGGTCATAAATGTCAGCCGAATAGTTTTATTTTGGGCAATGCCGAGAAAAGGGGTGTGAACTACATTACCCATAAAGCCTTTAGCCATGACGGTTTTTTGTTGTTCATAAATCCATCCTGCCAGGCGGTTAACGGTTGGTTTGTGAACTGCAAAATCCACAAAGAGAGGGAAGCCACTGCTGCGCCCCTTGGGTCGTTTTAAATTTGCCTTTGAAACATCACTGAAACCTTAAACATCGTAAACTTAAACAACTGCTAGCTATGGCAGAGGGAGACAACAAAAGCGCCAACGTAATCGTAAGTAACGTTATCCCACTTTCGACTTGACAAGCTCTTGTTCCTGAATTAGGTAACGTTAACGTCGTAGTGTGCTTGACTGCTGTCGTTCGCTTGTCAACGGCCTTCGAAATGCTAACAATTAACCAGCTATGCTAGCGAAGGAGGATTAGTGAAAATGAAATCATTAATCTGAGCAAATTAACCAAGCCATGCATTACATGGTTTGTAATGTTAGATAATTAACATTATCTACACTAACAATTAGTTATGCAGTCTAATATTGGCCTTTTAGCTAACATTATTGCTTGGCTAACTAGCTATTAACGCATGATACCGCTAATTGAAGAAAGGTGTTTTTGTAGCTAGCATACAGCTAGCTGTTTATTTGGCTGGCTACCCAACAAAGCGGCTGTCCCTAAGGTTATTTTAAATGTGACAAACGTTCAGCTGACAAGCCGAGAGAGCCCATGTCTGGCGAATTTCTATCTTGTGACATTATTTAACATCCCCCTTAAAATTACCAAATTTGCGTTACCTTAACTATGTGATTAGTCACCGACAGATGAGATATATATATATATATATGACGACTTACTGAATAATTTCGCCTGATTAGAGTGACTAGTGTAATTAAGCGCCTGTTCAGAAGTGGTCGCTGCTCTAGAGACCTGTCACTGCTCGGACCGAGGACAGAACGGCGCTAAATGACAACCTACATGGTGCCTGTATGTTCCTGAGTGATAACATAGACATTTTCTAAACGAAATCCGCGGAATACAAAACAAAATTGAGCCTATATATTAATGAACGTTAAAACTGAAATTCAGTATATACCCTTCCCAGAAAAAAATGTCTTCCAGTTTTCATTGTGCATTTGAGTCTAACCTTTTTAATTAAATGCTAATGCCCGATGAGACTATATTGGCACTGGTGGTGTTAGGCCCGAGATAAAATCACGTTTTATTGGTCACATACACATGGTTAGCAGATGTTATTGCGAGGGTAGCGAAATGCTTGTAGTCGAGGGCAGGTGGTGTGCGGAGACAAATACTTTCCTCCAAACACCGGCTTCGAGGGCATTTATACAACGGGTTAGGAACATGTTCAAATAATGATTGACATATTTTCATTAACGTTATCTTGATTAATTTGTTCATACAATTTCATCCTTCCACAATATATAGTCCCGAGACAAATAGGCATTTTAAGGTCATGGATTTAGCAGGTGGTAATTTGTGGCGTAGACTCAGGCTGGAATGCTGTTTAGACCCACCAGTTGTATAAATTGCCATAGAAACGGCCCCTCGCAACATTGATTGATTAGGGTTAGAGGAATAGAAAGCCACAGATCTGGAAGATGAAAAGATGAGGGTATCATTTATCCAAAGCGCAGAAACGCCTCCCAATGTTACATCTACAAATGCCGAAATATGGACGAGATGCATCCTAGAGCTGGGCGATTAAAAACTAGCGAAGGTCACATCAAACTAACGTTCTCATTTAATCAACACTTAAGTACAAACAGATTAAGGTTGTAATATTGTAGAGAACAATCTTTTTACTACTTACAAGCCCTTAACCAACAATGCAGTCTATTACTTGGTCTTTGCCAATTTTTGGGGGGCCTTCCTCTGACACCGCCTCGTATAGAGGTCCTGGATGGCAGGAAGCTTTGCCCCAGTGATGTACTGGGCCGTGCGCTCTACCCTCTGTAGCGCCTTGTGGTCGGATGCAGCTGTAGAACTTTTTGAGGATCTAGGGACCCATGCAATATCTTTTCAGTCTCCTGAGGGGGAAAAGGCGTTGTTGTGCCCTCTTCAGGACTGTCTTGGTCTGTTTGGACTATGATAGTTTGGTGATGTGGACACTTGAAGCTCTCAACCTGCTCCACTACAGCCCCATCGATGTGAATGGGGGTGTGTTCGGCCCTACTTTTCCTGTAGTCTACGATCAGCTCCTTTGTCTTGCTCACATTGAGGGAGTGGTTGTTGTCCTGGCACCACACTGCCAGGTCTCTGACCTCCTCCCTATAGGCTCTCATTGTTGTCGGTGATCAGGCCTACCGCTGTTGTGTCGTCAGCAAACTTAATGATGGTGCTGGAATCGTGCTTGGCCATGCAGTTGTGGGTGAACAGGGAGTACAGGAGGGGACTAAACACGTACCCCTGAGGGGCCCCCGTGTTGAGGATCAATGTGTCAGATGTATTGTTGCATAGTCTTACAACCTGGGGGTGGCCCTTCAGGAACTCCAGGATCCAGTTGCAGAGGGAGGTGTTTAGTCCCAGGGTCCTTACCTTAGTGATGCGCTTCGTGGGCCTATGGTGTTGAGTTGTAGTCAATGAACATTCTCACATAGGTGTTCCTTTTGTCCAGGTGTGAAAGGGCAGTGTGGAGTGCAATCATCTGTGGATCTGTTGGGGTGGTATGCGAATTGGAGTGGTTCTAAGGTTTCTGATGGTGTTGATGTGAGCCATGACCAGCCTTTCAAAGCACTTCATGGCTACCTACATGAGTGCTATGGGGCGGTAGTCATTTAGGCAGGTAACCTTCGCTTTCTTGGGCACAGGTACTATGGAGGTCTGCTTGAAACGTGTAGCTATTACAGACCCGGTCCGGGAGAGGTTGGTCCGCGCATGCTCTGAGTACACGTCCTGGTAATCCGTCTGGCCCCGTGGCCTTGTGGATGTTGACCTGTTTTAAAGGTCTTGCTCACATCGGCTACGGAGAGTTTGATCACAGTCGTAGCACCCGCTTCAATTGATCTGTATTTCACTAGATTCTCCAGCAGTGGTTCCCAAACTGAAACTCAGTCCAGGTTAATCTGGACTGTTTTGAAATTGGTATGTGCATCAGTTTTCCTCTTGTCTGTCATTGCATTTCTTAGAGCTATTTATTTTTTTTACCTTTATTTAACTAGGCATGTCAGTTAAGAACAAATTCTTATTTACAATGACGGCCTACCAGGGAACAGTGCCTTGTTCAGGGCAGAACGACAGATTGTTACCTTATCAGCTCAGGGATTCGATCCAGCAACCTTTCGCTTACTGACGCAACGCTCTAACCACTAGGCTACCTGCCACTTATAACTAATTTCCTGATCAGCTAGCCCATGTTGGGTCATGTTTTTTTGCTAGTTTTTTTTGCTTATAGATTTTGTAGTAATGTTAGTCACTCAAATATCACATGAATACACATTAGCCATGGCAAAATGTATGGAATTGCAAGACAATTAGCTTAAAAACTGAATTTTCTCAGTACACCATGATTATTGTTTGTAGAATTGACGGAAATAAGCTTTTAACCTGCAAAAATAAATTGTCTAGCAACAAAAGGGGCGTAAACAGTTTGTGGCCGTAGAAATAGATGTTCTGGGCGTGCAGGGGGATTGTTCCCCAATGCTGGCAATGGAGCCTGAGTGGGAGAAGGTTTGGGAACCTCTGTTCTAGAACAGTGAGTGTACACTCTAGAATCTGGTTGAGACTGTCTTCAGTCAAATCGTGCTTTGACAGCTCTCAGATGCGGCAGTCAGGCCTCGTCTGTCGTTGATTACATTCAACACTGAACAAACCTCCCACAGAGGATCATCTGAAAACTAGGGTGGATCACGATGGTGAGCTGTGTGGCAAAACAAGTCTAACGTTAATAGCTATTCCTTTTCCTGGCTGGCTGTGCGTCATGAGACCACATGGTGTTTAGTGCCCTTGGAATGAGATGTCTGTATGAAGACGGGTCTGTATGAAGACGGGTCTTTGTGGTGCCAGCACAATGTGGGATTATTTCACTTCCCCGACCATTCACAATGACACCTCTGTTTTCCTCAACCCTGTGGCCCTGTGGCTCTGCTCAGCCACCAACTGATAGTGGTAGATGGATGTTTGGAAGTCAGCAGGGCTTAAGGTATTAGCTAGCCATTAAACAGTGGTATTTCTGTTGTGCAGTCTGATGCATCCAAATGGCACCCTAGGCCCTATATAGTGCACTTCATTGACCAGAGCCCTATAGGGAATAGGGTGTCATTTGGGACTTGGCCTAGCTCCTTAGATTAACAGGCTAAACTGTTAACTCTATGTTAACTGGAGTTCAGCGTTGTCTGGACTGAGAGTTAAATGGCTTTTCTTCTGAGTCCACCAGTGCATCTTGAGTCCTTTTTCAACCTGACCCGTTATCAGGCTGTGTTTTCACACACCTTGGGGGACTACTACTATGGCCTATTTATTGCCTTACCTCCTTACTCCATTTGCACATCCTGTATATAGATTTTCTGTTGTGTTATTGACTGTACTTTTGTTTATCCTATGTGTAACTCTGTTTTTGTCGCACTGCTATGCTTTATCTTGGCCAGGTCGCAGTTGTAAATGACAACTTGTTCTCAACTGGCCTACCTGGTTAAATAAAGGTGAAATAGAAAATTAATGAGACTGGTCAAATTGCTACTTTGCCATGTTGGGAGCTGGGGTTTATGCATGTATTTAAGCGACGCTTAACCCCTGGCTTTGCAATAGACTAGTGTCCTGTCCAGGGGGTTAATAACACCTGGCTCTACAATAGACTAGTGTCCTGTCCAGGGGGTTAATAACACCTGGCTCTACAATAGACTAGTGTCCTGTCCAGGGGGTTAATAACACCTGGCTCTACAATAGACTAGTGTCCTGTCCAGGGGGTTAATAACACCTGGCTCTACAATAGACTAGTGTCCTGTCCAGGGGGTTAATAACACCTGGCTCTACAATAGACTAGTGTCCTGTCCAGGGGGTTAATAACACCTGGCTCTACAATAGACTAGTGTCCTGTCCAGGGGGTTAATAACACCTGGCTCTACAATAGACTAGTGTCCTGTCCAGGGGGTTAATAACACCTGGCTCTACAATAGACTAGTGTCCTGTCCAGGGGGTTAATAACACCTGGCTCTACAATAGACTAGTGTCCTGTCCAGGGGGTTAATAACACCTGGCTCTACAATAGACTAGTGTCCTGTCCAGGGGGTTGTAGATCAAGCTGCCTCACTCGACAGAAACAGGAGATGGGCTCCTGTCTTATGGACCGTTCTGGTGTGTGTGTGTTCCAGGCCCAGGAGACGGCCCAGCTGGAGGAGCAGCTGCAGGGCTGGGGAGAAGTGATCCTGGCTGGGGACCAGGTCCTGCGCTGGAAGAAACCATGGTTCCCTGGAGCCCTGATGGCAGCCACCACACTGGTCTTCATGTGAGTAGTACTCTCACACACACACCCGATGCATACAGCTGTCCTGTCACGCTCTCACACACACACACACACGATGCATACAGCTGTCCTGTCACGCTCTCACACACACACACACACGATGCATACAGCTGTCCTGTCACGCTCTCACACACACACCCGATGCATACAGCTGTCCTGTCACGCTCTCACACACACACCCGATGCATACAGCTGTCCTGTCACGCTCTCACACACACACCCGATGCATACAGCTGTCCTGTCACGCTCTCACACACACACCCGATGCATACAGCTGTCCTGTCACGCTCTCTCACACACACCCGATGCATACAGCTGTCCTGTCACGCTCTCACACACACACCCGATGCATACAGCTGTCCTGTCACGCTCTCACACACACACCCGATGCATACAGCTGTCCTGTCACGCTCTCACACACACACCCGATGCATACAGCTGTCCTGTCACGCTCTCACACACACACCCGATGCATACAGCTGTCCTGTCACGCTCTCACACACACACCCGATGCATACAGCTGTCCTGTCACGCTCTCACACACACACCCGATGCATACAGCTGTCCTGTCACGCTCTCACACACACACCCGATGCATACAGCTGTCCTGTCACGCTCTCACACACACACCCGATGCATACAGCTGTCCTGTCACGCTCTCACACACACACACGATGCATACAGCTGTCCTGTCACGCTCTCACACACACACCCGATGCATACAGCTGTCCTGTCACGCTCTCACACACACACCCGATGCATACAGCTGTCCTGTCACGCTCTCACACACACACCCGATGCATACAGCTGTCCTGTCACGCTCTCACACACACACCCGATGCATACAGCTGTCCTGTCACGCTCTCACACACACACCCGATGCATACAGCTGTCCTGTCACGCTCTCACACACACACCCGATGCATACAGCTGTCCTGTCACGCTCTCACACACACACCCGATGCATACAGCTGTCCTGTCACGCTCTCACACACACACCCGATGCATACAGCTGTCCTGTCACGCTCTCACACACACACCCGATGCATACAGCTGTCCTGTCACGCTCTCACACACACACCCGATGCATACAGCTGTCCTGTCACGCTCTCACACACACACCCGATGCATACAGCTGTCCTGTCACGCTCTCACACACACACCCGATGCATACAGCTGTCCTGTCACGCTCTCACACACACACCCGATGCATACAGCTGTCCTGTCACGCTCTCACACACACACCCGATGCATACAGCTGTCCTGTCACGCTCTCACACACACACCCGATGCATACAGCTGTCCTGTCACGCTCTCACACACACACCCGATGCATACAGCTGTCCTGTCACGCTCTCACACACACACCCGATGCATACAGCTGTCCTGTCACGCTCTCACACACACACCCGATGCATACAGCTGTCCTGTCACGCTCTCACACACACACCCGATGCATACAGCTGTCCTGTCACGCTCTCACACACACACCCGATGCATACAGCTGTCCTGTCACGCTCTCACACACACACCCGATGCATACAGCTGTCCTGTCACGCTCTCACACACACACCCGATGCATACAGCTGTCCTGTCACGCTCTCACACACACACCCGATGCATACAGCTGTCCTGTCACGCTCTCACACACACACCCGATGCATACAGCTGTCCTGTCACGCTCTCACACACACACCCGATGCATACAGCTGTCCTGTCACGCTCTCACACACACACCCGATGCATACAGCTGTCCTGTCACGCTCTCACACACACACCCGATGCATACAGCTGTCCTGTCACGCTCTCACACACACACCCGATGCATACAGCTGTCCTGTCACGCTCTCACACACACACCCGATGCATACAGCTGTCCTGTCACGCTCTCACACACACACCCGATGCATACAGCTGTCCTGTCACGCTCTCACACACACACCCGATGCATACAGCTGTCCTGTCACGCTCTCACACACACACCCGATGCATACAGCTGTCCTGTCACGCTCTCACACACACACCCGATGCATACAGCTGTCCTGTCACGCTCTCACACACACACCCGATGCATACAGCTGTCCTGTCACGCTCTCACACACACACCCGATGCATACAGCTGTCCTGTCACGCTCTCACACACACACCCGATGCATACAGCTGTCCTGTCACGCTCTCACACACACACCCGATGCATACAGCTGTCCTGTCACGCTCTCACACACACACCCGATGCATACAGCTGTCCTGTCACGCTCTCACACACACACCCGATGCATACAGCTGTCCTGTCACGCTCTCACACACACACCCGATGCATACAGCTGTCCTGTCACGCTCTCACACACACACCCGATGCATACAGCTGTCCTGTCACGCTCTCACACACACACCCGATGCATACAGCTGTCCTGTCACGCTCTCACACACACACCCGATGCATACAGCTGTCCTGTCACGCTCTCACACACACACCCGATGCATACAGCTGTCCTGTCACGCTCTCACACACACACCCGATGCATACAGCTGTCCTGTCACGCTCTCACACACACACCCGATGCATACAGCTGTCCTGTCACGCTCTCACACACACACCCGATGCATACAGCTGTCCTGTCACGCTCTCACACACACACCCGATGCATACAGCTGTCCTGTCACGCTCTCACACACACACCCGATGCATACAGCTGTCCTGTCACGCTCTCACACACACACCCGATGCATACAGCTGTCCTGTCACGCTCTCACACACACACCCGATGCATACAGCTGTCCTGTCACGCTCTCACACACACACACGATGCATACAGCTGTCCTGTCACGCTCTCACACACACACCCGATGCATACAGCTGTCCTGTCACGCTCTCACACACACACACGATGCATACAGCTGTCCTGTCACGCTCTCACACACACACACGATGCATACAGCTGTCCTGTCACGCTCTCACACACACACACGATGCATACAGCTGTCCTGTCACGCTCTCACACACACACACGATGCATACAGCTGTCCTGTCACGCTCTCACACACACACACGATGCATACAGCTGTCCTGTCACGCTCTCACACACACACCCGATGCATACAGCTGTCCTGTCACGCTCTCACACACACACCCGATGCATACAGCTGTCCTGTCACGCTCTCACACACACACACGATGCATACAGCTGTCCTGTCACGCTCTCACACACACACACGATGCATACAGCTGTCCTGTCACGCTCTCACACACACACCCGATGCATACAGCTGTCCTGTCACGCTCTCACACACACACACGATGCATACAGCTGTCCTGTCACGCTCTCACACACACACCCGATGCATACAGCTGTCCTGTCACGCTCTCACACACACACCCGATGCATACAGCTGTCCTGTCACGCTCTCACACACACACACGATGCATACAGCTGTCCTGTCACGCTCTCACACACACACCCGATGCATACAGCTGTCCTGTCACGCTCTCACACACACACCCGATGCATACAGCTGTCCTGTCACGCTCTCACACACACACCCGATGCATACAGCTGTCCTGTCACGCTCTCACACACACACCCGATGCATACAGCTGTCCTGTCACGCTCTCACACACACACACGATGCATACAGCTGTCCTGTCACGCTCTCACACACACACCCGATGCATACAGCTGTCCTGTCACGCTCTCACACACACACACGATGCATACAGCTGTCCTGTCACGCTCTCACACACACACCCGATGCATACAGCTGTCCTGTCACGCTCTCACACACACACACGATGCATACAGCTGTCCTGTCACGCTCTCACACACACACACGATGCATACAGCTGTCCTGTCACGCTCTCACACACACACACGATGCATACAGCTGTCCTGTCACGCTCTCACACACACACACGATGCATACAGCTGTCCTGTCACGCTCTCACACACACACCCGATGCATACAGCTGTCCTGTCACGCTCTCACACACACACCCGATGCATACAGCTGTCCTGTCACGCTCTCACACACACACCCGATGCATACAGCTGTCCTGTCACGCTCTCACACACACACCCGATGCATACAGCTGTCCTGTCACGCTCTCACACACACACCCGATGCATACAGCTGTCCTGTCACGCTCTCACACACACACCCGATGCATACAGCTGTCCTGTCACGCTCTCACACACACACCCGATGCATACAGCTGTCCTGTCACGCTCTCACACACACACCCGATGCATACAGCTGTCCTGTCACGCTCTCACACACACACCCGATGCATACAGCTGTCCTGTCACGCTCTCACACACACACCCGATGCATACAGCTGTCCTGTCACGCTCTCACACACACACCCGATGCATACAGCTGTCCTGTCACGCTCTCACACACACACCCGATGCATACAGCTGTCCTGTCACGCTCTCACACACACACCCGATGCATACAGCTGTCCTGTCACGCTCTCACACACACACCCGATGCATACAGCTGTCCTGTCACGCTCTCACACACACACCCGATGCATACAGCTGTCCTGTCACGCTCTCACACACACACCCGATGCATACAGCTGTCCTGTCACGCTCTCACACACACACACGATGCATACAGCTGTCCTGTCACGCTCTCACACACACACACGATGCATACAGCTGTCCTGTCACGCTCTCACACACACACACGATGCATACAGCTGTCCTGTCACGCTCTCACACACACACCCGATGCATACAGCTGTCCTGTCACGCTCTCACACACACACACGATGCATACAGCTGTCCTGTCACGCTCTCACACACACACCCGATGCATACAGCTGTCCTGTCACGCTCTCACACACACACACGATGCATACAGCTGTCCTGTCACGCTCTCACACACACACCCGATGCATACAGCTGTCCTGTCACGCTCTCACACACACACCCGATGCATACAGCTGTCCTGTCACGCTCTCACACACACACCCGATGCATACAGCTGTCCTGTCACGCTCTCACACACACACACGATGCATACAGCTGTCCTGTCACGCTCTCACACACACACCCGATGCATACAGCTGTCCTGTCACGCTCTCACACACACACCGATGCATACAGCTGTCCTGTCACGCTCTCACACACACACCCGATGCATACAGCTGTCCTGTCACGCTCTCACACACACACCCGATGCATACAGCTGTCCTGTCACGCTCTCACACACACACACGATGCATACAGCTGTCCTGTCACGCTCTCACACACACACACGATGCATACAGCTGTCCTGTCACGCTCTCACACACACACCGATGCATACAGCTGTCCTGTCACGCTCTCACACACACACCCGATGCATACAGCTGTCCTGTCACGCTCTCACACACACACCCGATGCATACAGCTGTCCTGTCACGCTCTCACACACACACACGATGCATACAGCTGTCCTGTCACGCTCTCACACACACACCCGATGCATACAGCTGTCCTGTCACGCTCTCACACACACACCCGATGCATACAGCTGTCCTGTCACGCTCTCACACACACACACGATGCATACAGCTGTCCTGTCACGCTCTCACACACACACCCGATGCATACAGCTGTCCTGTCACGCTCTCACACACACACACGATGCATACAGCTGTCCTGTCACGCTCTCACACACACACACGATGCATACAGCTGTCCTGTCACGCTCTCACACACACACACGATGCATACAGCTGTCCTGTCACGCTCTCACACACACACACGATGCATACAGCTGTCCTGTCACGCTCTCACACACACACACGATGCATACAGCTGTCCTGTCACGCTCTCACACACACACACGATGCATACAGCTGTCCTGTCACGCTCTCACACACACACACGATGCATACAGCTGTCCTGTCACGCTCTCACACACACACCCGATGCATACAGCTGTCCTGTCACGCTCTCACACACACACACGATGCATACAGCTGTCCTGTCACGCTCTCACACACACACACGATGCATACAGCTGTCCTGTCACGCTCTCACACACACACACGATGCATACAGCTGTCCTGTCACGCTCTCACACACACACGATGCATACAGCTGTCCTGTCACGCTCTCACACTACACACACGATGCATACAGCTGTCCTGTCACGCTCTCACACACACACACGATGCATACAGCTGTCCTGTCACGCTCTCACACACACACCCGATGCATACAGCTGTCCTGTCACGCTCTCACACACACACACGATGCATACAGCTGTCCTGTCACGCTCTCACACACACACACGATGCATACAGCTGTCCTGTCACGCTCTCACACACACACCCGATGCATACAGCTGTCCTGTCACGCTCTCACACACACACCCGATGCATACAGCTGTCCTGTCACGCTCTCACACACACACCCGATGCATACAGCTGTCCTGTCACGCTCTCACACACACACACGATGCATACAGCTGTCCTGTCACGCTCTCTCACACACACACCCGATGCATACAGCTGTCCTGTCACGCTCTCACACACACACCCGATGCATACAGCTGTCCTGTCACGCTCTCACACACACACCCGATGCATACAGCTGTCCTGTCACGCTCTCACACACACACCCGATGCATACAGCTGTCCTGTCACGCTCTCACACACACACACGATGCATACAGCTGTCCTGTCACGCTCTCACACACACACCCGATGCATACAGCTGTCCTGTCACGCTCTCACACACACACACGATGCATACAGCTGTCCTGTCACGCTCTCACACACACACACGATGCATACAGCTGTCCTGTCACGCTCTCACACACACACCCGATGCATACAGCTGTCCTGTCACGCTCTCACACACACACCCGATGCATACAGCTGTCCTGTCACGCTCTCACACACACACCCGATGCATACAGCTGTCCTGTCACGCTCTCACACACACACACGATGCATACAGCTGTCCTGTCACGCTCTCACACACACACCCGATGCATACAGCTGTCCTGTCACGCTCTCACACACACACCCGATGCATACAGCTGTCCTGTCACGCTCTCACACACACACACGATGCATACAGCTGTCCTGTCACGCTCTCACACACACACACGATGCATACAGCTGTCCTGTCACGCTCTCACACACACACACGATGCATACAGCTGTCCTGTCACGCTCTCACACACACACCCGATGCATACAGCTGTCCTGTCACGCTCTCACACACACACCCGATGCATACAGCTGTCCTGTCACGCTCTCACACACACACCCGATGCATACAGCTGTCCTGTCACGCTCTCACACACACACCCGATGCATACAGCTGTCCTGTCACGCTCTCACACACACACCCGATGCATACAGCTGTCCTGTCACGCTCTCACACACACACCCGATGCATACAGCTGTCCTGTCACGCTCTCACACACACACCCGATGCATACAGCTGTCCTGTCACGCTCTCACACACACACCCGATGCATACAGCTGTCCTGTCACGCTCTCACACACACACACGATGCATACAGCTGTCCTGTCACGCTCTCACACACACACACGATGCATACAGCTGTCCTGTCACGCTCTCACACACACACCGATGCATACAGCTGTCCTGTCACGCTCTCACACACACACACGATGCATACAGCTGTCCTGTCACGCTCTCACACACACACACGATGCATACAGCTGTCCTGTCACGCTCTCACACACACACACGATGCATACAGCTGTCCTGTCACGCTCTCACACACACACCCGATGCATACAGCTGTCCTGTCACGCTCTCACATCACACACACCGATGCATACAGCTGTCCTGTCACGCTCTCACACACACACCCGATGCATACAGCTGTCCTGTCACGCTCTCACACACACACATCGATGCATACAGCTGTCCTGTCACGCTCTCACACACACACACGATGCATACAGCTGTCCTGTCACGCTCTCACACACACACCCGATGCATACAGCTGTCCTGTCACGCTCTCACACACACACACGATGCATACAGCTGTCCTGTCACGCTCTCACACACACACACGATGCATACAGCTGTCCTGTCACGCTCTCACACACACACCCGATGCATACAGCTGTCCTGTCACGCTCTCACACACACACCCGATGCATACAGCTGTCCTGTCACGCTCTCACACACACACACGATGCATACAGCTGTCCTGTCACGCTCTCACACACACACCCGATGCATACAGCTGTCCTGTCACGCTCTCACACACACACGATGCATACAGCTGTCCTGTCACGCTCTCACACACACACCCGATGCATACAGCTGTCCTGTCACGCTCTCACACACACACCCGATGCATACAGCTGTCCTGTCACGCTCTCACATACACACACGATGCATACAGCTGTCCTGTCACGCTCTCACACACACACACGATGCATACAGCTGTCCTGTCACGCTCTCACACACACACACGATGCATACAGCTGTCCTGTCACGCTCTCACACACACACCCGATGCATACAGCTGTCCTGTCACGCTCTCACATACACACGATGCATACAGCTGTCCTGTCACGCTCTCACACACACACACGATGCATACAGCTGTCCTGTCACGCTCTCACATACACACGATGCATACAGCTGTCCTGTCACGCTCTCACACACACACCCGATGCATACAGCTGTCCTGTCACGCTCTCACACACACACACGATGCATACAGCTGTCCTGTCACGCTCTCACACACACACCCGATGCATACAGCTGTCCTGTCACGCTCTCACACACACACCCGATGCATACAGCTGTCCTGTCACGCTCTCACACACACACCCGATGCATACAGCTGTCCTGTCACGCTCTCACACACACACCCGATGCATACAGCTGTCCTGTCACGCTCTCACACACACACCCGATGCATACAGCTGTCCTGTCACGCTCTCACACACACACCCGATGCATACAGCTGTCCTGTCACGCTCTCACACACACACCCGATGCATACAGCTGTCCTGTCACGCTCTCACACACACACCCGATGCATACAGCTGTCCTGTCACGCTCTCACACACACACCCGATGCATACAGCTGTCCTGTCACGCTCTCACACACACACCCGATGCATACAGCTGTCCTGTCACGCTCTCACACACACACCCGATGCATACAGCTGTCCTGTCACGCTCTCACACACACACCCGATGCATACAGCTGTCCTGTCTCTAGCATACACCTGTCCTCGCTCTAGCGCACACCAGGGCTTGACATTCAGGTAAATTTGCCAGTAGCACACCAGGGCAGTACCAAGTGACAACTACTGGCTCGTGGGCGAGATCACAGGAGAAAGTTTAGGCAGGATTTTAATCATGGGTGATTTCATGTTTCATTTGAAGTCTGGGCAATTATATTATAGCCAACCATAAAATCCAGAAATGAGCCCAATAACATTGATGAAATGTCATGTCTTTAGGGCCTGTGATATGGTCCATATTGCAGGCATGATGACCTATAGCCTGATGCAACGGGGGGATACAATCAGCATGATGACCTGTAGTCTGATGCAACGGGGGGTTACAATCAGCATGATGACCTGTAGTCTGATGCAACGGGGGGATACAATCAGCATGATGACCTGTAGTCTGATGCAACGGGGGATACAATCAGCATGATGACCTGTAGTCTGATGCAACGGGGGGATACAATCAGCATGATGACCTGTAGTCTGATGCAACGGGGGATACAATCAGCATGATGACCTGTAGTCTGATGCAACGGGGGGATACAATCAGCATGATGACCTGTAGCCTGATGCAACGGGGGGTTACAATCAGCATGATGACCTGTAGCCTGATGCAACGGGGGGATACAATCAGCATGATGACCTGTAGTCTGATGCAAGAGCGGGTTATAATCAGCATTATGACCTGTAGCCTGATGCAACGGGGGGTTACAATCAGCATGATGACCTGTAGTCTGATGCAACGGGGGGTTACAATCAGCATGATGACCTGTAGCCTGATGCAACGGGGGGTTACAATCAGCATGATGACCTGTAGCCTGATGCAACGGGGGATACAATCAGCATGATGACCTGTAGCCTGATGCAACGGGGGGTTACAATCAGCATGATGACCTGTAGCCTGATGCAAGAGCGGGTTATAATCAGCATGATGACCTGTAGCCTGATGCAACGGGGGATACAATCAGCATGATGACCTGTAGCCTGATGCAACGGGGGATACAATCAGCATGATGACCTGTAGTCTGATGCAACGGGGGTTACAATCAGCATGATGACCTGTAGCCTGATGCAACGGGGGTTACAATCAGCATGATGACCTGTAGTCTGATGCAACGGGGGATACAATCAGCATGATGACCTGTAGTCTGATGCAACGGGGGATACAATCAGCATGATGACCTGTAGTCTGATGCAACGGGGGTTACAATCAGCATGATGACCTGTAGCCTGATGCAACGGGGGGTTACAATCAGCATGATGACCTGTAGCCTGATGCAACGGGGGGATACAATCAGCATGATGACCTGTAGTCTGATGCAAGAGCGGGTTATAATCAGCATTATGACCTGTAGCCTGATGCAACGGGGGGTTACAATCAGCATGATGACCTGTAGTCTGATGCAACGGGGGGTTACAATCAGCATGATGACCTGTAGCCTGATGCAACGGGGGGTTACAATCAGCATGATGACCTGTAGCCTGATGCAACGGGGGATACAATCAGCATGATGACCTGTAGCCTGATGCAACGGGGGGTTACAATCAGCATGATGACCTGTAGCCTGATGCAAGAGCGGGTTATAATCAGCATGATGACCTGTAGCCTGATGCAACGGGGGATACAATCAGCATGATGACCTGTAGCCTGATGCAACGGGGGATACAATCAGCATGATGACCTGTAGTCTGATGCAACGGGGGTTACAATCAGCATGATGACCTGTAGCCTGATGCAACGGGGGTTACAATCAGCATGATGACCTGTAGTCTGATGCAACGGGGGATACAATCAGCATGATGACCTGTAGTCTGATGCAACGGGGGATACAATCAGCATGATGACCTGTAGTCTGATGCAACGGGGGTTACAATCAGCATGATGACCTGTAGCCTGATGCAACGGGGGTTACAATCAGCATGATGACCTGTAGTCTGATGCAACGGGGGATACAATCAGCATGATGACCTGTAGTCTGATGCAACGGGGGTTACAATCAGCATGATGACCTGTAGTCTGATGCAACGGGGGATACAATCAGCATGATGACCTGTAGTCTGATGCAACGGGGGGTTACAATCAGCATGATGACCTGTAGCCTGATGCAAGAGCGGGTTATAATCAGCATTATTTACTGCATTATCACTGAACACCACACAGAGAAGGGACACACCACAGAGAAAAACGAAGGACTCGCACACGATGGACAGGCGCGTACACACACACACAGACTGAGTTTAGTAAGTAGCCTTGTACGAGCCAGAACAGTACATAAGACAGGAACCCATCCTGTTTCTGTAGCATGAGGCAGCTTGTTTACCCAATTATCATTAGATATTTACCTTGTTTATAAATAGTTTAACTGTGTACATTTTAAAGGGAATGTAGGACCTACCGTATATGCATTTGAATGGCCGATGCGCTTCTCGCAGTTCCTTTTTGTCATGCCAGACACTCCTATTGTGAAACACTGCCAATTGGAGTTGAGGAATAGATCCTACAGCTGTGGAAAGCTGGGATCCTCTTTTCAATAATTACCATCAAAACTGTTGTCTTTTCCCAAGATTGCATTTAGACATGTTGTCCAGTGACTAGGCTTATTGGAACACATCTTTCCACACATCACTCATCTGTGTAAGCAGTTGTGTGATCTTGCCACCATACAGTTGATATTTTGGGGCGGCAGGTAGCCTAGTGGTTAGAGCATTGGGCAAGTAACTGAAAGGTAGCTAGATCAAATCCCTGAGCTGATAAGAGAAAAAATTCTGGGTTTCTGCCCCTGAACAAGGGTTAGGGTTAGTTAACTCACTGTTCCCCGGTAGGCCGTCATTGTAAATAAGAATTTGTTCTTAACTCACTTGCCTAGTTAAATTAAAGTAATATTTAGCTCTATTTAATCAGTAAGGGATGTCAATGTCTTGACAGGAAAGCAGCTCCAGGTCCTCCAGATAATTATTTTCACATGTTAAAATGCATTTCCTGCAGTTCCACAGTTTGACATTATGCCTCTCTTGAAAGGTATTTTGAAAACGCAGTATAAGTGAAAATTTCTCTGCCCCATAGTTGGCTTCCTACATTAACACATTTTGCTGGCTTCCTACATTAACACATTTTGCTAACTTCCTGCATCATTATTTTGCTATGGTGCAGAGAAATTTGCATTTTCATGCTATTCTATATACACATTTTGTCATGAGTCTTGAGATATTTTGCCGTTTTTAAAGGGTAAGTTTACCTAAAACTCTAAATTTCCCAAGTGATTCCATACATGAACTAGTTAGGTGGACTCTGCCTTCTCTCCCTGGGGTCTATAGAACTGGCAAGCTGCCAAAATAAAAGGGTCACGTGACGTTTTTTGTGCACTAGCGCTGCTCCGTCGTCAGAGTGATTGAGAAACCTGTGAATTGTGGACAAATTCTTTGTTTTATTGAAAGGATACGGCCAAATGAGCTCTTAAAAAAAATATATATAATAATCAAAAGTATTCTAGGTTTTGAGTGAGGAAATGTGTACTTTTCCACCTAAAGTGATTGGTATTATTTTGTGGCTGACTGCAATAACATTGGAGATGGGTAACAACTGTGCATGTGCTTTCAGTCCATGGCTTTAAGAATTCTAGGGAAGAAGGAACAAAATGTCGCAGTTTTTCTTAGTAAGAGACAGATGTGTGTAGTAGCCTAAGCACTTCATCATCGACGACTAAGAGTCAGAAATGCTGGGGAAAACGTAGAACTCTGACAGCTCTTGCTTCTGTATTCTCATGGGCTGGATATGCTGCTGCTCCAAAATGGAGGGTGCTGCAGAGGTATGTAGTTTCTCATTGCAGTTTGAGTGGATCTTATTGTGTTGTAACCATTGCACCATATCATGTAGACAGCCAGTTAGCAGATGTGCCCTGTCTTTATGACACGGGGTTGAGGAGATAACAGATAGTAATTGTGTCATCTTACATTGCAGAATACACAGAATAAAAGTTTTGCATTTAAATTATTTAGGGTCTTGTCTACTTGTTATCAATCTACAATGTCTGTGTTGGCCAGCCATGGTTTATTTGCATGGCATCATTTCATGCTTTTAACAACTCTATAGCCTTGCATGGAATGCATGGTCCCAGGAACCCCCTGGTGTAGGCCTATTAGCGTGGAATGCATGGCCCCAGGAGAACCCCCTGGTGTAGGCCTATTAGCGTGGAATGCATGGCCCCAGGAGAACCCCCTGGTGTAGGCCTATTAGCGTGGAATGCATGGCCCCAGGAGAACCCCCTGGTGTAGGCCTATTAGCGTGGAATGCATGGCCCCAGGAGAACCCCCTGGTGTAGGCCTATTAGCGTGGAATGCATGGCCCCAGGAGAACCCCCCTGGTGTAGGCCTATTAGCGTGGAATGCATGGCCCCAGGAGAACCCCCCTGGTGTAGGCCTATTAGCGTGGAATGCATGGCCCCAGGAGAACCCCCCTGGTGTAGGCCTATTAGCGTGGAATGCATGGCCCCAGGAGAACCCCCTGGTGTAGGCCTATTAGCATTTTTGTCACTTAGCAGACGCTCTTATCCAGAGCGACTTACAGTAGAGTGCATACATTTTTTTAAATACTGGTCCCCTGTGGGAATCGAACCGACAACCCTGGCGTTGCAAGTGCCATGCTCTACCAACTGAGCTACAGTGGGCCTATTAGCGTGGAATGCATGGCCCCAGGAACCCCCTGGTGTAGGCCTATTAGCGTGGCATGTATGGCCCCAGAAACCCCTTGGTGTAGGCCTATTAGCGTGGAATGCAAGGTCCCAGGAACCCCTTGGTGTAGGCCTATTAACGTGGCATGTATGGCCCCAGAAACCCCTTGGTGTAGGCCTATTAGCGTGGAATGCAAGGCCCCAGAAACCCCTTGGTGTAGGCCTATTAGGTTGCAAGTAGTCTGGTCTATTGTGTATTCATAACCCCCACCTGTCCATAGTGGCCATGATTATCCTAATGATATAATTACTTTTTGCCCCATTGCCTTAATATTATTGCCCATAATACCTGGCTCCAGGAACCACCTGGGGTATATTGCCCATAATACCTGGCTCCAGGAACCACCTGGGGTATATTGCCCATAATACCTGGCCCCAGGAACCACCTGGGGTATATTGCCCATAATACCTGGCTCCAGGAACCACCCGGGGTATATTGCCCATAATACCTGGCTCCAGGAACCACCTGGGGTATAAAAATACTATATGTGCATACAAGGAACGGACTTTTTTCATTCAGCGCTTATTAATGGAAACATGCAACAATATCAAGCCTATCGCCTTCCAGTCAAAGGGCTATAGCCTGGTATTGAACATTCAACGGCTGTAATGAAGCAGCTTATAGAACATCATTTTCAAACATTTACCAAAATGCAAATCTCAGGACAACACTGTTGTAAACAGCTCACCTAATAGGAGGGGTTCTATATGTGACAGAGATGAGCATCTCCATTAGAAACTGAGGGGCATCTATTATCAACAACTAGGATGTGGTGCTAATATGACTAGGAGACAAGTACTGGGTAATGAATGACTACGTTTATTTTTATATCAAATAATTTCCTCCACGGTTCTATGGATGGATTTTGACTAGGCTCCTTTAGAAGCAAGGTAAGACTTGCCTTTTTATTTGAATTAAAGTAAAACAGCGTTCAAACAATTTATACTGCCTCCCGTTCACAGTTCACAGTGGAGGGTGTCGTGGTGATGGCCTGCCTCCCGCTCACAGTGGAGGGTGTCGTGGTGATGGCCTGCCTCCCGCTCACAGTGGAGGGTGTCGTGGTGATGGCCTGCCTCCCGCTCACAGTGGAGGGTGTCGTGGTGATGGCCTGCCTCCCGCTCACAGTGGAGGGTGTCGTGGTGATGGCCTGCCTCCCGCTCACAGTGGAGGGTGTCGTGGTGATGGCCTGCCTCCCGCTCACAGTGGAGGGCGTCGTGGTGATGGCCTGCCTCCCGCTCACAGTGGAGGGCGTCGTGGTGATGGCCTGCCTCCCGCTCACAGTGGAGGGCGTCGTGGTGATGGCCTGCCTCCCGCTCACAGTGGAGGGCGTCGTGGTGATGGCCTGCCTCCCGCTCACAGTGGAGGGCGTCGTGGTGATGGCCTGCCTCCCGCTCACAGTGGAGGGCGTCGTGGTGATGGCCTGCCTCCCGCTCACAGTGGAGGGCGTCGTGGTGATGGCCTGCCTCCCGCTCACAGTGGAGGGTGTCGTGGTGATGGCCTGCCTCCCGCTCACAGTGGAGGGTGTCGTGGTGATGGCCTGCCTCCCGCTCACAGTGGAGGGTGTCGTGGTGATGGCCTGCCTCCCGCTCACAGTGGAGGGTGTCGTGGTGATGGCCTGCCTACCGTTGACTAGCATACGCACTGGAATGGCGAATGGGAGGCTTTAATTACCAGTTAAGATTGCCCAACATACTACTTTATCTTGGCCATCAAGTCAACACACTATTGAATTTAGAATTGTTATTTGTTGCACAATGACTTGTCTTCCAAAAGGCTGTTTTACTCCAGGAGCATGTCTGTGAAGCTGCCGCTCACGCTGTCTGACAGGTGAAGGGCTATTCCGCTCCTCAGACTAGGTTCTGTATGCTGCAAGCCAATTTAATAAAATTAAACAATGCAAATTTACCTATGGACTGATTTAGCATGGTCAAATATATTTTCGGTGGCTAACTGATTAGCGGTTAACATCTCTATTTGTAACCCCTCCCCATGTCGATAGGGGCAATTTAATATCCTAACAATATAATTACTTTTAGCACAATGGCCATAACAAAAACGTTTGACAGATTGTAAACATGTCACTTGACTTGTGTGTGTTAAAATGGGAGAAAAAAAATATTTGTTTGAAAATGTGGGCAAGGAACTGCCACTGACTGGTACGTAAAGAAGTTGAAGGAATGGATAAACCCGTTTTGACATGATACCTCCTATTATAAAATGGATCAGGCATGTACATCACTGTGAAGATGTGTCTAGTGTAATATAAACCACATGTACATCACTGTGAAGATGTGTCTAGTGTAATATAATCCACCACATCACTGTGAAGACATGTCTAGTGTAATATAAACCACATGTACATCACTGTGAAGACATGTCTAGTGTAATATAAACCACCACATCACTGTGAAGACATGTCTAGTGTAATATAAACCACCACATCACTGTGAAGACATGTCTAGTGTAATATAAACCACCACATCACTGTGAAGACATGTCTAGTGTAATATAAACCACATGTACATCACTGTGAAGACATGTCTAGTGTAATATAAACCACATGTACATCACTGTGAAGACATGTCTAGTGTAATATAAACCACCACATCACTGTGAAGACATGTCTAGTGTAATATAAACCACCACATCACTGTGAAGACATGTCTAGTGTAATATAAACCACATGTACATCACTGTGAAGACATGTCTAGTGTAATATAAACCACCACATCACTGTGAAGACATGTCTAGTGTAATATAAACCACCACATCACTGTGAAGACATGTCTAGTGTAATATAAACCACATGTACATCACTGTGAAGACATGTCTAGTGTAATATAAACCACCACATCACTGTGAAGACATGTCTAGTGTAATATAAACCACCACATCACTGTGAAGACATGTCTAGTGTAATATAAACCACATGTACATCACTGTGAAGACGTGTCTAGTGTAATATAAACCACATGTACATCACTGTGAAGACATGTCTAGTGTAATATAAACCACATCACTGTGAAGACATGTCTAGTGTAATATAAACCACATCACTGTGAAGACATGTCTAGTGTAATATAAACCACATGTACATCACTGTGAAGACATGTCTAGTGTAATATAAACCACATGTACATCACTGTGAAGACATGTCTAGTGTAATATAAACCACCACATCACTGTGAAGACATGTCTAGTGTAATATAAACCACATGTACATCACTGTGAAGACGTGTCTAGTGTAATATAAACCACATGTACATCACTGTGAAGACGTGTCTAGTGTAATATAAACCACATGTACATCACTGTGAAGACATGTCTAGTGTAATATAAACCACCACATCACTGTGAAGACATGTCTAGTGTAATATAAACCACCACATCACTGTGAAGACATGTCTAGTGTAATATAAACCACCACATCACTGTGAAGACATGTCTAGTGTAATATAAACCACATGTACATCACTGTGAAGACATGTCTAGTGTAATATAAACCACATGTACATCACTGTGAAGACATGTCTAGTGTAATATAAACCACCACATCACTGTGAAGACATGTCTAGTGTAATATAAACCACCACATC
This sequence comes from Salmo salar, assembly GCF_965601325.2. Lineage (NCBI taxonomy): Eukaryota > Metazoa > Chordata > Actinopteri > Salmoniformes > Salmonidae > Salmo > Salmo salar. The sequence goes on from NC_138293.1 coordinate 99,243,737, forward strand.
ACTGTGAAGACATGTCTAGTGTAATATAAACCACCACATCACTGTGAAGACATGTCTAGTGTAATATAAACCACCACATCACTGTGAAGACATGTCTAGTGTAATATAAACCACCACATCACTGTGAAGACATGTCTAGTGTAATATAAACCACATGTACATCACTGTGAAGACATGTCTAGTGTAATATAAACCACATGTACATCACTGTGAAGACATGTCTAGTGTAATATAAACCACATGTACATCACTGTGAAGACATGTCTAGTGTAATATAAACCACATGTACATCACTGTGAAGACATGTCTAGTGTAATATAAACCACCACATCACTGTGAAGACATGTCTAGTGTAATATAAACCACCACATCACTGTGAAGACATGTCTAGTGTAATATAAACCACCACATCACTGTGAAGACATGTCTAGTGTAATATAAACCACATGTACATCACTGTGAAGACATGTCTAGTGTAATATAAACCACCACATCACTGTGAAGACATGTCTAGTGTAATATAAACCACCACATCACTGTGAAGACATGTCTAGTGTAATATAAACCACATGTACATCACTGTGAAGACATGTCTAGTGTAATATAAACCACCACATCACTGTGAAGACGTGTCTAGTGTAATATAAACCACATGTACATCACTGTGAAGACATGTCTAGTGTAATATAAACCACCACATCACTGTGAAGACATGTCTAGTGTAATATAAACCACATCACTGTGAAGACATGTCTAGTGTAATATAAACCACCACATCACTGTGAAGACATGTCTAGTGTAATATAAACCACCACATCACTGTGAAGACATGTCTAGTGTAATATAAACCACCACATCACTGTGAAGACATGTCTAGTGTAATATAAACCACCACATCACTGTGAAGACATGTCTAGTGTAATATAAACCACCACATCACTGTGAAGACGTGTCTAGTGTAATATAAACCACCGACATCACTGTGAAGACATGTCTAGTGTAATATAAACCACCACATCACTGTGAAGACATGTCTAGTGTAATATAAACCACCACATCACTGTGAAGACGTGTCTAGTGTAATATAAACCACATGTACATCACTGTGAAGACATGTCTAGTGTAATATAAACCACCACATCACTGTGAAGACATGTCTAGTGTAATATAAACCACCACATCACTGTGAAGACATGTCTAGTGTAATATAAACCACATGTACATCACTGTGAAGACATGTCTAGTGTAATATAAACCACCACATCACTGTGAAGACGTGTCTAGTGTAATATAAACCACCACATCACTGTGAAGACATGTCTAGTGTAATATAAACCACATGTACATCACTGTGAAGACATGTCTAGTGTAATATAAACCACCACATCACTGTGAAGACATGTCTAGTGTAATATAAACCACATGTACATCACTGTGAAGACATGTCTAGTGTAATATAAACCACCACATCACTGTGAAGACATGTCTAGTGTAATATAAACCACATGTACATCACTGTGAAGACATGTCTAGTGTAATATAAACCACATGTACATCACTGTGAAGACATGTCTAGTGTAATATAAACCACATGTACATCACTGTGAAGACATGTCTAGTGTAATATAAACCACCACATCACTGTGAAGACATGTCTAGTGTAATATAAACCACATGTACATCACTGTGAAGACATGTCTAGTGTAATATAAACCACATGTACATCACTGTGAAGACATGTCTAGTGTAATATAAACTACCACATCACTGTGAAGACATGTCTAGTGTAATATAAACCACATGTACATCACTGTGAAGACATGTCTAGTGTAATATAAACCACATGTACATCACTGTGAAGACGTGTCTAGTGTAATATAAACCACCACATCACTGTGAAGACATGTCTAGTGTAATATAAACCACCACATCACTGTGAAGACATGTCTAGTGTAATATAAACCACCACATCACTGTGAAGACATGTCTAGTGTAATATAAACCACCACATCACTGTGAAGACATGTCTAGTGTAATATAAACCACCACATCACTGTGAAGACATGTCTAGTGTAATATAAACCACATGTACATCACTGTGAAGACATGTCTAGTGTAATATAAACCACCACATCACTGTGAAGACATGTCTAGTGTAATATAAACCACCACATCACTGTGAAGACATGTCTAGTGTAATATAAACCACCACATCACTGTGAAGACATGTCTAGTGTAATATAAACCACCACATCACTGTGAAGACATGTCTAGTGTAATATAAACCACCTACATCACTGTGAAGACATGTCTAGTGTAATATAAACCACCACATCACTGTGAAGACATGTCTAGTGTAATATAAACCACATGTACATCACTGTGAAGACATGTCTAGTGTAATATAAACCACATGTACATCACTGTGAAGACATGTCTAGTGTAATATAAACCACATGTACATCACTGTGAAGACATGTCTAGTGTAATATAAACCACATGTACATCACTGTGAAGACATGTCTAGTGTAATATAAACCACCACATCACTGTGAAGACATGTCTAGTGTAATATAAACCACCACATCACTGTGAAGACATGTCTAGTGTAATATAAACCACCACATCACTGTGAAGACATGTCTAGTGTAATATAAACCACCACATCACTGTGAAGACATGTCTAGTGTAATATAAACCACATGTACATCACTGTGAAGACATGTCTAGTGTAATATAAACCACCACATCACTGTGAAGACATGTCTAGTGTAATATAAACCACCACATCACTGTGAAGACATGTCTAGTGTAATATAAACCACATGTACATCACTGTGAAGACATGTCTAGTGTAATATAAACCACCACATCACTGTGAAGACATGTCTAGTGTAATATAAACCACATGTACATCACTGTGAAGACATGTCTAGTGTAATATAAACCACCACATCACTGTGAAGACATGTCTAGTGTAATATAAACCACCACATCACTGTGAAGACATGTCTAGTGTAATATAAACCACATGTACATCACTGTGAAGACATGTCTAGTGTAATATAAACCACCACATCACTGTGAAGACATGTCTAGTGTAATATAAACCACATGTACATCACTGTGAAGACATGTCTAGTGTAATATAAACCACATGTACATCACTGTGAAGACATGTCTAGTGTAATATAAACCACCACATCACTGTGAAGACATGTCTAGTGTAATATAAACCACATGTACATCACTGTGAAGACATGTCTAGTGTAATATAAACCACCACATCACTGTGAAGACATGTCTAGTGTAATATAAACCACCACATCACTGTGAAGACATGTCTAGTGTAATATAAACCACATGTACATCACTGTGAAGACATGTCTAGTGTAATATAAACCACATGTACATCACTGTGAAGACATGTCTAGTGTAATATAAACTACCACATCACTGTGAAGACATGTCTAGTGTAATATAAACCACCACATCACTGTGAAGACATGTCTAGTGTAATATAAACTACCACATCACTGTGAAGACATGTCTAGTGTAATATAAACCACCACATCACTGTGAAGACATGTCTAGTGTAATATAAACCACCACATCACTGTGAAGACATGTCTAGTGTAATATAAACCACCACATCACTGTGAAGACATGTCTAGTGTAATATAAACCACCACATCACTGTGAAGACATGTCTAGTGTAATATAAACCACCACATCACTGTGAAGACATGTCTAGTGTAATATAAACCACCACATCACTGTGAAGACATGTCTAGTGTAATATAAACCACCACATCACTGTGAAGACATGTCTAGTGTAATATAAACCACCACATCACTGTGAAGACATGTCTAGTGTAATATAAACCACATGTACATCACTGTGAAGACATGTCTAGTGTAATATAAACCACCACATCACTGTGAAGACATGTCTAGTGTAATATAAACCACCACATCACTGTGAAGACATGTCTAGTGTAATATAAACCACATGTACATCACTGTGAAGACATGTCTAGTGTAATATAAACCACCACATCACTGTGAAGACATGTCTAGTGTAATATAAACCACATGTACATCACTGTGAAGACATGTCTAGTGTAATATAAACCACCACATCACTGTGAAGACGTGTCTAGTGTAATATAAACCACATGTACATCACTGTGAAGACATGTCTAGTGTAATATAAACCACCACATCACTGTGAAGACATGTCTAGTGTAATATAAACCACCACATCACTGTGAAGACATGTCTAGTGTAATATAAACCACCACATCACTGTGAAGACATGTCTAGTGTAATATAAACCACCACATCACTGTGAAGACATGTCTAGTGTAATATAAACCGCATGTACATCACTGTGAAGACATGTCTAGTGTAATATAAACCACCACATCACTGTGAAGACATGTCTAGTGTAATATAAACCACATGTACATCACTGTGAAGACATGTCTAGTGTAATATAAACCACCACATCACTGTGAAGACATGTCTAGTGTAATATAAACCACATGTACATCACTGTGAAGACATGTCTAGTGTAATATAAACCACATGTACATCACTGTGAAGACGTGTCTAGTGTAATATAAACCACATGTACATCACTGTGAAGACATGTCTAGTGTAATATAAACCACCACATCACTGTGAAGACGTGTCTAGTGTAATATAAACCACCACATCACTGTGAAGACATGTCTAGTGTAATATAAACCACATGTACATCACTGTGAAGACGTGTCTAGTGTAATATAAACCACATGTACATCACTGTGAAGACATGTCTAGTGTAATATAAACCACCACATCACTGTGAAGACATGTCTAGTGTAATATAAACCACATGTACATCACTGTGAAGACATGTCTAGTGTAATATAAACCACATGTACATCACTGTGAAGACATGTCTAGTGTAATATAAACCACATGTACATCACTGTGAAGACATGTCTAGTGTAATATAAACCACATGTACATCACTGTGAAGACATGTCTAGTGTAATATAAACCACCACATCACTGTGAAGACATGTCTAGTGTAATATAAACCACATGTACATCACTGTGAAGACATGTCTAGTGTAATATAAACCACCACATCACTGTGAAGACATGTCTAGTGTAATATAAACCACCACATCACTGTGAAGACATGTCTAGTGTAATATAAACCACCACATCACTGTGAAGACATGTCTAGTGTAATATAAACCACATGTACATCACTGTGAAGACATGTCTAGTGTAATATAAACCACATGTACATCACTGTGAAGACATGTCTAGTGTAATATAAACTACCACATCACTGTGAAGACATGTCTAGTGTAATATAAACCACATGTACATCACTGTGAAGACATGTCTAGTGTAATATAAACCACCACATCACTGTGAAGACATGTCTAGTGTAATATAAACCACATGTACATCACTGTGAAGACATGTCTAGTGTAATATAAACCACATGTACATCACTGTGAAGACATGTCTAGTGTAATATAAACCACATGTACATCACTGTGAAGACATGTCTAGTGTAATATAAACCACCACATCACTGTGAAGACATGTCTAGTGTAATATAAACCACATGTACATCACTGTGAAGACATGTCTAGTGTAATATAAACCACATGTACATCACTGTGAAGACATGTCTAGTGTAATATAAACCACATGTACATCACTGTGAAGACGTGTCTAGTGTAATATAAACCACCACATCACTGTGAAGACATGTCTAGTGTAATATAAACCACCACATCACTGTGAAGACATGTCTAGTGTAATATAAACCACCACATCACTGTGAAGACATGTCTAGTGTAATATAAACCACATGTACATCACTGTGAAGACATGTCTAGTGTAATATAAACCACCACATCACTGTGAAGACATGTCTAGTGTAATATAAACCACCACATCACTGTGAAGACATGTCTAGTGTAATATAAACCACCACATCACTGTGAAGACATGTCTAGTGTAATATAAACCACCACATCACTGTGAAGACATGTCTAGTGTAATATAAACCACCACATCACTGTGAAGACATGTCTAGTGTAATATAAACCACCACATCACTGTGAAGACATGTCTAGTGTAATATAAACCACATGTACATCACTGTGAAGACATGTCTAGTGTAATATAAACCACCACATCACTGTGAAGACATGTCTAGTGTAATATAAACCACCACATCACTGTGAAGACATGTCTAGTGTAATATAAACCACATGTACATCACTGTGAAGACATGTCTAGTGTAATATAAACCACCACATCACTGTGAAGACATGTCTAGTGTAATATAAACCACATGTACATCACTGTGAAGACATGTCTAGTGTAATATAAACCACCACATCACTGTGAAGACATGTCTAGTGTAATATAAACCACATGTACATCACTGTGAAGACATGTCTAGTGTAATATAAACCACCACATCACTGTGAAGACATGTCTAGTGTAATATAAACCACCACATCACTGTGAAGACATGTCTAGTGTAATATAAACCACCACATCACTGTGAAGACATGTCTAGTGTAATATAAACCACCACATCACTGTGAAGACATGTCTAGTGTAATATAAACCACATGTACATCACTGTGAAGACATGTCTAGTGTAATATAAACCACCACATCACTGTGAAGACATGTCTAGTGTAATATAAACCACATGTACATCACTGTGAAGACATGTCTAGTGTAATATAAACCACCACATCACTGTGAAGACATGTCTAGTGTAATATAAACCACATGTACATCACTGTGAAGACATGTCTAGTGTAATATAAACCACATGTACATCACTGTGAAGACGTGTCTAGTGTAATATAAACCACATGTACATCACTGTGAAGACATGTCTAGTGTAATATAAACCACCACATCACTGTGAAGACGTGTCTAGTGTAATATAAACCACCACATCACTGTGAAGACATGTCTAGTGTAATATAAACCACATGTACATCACTGTGAAGACGTGTCTAGTGTAATATAAACCACATGTACATCACTGTGAAGACATGTCTAGTGTAATATAAACCACCACATCACTGTGAAGACATGTCTAGTGTAATATAAACCACATGTACATCACTGTGAAGACATGTCTAGTGTAATATAAACCACATGTACATCACTGTGAAGACATGTCTAGTGTAATATAAACCACATGTACATCACTGTGAAGACATGTCTAGTGTAATATAAACCACATGTACATCACTGTGAAGACATGTCTAGTGTAATATAAACCACCACATCACTGTGAAGACATGTCTAGTGTAATATAAACCACATGTACATCACTGTGAAGACATGTCTAGTGTAATATAAACCACCACATCACTGTGAAGACATGTCTAGTGTAATATAAACCACCACATCACTGTGAAGACATGTCTAGTGTAATATAAACCACCACATCACTGTGAAGACATGTCTAGTGTAATATAAACCACATGTACATCACTGTGAAGACATGTCTAGTGTAATATAAACCACATGTACATCACTGTGAAGACATGTCTAGTGTAATATAAACCACCACATCACTGTGAAGACATGTCTAGTGTAATATAAACCACATGTACATCACTGTGAAGACATGTCTAGTGTAATATAAACCACCACATCACTGTGAAGACATGTCTAGTGTAATATAAACCACATGTACATCACTGTGAAGACATGTCTAGTGTAATATAAACCACATGTACATCACTGTGAAGACATGTCTAGTGTAATATAAACCACATGTACATCACTGTGAAGACATGTCTAGTGTAATATAAACCACCACATCACTGTGAAGACATGTCTAGTGTAATATAAACCACATGTACATCACTGTGAAGACATGTCTAGTGTAATATAAACCACATGTACATCACTGTGAAGACATGTCTAGTGTAATATAAACCACATGTACATCACTGTGAAGACGTGTCTAGTGTAATATAAACCACCACATCACTGTGAAGACATGTCTAGTGTAATATAAACCACCACATCACTGTGAAGACATGTCTAGTGTAATATAAACCACCACATCACTGTGAAGACATGTCTAGTGTAATATAAACCACATGTACATCACTGTGAAGACATGTCTAGTGTAATATAAACCACCACATCACTGTGAAGACATGTCTAGTGTAATATAAACCACCACATCACTGTGAAGACATGTCTAGTGTAATATAAACCACCACATCACTGTGAAGACATGTCTAGTGTAATATAAACCACCACATCACTGTGAAGACATGTCTAGTGTAATATAAACCACCACATCACTGTGAAGACATGTCTAGTGTAATATAAACCACCACATCACTGTGAAGACATGTCTAGTGTAATATAAACCACATGTACATCACTGTGAAGACATGTCTAGTGTAATATAAACCACATGTACATCACTGTGAAGACATGTCTAGTGTAATATAAACCACATGTACATCACTGTGAAGACATGTCTAGTGTAATATAAACCACCACATCACTGTGAAGACATGTCTAGTGTAATATAAACCACATGTACATCACTGTGAAGACGTGTCTAGTGTAATATAAACCACCACATCACTGTGAAGACATGTCTAGTGTAATATAAACCACCACATCACTGTGAAGACATGTCTAGTGTAATATAAACCACCACATCACTGTGAAGACATGTCTAGTGTAATATAAACCACCACATCACTGTGAAGACATGTCTAGTGTAATATAAACCACCACATCACTGTGAAGACGTGTCTAGTGTAATATAAACCACATGTACATCACTGTGAAGACATGTCTAGTGTAATATAAACCACCACATCACTGTGAAGACATGTCTAGTGTAATATAAACCACCACATCACTGTGAAGACATGTCTAGTGTAATATAAACCACATGTACATCACTGTGAAGACATGTCTAGTGTAATATAAACCACCACATCACTGTGAAGACATGTCTAGTGTAATATAAACCACATGTACATCACTGTGAAGACATGTCTAGTGTAATATAAACCACCACATCACTGTGAAGACATGTCTAGTGTAATATAAACCACATGTACATCACTGTGAAGACATGTCTAGTGTAATATAAACCACATGTACATCACTGTGAAGACATGTCTAGTGTAATATAAACCACCACATCACTGTGAAGACATGTCTAGTGTAATATAAACCACCACATCACTGTGAAGACATGTCTAGTGTAATATAAACCACATGTACATCACTGTGAAGACATGTCTAGTGTAATATAAACCACATGTACATCACTGTGAAGACATGTCTAGTGTAATATAAACCACCACATCACTGTGAAGACATGTCTAGTGTAATATAAACCACCACATCACTGTGAAGACATGTCTAGTGTAATATAAACCACCACATCACTGTGAAGACATGTCTAGTGTAATATAAACCACATGTACATCACTGTGAAGACATGTCTAGTGTAATATAAACCACATGTACATCACTGTGAAGACATGTCTAGTGTAATATAAACCACCACATCACTGTGAAGACATGTCTAGTGTAATATAAACCACATGTACATCACTGTGAAGACATGTCTAGTGTAATATAAACCACCACATCACTGTGAAGACATGTCTAGTGTAATATAAACCACCACATCACTGTGAAGACATGTCTAGTGTAATATAAACCACCACATCACTGTGAAGACATGTCTAGTGTAATATAAACCACATGTACATCACTGTGAAGACATGTCTAGTGTAATATAAACCACATGTACATCACTGTGAAGACATGTCTAGTGTAATATAAACCACCACATCACTGTGAAGACATGTCTAGTGTAATATAAACCACCACATCACTGTGAAGACATGTCTAGTGTAATATAAACCACATGTACATCACTGTGAAGACATGTCTAGTGTAATATAAACCACCACATCACTGTGAAGACATGTCTAGTGTAATATAAACCACCACATCACTGTGAAGACATGTCTAGTGTAATATAAACCACATGTACATCACTGTGAAGACATGTCTAGTGTAATATAAACCACCACATCACTGTGAAGACATGTCTAGTGTAATATAAACCACATGTACATCACTGTGAAGACATGTCTAGTGTAATATAAACCACCACATCACTGTGAAGACATGTCTAGTGTAATATAAACCACATGTACATCACTGTGAAGACATGTCTAGTGTAATATAAACCACATGTACATCACTGTGAAGACATGTCTAGTGTAATATAAACCACATGTACATCACTGTGAAGACATGTCTAGTGTAATATAAACCACATGTACATCACTGTGAAGACATGTCTAGTGTAATATAAACCACCACATCACTGTGAAGACATGTCTAGTGTAATATAAACCACCACATCACTGTGAAGACATGTCTAGTGTAATATAAACCACCACATCACTGTGAAGACATGTCTAGTGTAATATAAACCACCACATCACTGTGAAGACATGCCTAGTGTAATATAAACCACATGTACATCACTGTGAAGACATGTCTAGTGTAATATAAACCACCACATCACTGTGAAGACGTGTCTAGTGTAATATAAACCACATGTACATCACTGTGAAGACATGTCTAGTGTAATATAAACCACATGTACATCACTGTGAAGACATGTCTAGTGTAATATAAACTACCACATCACTGTGAAGACATGTCTAGTGTAATATAAACCACCACATCACTGTGAAGACATGTCTAGTGTAATATAAACTACCACATCACTGTGAAGACATGTCTAGTGTAATATAAACCACCACATCACTGTGAAGACATGTCTAGTGTAATATAAACTACCACATCACTGTGAAGACATGTCTAGTGTAATATAAACCACCACATCACTGTGAAGACATGTCTAGTGTAATATAAACCACCACATCACTGTGAAGACATGTCTAGTGTAATATAAACCACCACATCACTTTGAAGACATGTCTAGTGTAATATAAACCACCACATCACTGTGAAGACATGTCTAGTGTAATATAAACCACCACATCACTGTGAAGACATGTCTAGTGTAATATAAACCACCACATCACTGTGAAGACGTGTCTAGTGTAATATAAACCACCACATCACTGTGAAGACGTGTCTAGTGTAATATAAACCACATGTACATCACTGTGAAGACATGTCTAGTGTAATATAAACCACCACATCACTGTGAAGACATGTCTAGTGTAATATAAACCACATGTACATCACTGTGAAGACATGTCTAGTGTAATATAAACCACCACATGACTTTGAAGACATGCCTAGTGTAATATAAACCACCACATCACTGTGAAGACATGTCTAGTGTAATATAAACTACCACATCACTGTGAAGACATGTCTAGTGTAATATAAACCACATGTACATCACTGTGAAGACATGTCTAGTGTAATATAAACCACATGTACATCACTGTGAAGACATGTCTAGTGTAATATAAACCACATGTACATCACTGTGAAGACATGTCTAGTGTAATATAAACCACATGTACATCACTGTGAAGACATGTCTAGTGTAATATAAACCACCACATCACTGTGAAGACATGTCTAGTGTAATATAAACCACATGTACATCACTGTGAAGACATGTCTAGTGTAATATAAACTACCACATCACTGTGAAGACATGTCTAGTGTAATATAAACCACCACATCACTGTGAAGACATGTCTAGTGTAATATAAACCACATTTACATCACTGTGAAGACGTGTCTAGTGTAATATAAACCACCACATCACTGTGAAGACATGTCTAGTGTAATATAAACCACATGTACATCACTGTGAAGACATGTCTAGTGTAATATAAACCACATGTACATCACTGTGAAGACATGTCTAGTGTAATATAAACCACCACATCACTGTGAAGACATGTCTAGTGTAATATAAACCACCACATCACTGTGAAGACATGTCTAGTGTAATATAAACCACCACATCACTGTGAAGACATGTCTAGTGTAATATAAACCACATGTACATCACTGTGAAGACATGTCTAGTGTAATATAAACCACATGTACATCACTGTGAAGACATGTCTAGTGTAATATAAACCACATGTACATCACTGTGAAGACATGTCTAGTGTAATATAAACCACCACATCACTGTGAAGACGTGTCTAGTGTAATATAAACCACATGTACATCACTGTGAAGACATGTCTAGTGTAATATAAACCACCACATCACTGTGAAGACATGTCTAGTGTAATATAAACCACATGTACATCACTGTGAAGACATGTCTAGTGTAATATAAACCACCACATCACTGTGAAGACATGTCTAGTGTAATATAAACCACATGTACATCACTGTGAAGACATGTCTAGTGTAATATAAACTACCACATCACTGTGAAGACATGTCTAGTGTAATATAAACCACCACATCACTGTGAAGACATGTCTAGTGTAATATAAACCACCACATCACTGTGAAGACATGTCTAGTGTAATATAAACCACATGTACATCACTGTGAAGACATGTCTAGTGTAATATAAACCACCACATCACTGTGAAGACATGTCTAGTGTAATATAAACCACATGTACATCACTGTGAAGACATGTCTAGTGTAATATAAACCACCACATCACTGTGAAGACATGTCTAGTGTAATATAAACCACATGTACATCACTGTGAAGACATGTCTAGTGTAATATAAACCACATGTACATCACTGTGAAGACATGTCTAGTGTAATATAAACCACATGTACATCACTGTGAAGACATGTCTAGTGTAATATAAACCACCACATCACTGTGAAGACATGTCTAGTGTAATATAAACCACCACATCACTGTGAAGACATGTCTAGTGTAATATAAACCACCACATCACTGTGAAGACATGTCTAGTGTAATATAAACCACCACATCACTGTGAAGACATGTCTAGTGTAATATAAACCACCACATCACTGTGAAGACATGTCTAGTGTAATATAAACCACCACATCACTGTGAAGACATGTCTAGTGTAATATAAACCACATGTACATCACTGTGAAGACATGTCTAGTGTAATATAAACCACATGTACATCACTGTGAAGACATGTCTAGTGTAATATAAACCACATGTACATCACTGTGAAGACATGTCTAGTGTAATATAAACCACCACATCACTGTGAAGACGTGTCTAGTGTAATATAAACCACCACATCACTGTGAAGACATGTCTAGTGTAATATAAACCACATGTACATCACTGTGAAGACATGTCTAGTGTAATATAAACCACCACATCACTGTGAAGACGTGTCTAGTGTAATATAAACCACATGTACATCACTGTGAAGACATGTCTAGTGTAATATAAACCACCACATCACTGTGAAGACATGTCTAGTGTAATATAAACCACCACATCACTGTGAAGACATGTCTAGTGTAATATAAACCACATGTACATCACTGTGAAGACATGTCTAGTGTAATATAAACCACCACATCACTGTGAAGACATGTCTAGTGTAATATAAACCACCACATCACTGTGAAGACATGTCTAGTGTAATATAAACCACCACATCACTGTGAAGACATGTCTAGTGTAATATAAACCACATGTACATCACTGTGAAGACATGTCTAGTGTAATATAAACCACATGTACATCACTGTGAAGACATGTCTAGTGTAATATAAACCACCACATCACTGTGAAGACATGTCTAGTGTAATATAAACCACCACATCACTGTGAAGACATGCCTAGTGTAATATAAACCACATGTACATCACTGTGAAGACATGTCTAGTGTAATATAAACCACCACATCACTGTGAAGACATGTCTAGTGTAATATAAACCACATGTACATCACTGTGAAGACATGTCTAGTGTAATATAAACCACATGTACATCACTGTGAAGACATGTCTAGTGTAATATAAACCACCACATCACTGTGAAGACGTGTCTAGTGTAATATAAACCACATGTACATCACTGTGAAGACATGTCTAGTGTAATATAAACCACCACATCACTGTGAAGACATGTCTAGTGTAATATAAACCACCACATCACTGTGAAGACATGTCTAGTGTAATATAAACCACATGTACATCACTGTGAAGACATGTCTAGTGTAATATAAACCACCACATCACTGTGAAGACATGTCTAGTGTAATATAAACCACATGTACATCACTGTGAAGACATGTCTAGTGTAATATAAACCACCACATCACTGTGAAGACATGTCTAGTGTAATATAAACCACATGTACATCACTGTGAAGACATGTCTAGTGTAATATAAACCACCACATCACTGTGAAGACATGTCTAGTGTAATATAAACCACATGTACATCACTGTGAAGACATGTCTAGTGTAATATAAACCACCACATCACTGTGAAGACATGTCTAGTGTAATATAAACCACCACATCACTGTGAAGACATGTCTAGTGTAATATAAACCACCACATCACTGTGAAGACATGTCTAGTGTAATATAAACCACATGTACATCACTGTGAAGACGTGTCTAGTGTAATGTAAACCACCACATCACTGTGAAGACATGTCTAGTGTAATATAAACCACATGTACATCACTGTGAAGACATGTCTAGTGTAATATAAACCACCACATCACTGTGAAGACATGTCTAGTGTAATATAAACCACCACATCACTGTGAAGACATGTCTAGTGTAATATAAACCACCACATCACTGTGAAGACATGTCTAGTGTAATATAAACCACCACATCACTGTGAAGACATGTCTAGTGTAATATAAACCACCACATCACTGTGAAGACATGTCTAGTGTAATATAAACCACATGTACATCACTGTGAAGACATGTCTAGTGTAATATAAACCACATGTACATCACTGTGAAGACATGTCTAGTGTAATATAAACCACCACATCACTGTGAAGACATGTCTAGTGTAATATAAACCACCACATCACTGTGAAGACGTGTCTAGTGTAATATAAACCACCACATCACTGTGAAGACATGTCTAGTGTAATATAAACCACCACATCACTGTGAAGACATGTCTAGTGTAATATAAACCACATGTACATCACTGTGAAGACATGTCTAGTGTAATATAAACCACATGTACATCACTGTGAAGATGTGTCTAGTGTAATATAAACCACCACATCACTGTGAAGACATGTCTAGTGTAATATAAACCACCACATCACTGTGAAGACATGTCTAGTGTAATATAAACCACATGTACATCACTGTGAAGACATGTCTAGTGTAATATAAACCACCACATCACTGTGAAGACATGTCTAGTGTAATATAAACCACATGTACATCACTGTGAAGACATGTCTAGTGTAATATAAACCACATGTACATCACTGTGAAGACATGTCTAGTGTAATATAAACCACCACATCACTGTGAAGACATGTCTAGTGTAATATAAACCACATGTACATCACTGTGAAGACATGTCTAGTGTAATATAAACCACCACATCACTGTGAAGACATGTCTAGTGTAATATAAACCACATGTACATCACTGTGAAGACGTGTCTAGTGTAATATAAACCACCACATCACTGTGAAGACATGTCTAGTGTAATATAAACCACCACATCACTGTGAAGACATGTCTAGTGTAATATAAACCACATGTACATCACTGTGAAGACATGTCTAGTGTAATATAAACCACCACATCACTGTGAAGACATGTCTAGTGTAATATAAACCACATGTACATCACTGTGAAGACATGTCTAGTGTAATATAAACCACATGTACATCACTGTGAAGACATGTCTAGTGTAATATAAACCACCACACCACTGTGAAGACATGTCTAGTGTAATATAAACCACATGTACATCACTGTGAAGACATGTCTAGTGTAATATAAACCACCACATCACTGTGAAGACATGTCTAGTGTAATATAAACCACATGTACATCACTGTGAAGACATGTCTAGTGTAATATAAACCACCACATCACTGTGAAGACATGTCTAGTGTAATATAAACCACATGTACATCACTGTGAAGACATGTCTAGTGTAATATAAACCACATGTACATCACTGTGAAGACGTGTCTAGTGTAATATAAACCACATGTACATCACTGTGAAGACATGTCTAGTGTAATATAAACCACATGTACATCACTGTGAAGACATGTCTAGTGTAATATAAACCACATGTACATCACTGTGAAGACATGTCTAGTGTAATATAAACCACATGTACATCACTGTGAAGACATGTCTAGTGTAATATAAACCACCACATCACTGTGAAGACATGTCTAGTGTAATATAAACCACATGTACATCACTGTGAAGACATGTCTAGTGTAATATAAACCACATGTACATCACTGTGAAGACATGTCTAGTGTAATATAAACCACCACATCACTGTGAAGACATGTCTAGTGTAATATAAACCACCACATCACTGTGAAGACATGTCTAGTGTAATATAAACCACCACATCACTGTGAAGACATGTCTAGTGTAATATAAACCACATGTACATCACTGTGAAGACATGTCTAGTGTAATATAAACCACATGTACATCACTGTGAAGACATGTCTAGTGTAATATAAACCACCACATCACTGTGAAGACATGTCTAGTGTAATATAAACCACCACATCACTGTGAAGACATGTCTAGTGTAATATAAACTACCACCACTTTTTGGACCTGGTTAGAAGACCACTCCAGGATGAACATAGCCACACAGACTTTTGGGCTGCACATACAACACTTACTAACATTGTGTTTATTTTTTTATATGCAACCAAGTGTCTTCACTTTTCTCTCTGGGTGGGTGGAGGTTCAATGTTCCATTTTTTACTTATATTATAAAAGTAACAATACTTGCTTTATTGGTCCATTTGCATGGATATTCTTTATTTTTGCAGTCACTGTACCTAACCTGACACACAACACACACATCACAGGCTGGGCGCAGGACATACCTGAGTCCTGGGAGTCTTCTGCTTCCTGAAAACTAGGGTAGACCCCATAAGGAGACTGGAATGACATTGACCACGGATGATGAGAGAGGAGACTGGACCTTCTGGACCCATTGTCTCATTGTGGTGGAACCACTCCAAAACGCTGCAGTATGAGACCAGTCTGAACTGTCTGGGATGACCACTATAGATCACCAGGTGGATTTGAGAATCTGGAGCAGCAGTCATGTACTTGGAACAGTTGCTTTTTTTCACAATATGACACAAGTTATGTTTTGATATTTCAAGTTCAATGTGTAGGCCTATATATCCTATTCCAATAAAATATGCCAAAAAGATTGTGATTAATGTGAAAACATACCTGCACTGCGTTTGGGCTAGTATAAAAAGAAAAACCCAGAACCGTCCAGCTCATAGAGGTTTATGATCAGAGATCATTCAGTAAAGTCAAGTTTAGCTACCGGTACTTACTTGTAGGATAACTGTCCATTTGGTTCAGCTGAAATGGATAACTGTCCATTTGGTTCAGCTGAACTGGATAACTGTCCATTTGGTTCAGCTGAACTGGATAACTGTCCATTTGGTTCAGCTGAAATGGATAACTGTCCATTTGGTTCAGCTGAAATGGATAACTGTCCATTTGGTTCAGCTGAACTGGATAACTGTCCATTTGGTTCAGCTGAAATGGATAACTGTCCATTTGGTTCAGCTGAAATGGATAACTGTCCATTTGGTTCAGCTGAAATGGATAACTGTCCATTTGGTTCAGCTGAAATGGATAACTGTCCATTTGGTTCAGCTGAACTGGATAACTGTCCATTTGGTTCAGCTGAACTGGATAACTGTCCATTTGGTTCAGCTGAACTGGATAACTGTCCATTTGGTTCAGCTGAAATGGATAACTGTCCATTTGGTTCAGCTGAAATGGATAACTGTCCATTTGGTTCAGCTGAAATGGATAACTGTCCATTTGGTTCAGCTGAAATGGATAACTGTCCATTTGGTTCAGCTGAACTGGATAACTGTCCATTTGGTTCAGCTGAACTGGATAACTGTCCATTTGGTTCAGCTGAACTGGATAACTGTCCATTTGGTTCAGCTGAAATGGATAACTGTCCATTTGGTTCAGCTGAAATGGATAACTGTCCATTTGGTTCAGCTGAAATGGATAACTGTCCATTTGGTTCAGCTGAACTGGATAACTGTCCATTTGGTTCAGCTGAAATGGATAACTGTCCATTTGGTTCAGCTGAAATGGATAACTGTCCATTTGGTTCAGCTGAACTGGATAACTGTCCATTTGGTTCAGCTGAACTGGATAACTGTCCATTTGGTTCAGCTGAAATGCATAACTGTCCATTTGGTTCAGCTGAAATGGAGTTGTCTGCAATTTCATTTTTAGATCCGGACAAATGTTTCCATGACGCCAGAGTTAATGTGGGCAGCAAGATCCCTGTGTTCCTCATCAATCACGTTCTCTGCAGTATAAGCATTCTTAATGAGTTCGCAATGGAGCACAGTTGCCACAACTGCACCACCCATCTGCTGTCTTCACTTCTCCCTGTATAACTCATCTGTAACGCTAGGCTACTGTCTTCACTTCTGCCTGTATAACTCATCTGTAACGCTAGGCTACTGTCTTCACTTCTCCCTGTATAACTCATCTGTAACGCTAGGCTACTGTCTTCACTTCTGCCTGTATAACTCATCTGTAACGCTAGGCTGCTGTCTTCACTTCTCCCTGTATAACTCATCTGTAACGCTAGGCTGCTGTCTTCACTTCTCCCTGTATAACTCATCTGTAACGCTAGGCTGCTGTCTTCACTTCTCCCTGTATAACTCATCTGTAACGCTAGGCTACTGTCTTCACTTCTCCCTGTATAACTCATCTGTAACGCTAGGCTGCTGTCTTCACTTCTCCCTGTATAACTCATCTGTAACGCTAGGCTACTGTCTTCACTTCTCCCTGTATAACTCATCTGTAACGCTAGGCTACTGTCTTCACTTCTCCCTGTATAACTCATCTGTAACGCTAGGCTACTGTCTTCACTTCTCCCTGTATAACTCATCTGTAACGCTAGGCTACTGTCTTCACTTCTCCCTGTATAACTCATCTGTAACGCTAGGCTGCTGTCTTCACTTCTCCCTGTATAACTCATCTGTAACGCTAGGCTACTGTCTTCACTTCTCCCTGTATAACTCATCTGTAACGCTAGGCTGCTGTCTTCACTTCTCCCTGTATAACTCATCTGTAACGCTAGGCTACTGTCTTCACTTCTCCCTGTATAACTCATCTGTAACGCTAGGCTACTGTCTTCACTTCTCCCTGTATAACTCATCTGTAACGCTAGGCTACTGTCTTCACTTCTCCCTGTATAACTCATCTGTAACGCTATGCTACTGTCTTCACTTCTCCCTGTATAACTCATCTGTAACGCTAGGCTACTGTCTTCACTTCTGCCTGTATAACTCATCTGTAACGCTAGGCTACTGTCTTCACTTCTGCCTGTATAACTCATCTGTAACGCTAGGCTGCTGTCTTCACTTCTGCCCAGAAAAAAGACTTGCATCTGTGATTGTGAATAAGGGTCATACATGCACTTTTTATGTAAAAGGCCACTCAAAAATGTGGAGTTTTGTCACATAACTAGAGATCTGTGGCATTTTGTTTTGAGGGAGCGTGCAATTGACATGCTGACTGCAGGAATGTCCGCCAGAGCTGTTACTAGAGAATTTAATGTTAATTTCTCAACCATAAGCCGCTTCCAAAGTCATTTTAGAGAATTTGGCAGTACGTCCAACCAGCTTTACAACTGCAGACCACGTGTTGGCGTCGTGTGGTTGAGCGGTTTGCTGATGTCAACATTGTGAACACGGTGCCCTTCGGTGGGGTAATGGGCAGGCATAAGCTACGGACGACCAACACAATTGCATTTTATCGACAGCAATTTGAATGCACAGAGAGACTGTGATGAGATTGAGGCCCATTGTAGTGCCATTCATAGGGCCTAATGAATTTATTTCAATTGACTGATTTCCTTATTTGAACAGTAACTCGGTAAAATAACAGTAAAAAAAAAAAAACTGTAAAAATGCAAGTTGCGTTATATTTTTGTTCAGTATAGTAATGTAGCTTTTCAGAACCCTTGATAGAATACCTCATTTCTCTGGTGTCCGCTTGTTTTGACTTGCAGTGGAATTGAGACATCTGACCCTCTCTCTCTCTCTTTCTCTCCCCCCCCCCCCCCTCTCTCTCTCCCCCCTCTCTCTCCTCTCCTCCTCTCTCTCCCCCCCCCTCTCTCTCTCCCCCTCTCCCTCCCCCTCTCTCGCCCCTCCTTCCTCCAGGATGATCTACTACCTGGACCCCTCGGTGCTGACCGGCCTATCCTGCACTGTCATGCTGCTGTGTCTGTCTGACTACCTGGTGCCTACCCTCGCACCCCGCATCTTCGGATCCAACAAGTGGTGAGAGCCTGGGGGTATATCTGGGGTACAGGGTGGGTGGGTATATCTGGGGTACAGGGTGGGTGGGTATATCTGGGGTACGGGGTGGGTGGGTATATCGGGGGTACGGGGTGGGTGGGTATATCGGGGGTACGGGGTGGGTGGGTATATCGGGGGTACGGGGTGGGTGGGTATATCTGGGGTACGGGGTGGGTGGGTATATCTGGGGTACGGGGTGGGTGTGTATATCGGGGGTACAGGGTGGGTATATCGGGGGTACGGGGTGGGTGGGTATATCTGGGGTACAGGGTGGGTATATCTGGGGTATATCTGGGGTACAGGGTGGGTGGGTATATCGGGGGTACAGGGTGGGTGGGTATATCTGGGGTACAGGGTGGGTATATCTGGGGTATATCTGGGGTACAGGGTGGGTGGGTATATCGGGGGTACAGGGTGGGTGGGTATATCTGGGGTACAGGGTGGGTATATCTAGGGTATAGGGTGGAAGGGGTATATCTAGGGCAGAGGAGTTTGGTATCATTTGTGGGTGAAGGGGTGGGGGTGTCTGCTTAGGGGGGAGGGCAGCAGAACTTTAGGGGTTGTTGGCAGGGAGTAGGGCTTGTTTGTAGGGGTTCTGGGGACGGGACGGTGTGTTTGGGAACATGGTGTGATATTAGTTGAACATGACACCAGCGTACATCTAACGGATCCAGGCAGTGTTGTGTTAAATCACTTGTAATTACAGTTATTAAAGCAGTGCTGATGTACAAATGAGAGAGAGGAGGAAAGTTACCAGCGTTTTCCAGCTCTAATCAACCTCTTGGGTCTGTCCTACAAACTCTCACACGGCTAACATGTACTCCTAGTGTAGTGTGTTGGGCTGTTTCCCAAATAGCACCCTATTCCCCATTTAGTGCGCTACTTTTACCCAGGGCCCAATGGCACCCTATTCCCCATTTAGTGCGCTACTTTTACCCAGGGCCCATAGCGAATAGGGTGCCATTTGGGACGTAGTCTGCGTTTTCTCCCTCACTTTAATTCTTTCTCCCTCGCTTTAATTCTTTCTCCCGCTCTCTTACCCCCCCATCCCCTCTCCTTCAGTGGTTCAGTCGTAACAGGGAACCAGGACCGGATTAAGTGACGTTCTACAGTTAGCGGTGTATCAGGACTGTCTCTGGTCTACACTTAGTGGTGTATCAGGACTGTCTCTGGTCTACAGTTAGTGGTGTGTCAGGACTGTCTCTGGTCTACAGTTAGTGGTGTATCAGGACTGTCTCTGGTCTACAGTTAGTGGTGTATCAGGACTGTCTCTGGTCTGCAGTTAGTGGTGTATCAGGACTGTCTCTGGTCTACAGTTAGTGGTGTATCAGGACTGTCTCTGGTCTACAGTTAGTGGTGTATCAGGACTGTCTCTGGCTCCGGTCTACAGTTAGTGGTGTATCAGGACTGTCTGTGGTCTACAGTTAGTGGTGTATCAGGACTGTCTCCGGTCTACAGTTAGTGGTGTATCAGGACTGTCTCTGGTCTACAGTTAGTGGTGTATCAGGACTGTCTCTGGTCTACAGTTAGTGGTGTATCAGGACTGTCTCTGGTCTACAGTTAGTGATGTATCAGGACTGTCTCTGGTCTACAGTTAGTGGTGTATCAGGACTGTCTCTGGTCTACAGTTAGTGGTGTATCAGGACTGTCTCTGGTCTACAGTTAGTGGTGTATCAGGACTGTCTCTGGCTCCGGTCTGCAGTTAGTGGTGTATCAGGACTGTCTCTGGCTCCGGTCTACAGTTAGTGGTGTATCAGGACTGTCTCTGGCTCCGGTCTACAGTTAGTGGTGTATCAGGACTGTCTCTGGCTCCGGTCTGCAGTTAGTGGTATATCAGGACTGGCTCTGGTCTACACTTAGTGGTGTATCAGGACTGTCTCTGGTCTACAGTTAGTGGTGTATCAGGACTGTCTCTGGTCTACAGTTAGTGGTATATCAGGACTGTCTCTGGCTCCGGTCTACAGTTAGTGGTGTATCAGGACTGTCTCTGGTCTGCAGTTAGTGGTGTATCAGGACTGTCTCTGGTCTACAGTTAGTGGTGTATCAGGACTGTCTCTGGCTCCGGTCTACAGTTAGTGGTGTATCAGGACTGTCTCTGGCTCCGGTCTACAGTTAGTGGTGTATCAGGACTGTCTCTGGCTCCGGTCTACAGTTAGTGGTGTATCAGGACTGTCTCTGGTCTACAGTTAGTGGTGTATCAGGACTGTCTCTGGTCTACAGTTAGTGGTGTATCAGGACTGTCTCCGGTCTACAGTTAGTGGTGTATCAGGACTGTCTCTGGCTCCGGTCTACAGTTAGTGGTGTATCAGGACTGTCTCTGGTCTACAGTTAGTGGTGTATCAGGACTGTCTCTGGTCTACAGTTAGTGGTGTATCAGGACTGTCTCTGGTCTACAGTTAGTGGTATATCAGGACTGTCTCTGGTCTACAGTTAGTGGTGTATCAGGACTGTCTCTGGTCTACAGTTAGTGGTGTATCAGGACTGTCTCTGGTCTACAGTTAGTGGTGTATCAGGACTGTCTCTGGCTCCGGTCTACAGTTAGTGGTGTATCAGGACTGTCTCTGGTCTACAGTTAGTGGTGTATCAGGACTGTCTCCGGTCTACAGTTAGTGGTATATCAGGACTGTCTCTGGCTCCGGTCTACAGTTAGTGGTGTATCAGGACTGTCTCTGGTCTACAGTTAGTGGTGTATCAGGACTGTCTCTGGCTCCGGTCTACAGTTAGTGGTGTATCAGGACTGTCTCTGGCTCCAGTCTGCAGTTAGTGGTGTATCAGGACTGTCTCTGGTCTACACTTAGTGGTGTATCAGGACTGTCTCTGGTCTACAGTTAGTGGTGTATCAGGACTGTCTCCGGTCTACAGTTAGTGGTGTATCAGGACTGTCTCTGGCTCCGGTCTGCAGTTAGTGGTGTATCAGGACTGTCTCTGGTCTACAGTTAGTGATGTATCAGGACTGTCTCTGGCTCCAGTCTACAGTTAGTGGTGTATCAGGACTGTCTCTGGTCTACAGTTAGTGGTGTATCAGGACTGTCTCTGGCTCCGGTCTACAGTTAGTGGTATATCAGGACTGGCTCTGGTCTACACTTAGTGGTGTATCAGGACTGTCTCTGGTCTACAGTTAGTGGTGTATCAGGACTGTCTCTGGCTCCGGTCTACAGTTAGTGGTGTATCAGGACTGTCTCTGGTCTACAGTTAGTGGTGTATCAGGACTGTCTCCGGTCTACAGTTAGTGGTGTATCAGGACTGTCTCTGGCTCCGGTCTGCAGTTAGTGGTGTATCAGGACTGTCTCTGCTCCGGTCTACAGTTAGTGGTGTATCAGGACTGTCTCTGGCTCCGGTCTACAGTTAGTGGTGTATCAGGACTGTCTCTGGTCTACAGTTAGTGGTGTATCAGGACTGTCTCTGGTCTACAGTTAGTGGTGTATCAGGACTGTCTCTGGCTCCGGTCTACAGTTAGTGGTGTATCAGGACTGTCTCTGGCTCCGGTCTGCAGTTAGTGGTGTATCAGGACTGGCTCTGGTCTACACTTAGTGGTGTATCAGGACTGTCTCTGGCTCTGGTCTACAGTTAGTGGTGTATCAGGACTGTCTCTGGTCTACACTTAGTGGTGTATCAGGACTGTCTCTGGCTCCGGTCTGCAGTTAGTGGTATATCAGGACTGTCTCTGGTCTGCAGTTAGTGGTGTATCAGGACTGTCTCTGGTCTACAGTTAGTGGTGTATCAGGACTGTCTCTGGCTCCGGTCTGCAGTTAGTGGTATATCAGGACTGGCTCTGGTCTACACTTAGTGGTGTATCAGGACTGTCTCTGGTCTACAGTTAGTGGTGTATCAGGACTGTCTCTGGCTCCGGTCTGCAGTTAGTGGTGTATCAGGACTGGCTCTGGTCTACACTTAGTGGTGTATCAGGACTGTCTCTGGTCTACAGTTAGTGATGTATCAGGACTGTCTCTGGTCTACAGTTAGTGGTGTATCAGGACTGTCTCTGGTCTGCAGTTAGTGGTGTATCAGGACTGTCTCTGGCTCCGGTCTGCAGTTAGTGGTGTATCAGGACTGTCTCTGGTCTACAGTTAGTGGTGTATCAGGACTGTCTCTGGCTCCGGTCTACAGTTAGTGGTGTATCAGGACTGGCTCTGGTCTACACTTAGTGGTGTATCAGGACTGTCTCTGGTCTACAGTTAGTGGTGTATCAGGACTGTCTCTGGTCTACAGTTAGTGGTGTATCAGGACTGTCTCTGGTCTACAGTTAGTGGTGTATCAGGACTGTCTCTGGCTCCGGTCTACAGTTAGTGGTGTATCAGGACTGTCTCTGGCTCCGGTCTACAGTTAGTGGTGTATCAGGACTGTCTCTGGCTCCGGTCTGCAGTTAGTGGTATATCAGGACTGGCTCTGGTCTACACTTAGTGGTGTATCAGGACTGTCTCTGGTCTACAGTTAGTGGTGTATCAGGACTGTCTCTGGCTCCGGTCTACAGTTAGTGGTGTATCAGGACTGTCTGTGGTCTACAGTTAGTGGTGTATCAGGACTGTTTCCGGTCTACAGTTAGTGGTGTATCAGGACTGTCTCCGGTCTACAGTTAGTGGTGTATCAGGACTGTCTCTGGTCTACAGTTAGTGGTGTATCAGGACTGTCTCTGGTCTACAGTTAGTGGTGTATCAGGACTGTCTCTGGTCTACAGTTAGTGGTGTATCAGGACTGTCTCTGGTCTACAGTTAGTGGTGTATCAGGACTGTCTCTGGTCTACAGTTAGTGGTGTATCAGGACTGTCTCTGGTCTACAGTTAGTGGTGTATCAGGACTGTCTCTGGCTCCGGTCTGCAGTTAGTGGTGTATCAGGACTGTCTCTGGCTCCGGTCTACAGTTAGTGGTGTATCAGGACTGTCTCTGGCTCCGGTCTACAGTTAGTGGTGTATCAGGACTGTCTCTGGCTCCGGTCTGCAGTTAGTGGTATATCAGGACTGGCTCTGGTCTACACTTAGTGGTGTATCAGGACTGTCTCTGGTCTACAGTTAGTGGTGTATCAGGACTGTCTCTGGCTCCGGTCTACAGTTAGTGGTGTATCAGGACTGTCTCTGGCTCCGGTCTACAGTTAGTGGTGTATCAGGACTGTCTCTGGTCTACAGTTAGTGGTGTATCAGGACTGTCTCTGGTCTACAGTTAGTGGTGTATCAGGACTGTCTCCGGTCTACAGTTAGTGGTGTATCAGGACTGTCTCTGGCTCCGGTCTACAGTTAGTGGTGTATCAGGACTGTCTCTGGTCTACAGTTAGTGGTGTATCAGGACTGTCTCCGGTCTACAGTTAGTGGTGTATCAGGACTGTCTCTGGTCTACAGTTAGTGGTGTATCAGGACTGTCTCTGGTCTACAGTTAGTGGTATATCAGGACTGTCTCTGGTCTACAGTTAGTGGTGTATCAGGACTGTCTCTGGTCTACAGTTAGTGGTGTATCAGGACTGTCTCTGGCTCCGGTCTACAGTTAGTGGTGTATCAGGACTGTCTCTGGCTCCGGTCTACAGTTAGTGGTGTATCAGGACTGTCTCTGGTCTACAGTTAGTGGTGTATCAGGACTGTCTCCGGTCTACAGTTAGTGGTGTATCAGGACTGTCTCTGGCTCCGGTCTACAGTTAGTGGTGTATCAGGACTGTCTCTGGTCTACAGTTAGTGGTGTATCAGGACTGTCTCCGGTCTACAGTTAGTGGTATATCAGGACTGTCTCTGGCTCCGGTCTACAGTTAGTGGTGTATCAGGACTGTCTCTGGTCTACAGTTAGTGGTGTATCAGGACTGTCTCTGGCTCCGGTCTACAGTTAGTGGTGTATCAGGACTGTCTCTGGCTCCAGTCTGCAGTTAGTGGTGTATCAGGACTGTCTCTGGTCTACACTTAGTGGTGTATCAGGACTGTCTCTGGTCTACAGTTAGTGGTGTATCAGGACTGTCTCCGGTCTACAGTTAGTGGTGTATCAGGACTGTCTCTGGCTCCGGTCTGCAGTTAGTGGTGTATCAGGACTGTCTCTGGTCTACAGTTAGTGATGTATCAGGACTGTCTCTGGCTCCAGTCTACAGTTAGTGGTGTATCAGGACTGTCTCTGGTCTACAGTTAGTGGTGTATCAGGACTGTCTCTGGCTCCGGTCTACAGTTAGTGGTATATCAGGACTGGCTCTGGTCTACACTTAGTGGTGTATCAGGACTGTCTCTGGTCTACAGTTAGTGGTGTATCAGGACTGTCTCTGGCTCCGGTCTACAGTTAGTGGTGTATCAGGACTGTCTCTGGTCTACAGTTAGTGGTGTATCAGGACTGTCTCCGGTCTACAGTTAGTGGTGTATCAGGACTGTCTCTGGCTCCGGTCTGCAGTTAGTGGTGTATCAGGACTGTCTCTGGCTCCGGTCTACAGTTAGTGGTGTATCAGGACTGTCTCTGGCTCCGGTCTACAGTTAGTGGTGTATCAGGACTGTCTCTGGTCTACAGTTAGTGGTGTATCAGGACTGTCTCTGGTCTACAGTTAGTGGTGTATCAGGACTGTCTCTGGCTCCGGTCTACAGTTAGTGGTGTATCAGGACTGTCTCTGGCTCCGGTCTGCAGTTAGTGGTGTATCAGGACTGGCTCTGGTCTACACTTAGTGGTGTATCAGGACTGTCTCTGGCTCTGGTCTACAGTTAGTGGTGTATCAGGACTGTCTCTGGTCTACACTTAGTGGTGTATCAGGACTGTCTCTGGCTCCGGTCTGCAGTTAGTGGTATATCAGGACTGTCTCTGGTCTGCAGTTAGTGGTGTATCAGGACTGTCTCTGGTCTACAGTTAGTGGTGTATCAGGACTGTCTCTGGCTCCGGTCTGCAGTTAGTGGTATATCAGGACTGGCTCTGGTCTACACTTAGTGGTGTATCAGGACTGTCTCTGGTCTACAGTTAGTGGTGTATCAGGACTGTCTCTGGCTCCGGTCTGCAGTTAGTGGTGTATCAGGACTGGCTCTGGTCTACACTTAGTGGTGTATCAGGACTGTCTCTGGTCTACAGTTAGTGATGTATCAGGACTGTCTCTGGTCTACAGTTAGTGGTGTATCAGGACTGTCTCTGGTCTGCAGTTAGTGGTGTATCAGGACTGTCTCTGGCTCCGGTCTGCAGTTAGTGGTGTATCAGGACTGTCTCTGGTCTACAGTTAGTGGTGTATCAGGACTGTCTCTGGCTCCGGTCTACAGTTAGTGGTGTATCAGGACTGTCTCTGGCTCCGGTCTACAGTTAGTGGTGTATCAGGACTGTCTCTGGTCTACAGTTAGTGGTGTATCAGGACTGTCTCCGGTCTACAGTTAGTGGTGTATCAGGACTGTCTCTGGCTCCGGTCTACAGTTAGTGGTGTATCAGGACTGTCTCTGGTCTACAGTTAGTGGTGTATCAGGACTGTCTCCGGTCTACAGTTAGTGGTATATCAGGACTGTCTCTGGCTCCGGTCTACAGTTAGTGGTGTATCAGGACTGTCTCTGGTCTACAGTTAGTGGTGTATCAGGACTGTCTCTGGCTCCGGTCTACAGTTAGTGGTGTATCAGGACTGTCTCTGGCTCCAGTCTGCAGTTAGTGGTGTATCAGGACTGTCTCTGGTCTACACTTAGTGGTGTATCAGGACTGTCTCTGGTCTACAGTTAGTGGTGTATCAGGACTGTCTCCGGTCTACAGTTAGTGATGTATCAGGACTGTCTCTGGCTCCAGTCTACAGTTAGTGGTGTATCAGGACTGTCTCTGGCTCCGGTCTGCAGTTAGTGGTGTATCAGGACTGTCTCTGGTCTACAGTTAGTGATGTATCAGGACTGTCTCTGGCTCCAGTCTACAGTTAGTGGTGTATCAGGACTGTCTCTGGTCTACAGTTAGTGGTGTATCAGGACTGTCTCTGGCTCCGGTCTACAGTTAGTGGTATATCAGGACTGGCTCTGGTCTACACTTAGTGGTGTATCAGGACTGTCTCTGGTCTACAGTTAGTGGTGTATCAGGACTGTCTCTGGCTCCGGTCTACAGTTAGTGGTGTATCAGGACTGTCTCTGGTCTACAGTTAGTGGTGTATCAGGACTGTCTCTGGTCTACAGTTAGTGGTGTATCAGGACTGTCTCTGGTCTACAGTTAGTGGTGTATCAGGACTGTCTCTGGTCTACAGTTAGTGGTGTATCAGGACTGTCTCTGGCTCCGGTCTACAGTTAGTGGTGTATCAGGACTGTCTCTGGCTCCGGTCTACAGTTAGTGGTGTATCAGGACTGTCTCTGGCTCCGGTCTGCAGTTAGTGGTATATCAGGACTGGCTCTGGTCTACACTTAGTGGTGTATCAGGACTGTCTCTGGTCTACAGTTAGTGGTGTATCAGGACTGTCTCTGGCTCCGGTCTGCAGTTAGTGGTATATCAGGACTGGCTCTGGTCTACACTTAGAGGTATGTCTATGTAGCCCATTAGAGGATTTAGAGGTATATCTATGTAGCCCATTAGAGGATTTAGAGGTATATCTATGTAGCCCATTAGAGGATTTAGAGGTATGTCTATGTAGCCCATTAGAGGATTTAGAGGTATGTCTATGTAGCCCATTAGAGGATTTAGAGGTATGTCTATGTAGCCCATTAGAGGATTTAGAGGTATGTCTATGTAGCCCATTAGAGGATTTAGAGGTATGTCTATGTAGCCCATTAGAGGATTTAGAGGTATGTCTATGTAGCCCATTAGAGGATTTAGAGGTATATCTATGTAGCCCATTAGAGGATTTAGAGGTATGTCTATGTAGCCCATTAGAGGATTTAGAGGTATGTCTATGTAGCCCATTAGAGGATTTAGAGGTATGTCTATGTAGCCCATTAGAGGATTTAGAGGTATATCTATGTAGCCCATTAGAGGATTTAGAGGTATGTCTATGTAGCCCATTAGAGGATTTAGAGGTATATCTATGTAGCCCATTAGAGGATTTAGAGGTATGTCTATGTAGCCCATTAGAGGATTTAGAGGTATGTCTATGTAGCCCATTAGAGGATTTAGAGGTATGTCTATGTAGCCCATTAGAGGATTTAGAGGTATGTCTATGTAGCCCATTAGAGGATTTAGAGGTATGTCTATGTAGCCCATTAGAGGATTTAGAGGTATATCTATGTAGCCCATTAGAGGATTTAGAGGTATATCTATGTAGCCCATTAGAGGATTTAGAGGTATATCTATGTAGCCCATTAGAGGATTTAGAGGTATGTCTATGTAGCCCATTAGAGAGATGGATTTAGAGCCGGGTTTGCAGACGCATGCATGCATACACACACACACTTACTCAGAGGACCTGCATAAATACAAGCCCTACACACACACACTGGGTCTATTTCAGTGTCTGGCAGTGAGTCCTGCTGGTTCATAAGCCCATGTTCTGACCTGAGCCTGAAATAGGTAGTTGTGGCTCAGCAGAAATGAAGGGCACTTCCCAACTGCCTTATCGATGGGCCCATATGATATCTGATAGACTCATCTCATTCTACTGAGCTGGTTCTGATCAAGGGTTCCTGCTCAGATGGATGGAGAGATATAGAGATAGCTGTTGACTGAATAAAACCACTGGTCTGGGATATAATGGTAATAATATCACTCCTCCTCCTTCCTCTCCCTCTTTTCCTTCTCTCCTCCCTCCCTCCCTCTTTTCCTTCTCTCTCCTCCCCTCCCTTCTCCTCCGTCTCTCTCCTCCCCTCCCTTCTCCTCCGTCTCTCTCCTCCCCTCCCTTCTCCTCCGTCTCTCTCCTCCCCTCCCTTCTCCTCCGTCTCTCTCCTCCCCTCCCTTCTCCTCCGTCTCTCTCCTCCCCTCCCTTCTCCTCCGTCTCTCTCCTCCCTCCCTCCCTCTTTTCCTTCTCTCTCCTCCCCTCCCTTCTCCTCCGTCTCTCTCCTCCCCTCCCTTCTCCTCCTTCTCTCTCCTCCCCTCCCTTCTCCTCCGTCTCTCTCCTCCCCTCCCTTCTCCTCCGTCTCTCTCCTCCCTCCCTCCCTCCCTCTTTTCCTTCTCTCTCCTCCCCTCCCTTCTCCTCCGTCTCTCTCCTCCCCTCCCTTCTCCTCCGTCTCTCTCCTCCCCTCCCTTCTCCTCCGTCTCTCTCCTCCCCTCCCTTCTCCTCCGTCTCTCTCCTCCCCTCCCTTCTCCTCCGTCTCTCTCCTCCCCTCCCTTCTCCTCCGTCTCTCTCCTCCCCTCCCTTCTCCTCCGTCTCTCTCCTCCCCTCCCTTCTCCTCCGTCTCTCTCCTCCCCTCCCTTCTTCTCCGTCTCTCTCCTCCCCTCCCTTCTCCTCCGTCTCTCTCCTCCCCTCCCTTCTCCTCCGTCTCTCTCCTCCCCTCCCTTCTCCTCCGTCTCTCTCCTCCCCTCCCTTCTTCTCCTCCGTCTCTCTCCTCCCCTCCCTTCTCCTCCGTCTCTCTCCTCCCCTCCCTTCTCCTCCGTCTCTCTCCTCCCCTCCCTTCTCCTCCGTCTCTCTCCTCCCCTCCCTTCTCCTCCTTCTCTCTCCCCTCCCTTCTCCTCCGTCTCTCTCCTCCCTTCTTCTCCTCCGTCTCTCTCCTCCCCTCCCTTCTCCTCCTTCTCTCTCCCCTCCCTTCTCCTCCTTCTCTTTCTCCTCCCCTCCCTTCTCCTCCTTCTCTCTCCTCTCTTTCTCCTCCCTCTCTTTCTCCTCCCTCTCTCCAGGTCTTCAGAGCAGCAGCAGCGTTTCCATGAGATCTGTGGTAACCTGGTGAAGACTCAGCGTCGCATCCTGGGCTGGTGGAAAAGACTCTTCTCACTCAAGGAGGAGAAACCCAAGATGGTACACACACACACCACACACACACACCGAGACCCACTGTTTTAGAACAGGGTCTCGTCTGTCGTCTGTTATGGAACGGGGGCCTGTCGTCTGTTTTGGAACGGGGAAGTGATGTCACTTCCGGTTGTCTTCCCACAGTACTTTGCGTCGGTGATCAGCAGTCTGGTGGCGGTGGCCTGGATGGGACAGCAAGTCCACAACCTCTTCCTCACCTACCTGATTGGTACGTACCAACACCTGTCTACCTGCCTGTACCTGTACCCTACCTCCCTACCTACTTACCTACATGCACCCTACCTACCTTTATCTACATGTACACTACTCACCTGTACCCTACCTCCCTACCTACTTACTTACTTACCTACATGCACCCTACCTACCTACCTTATCTACATGTACACTCATAACCAACCTGTACACTACCTACCTACCTGTACCCTACCGCTCTACCTGTTCCCTACCACCCTACCTACCTACCTGTACCCAACCGACCTACCTACCTACCTGTACCCTACCAACCTACCTACCTGTACATTACTGACCTACCTACCTACCTGTACCCTACCAACCTACCTACCTACCTGTACATTACTGACTGACCGACCTACCTACCTGTACCCTACCAACCTACCTACCTACCTGTATATTACTGACCGACCTACCTACCTGTACCCTACCAACCTACCTACCTACCTGTACCCTACCAACCTATCTACCTACTTGTACATTACTGACCTACCTACCTACCTACCTGTGACCTACCTACCTACCTGTACCCTACCAACCCACCTACCTACTTGTACATTACTGACCGACCTATCTACCTGTACCCTACCAACCTACCTACCTACTTGTACATTACTGACCAACCTACCTCCTCTTACCCTACCGACCGACCTACAGTGCCTGTACCCTACCTACAGTGCCTGTACCCTACCTACAGTGCCTGTACCCTACCGACCCATCTGTAGCCTACCGACGTGCCTGTATTCACATCCTTTGACTGGATTAAAATGGACTAAATTGAGATTTTGTGTCTCTGATCTACACACCATACTCCATAATGTCAGTGGAATTAAGTTAATATATATATTTTTTGTACTAATTAATAACTGTTCAACCCCATTGTTATTGCAAGCCTAAATAAGTTCAGAAGTAAAAATGTCCTTAACCAGTCACATAATAAATTGCATGGACTCGCTCTGTGGGCAGTAACAGTGTTTTAAGATGATTTTTAGAATGACTACCTCATCTATTACATACAGTTTATCTGTCAGGTCCCTCAGTCAAACACCGGTTCAACCACAAGGACCAGGGAGGTTTTCCAATACCTCTCAAAGAATGCACCTATTGGTAGATGGGTAAAAACAACAAAAAAGCAGTAATTGAATGTCCCTTTCTGAGCATGGTGAACTTATTAATTACACTTCGGATGGCGTATCAGTACACCTAGCCACTACAAAGATACAGGCGTCCTTCAGGCAACTCAGTTGCCGGAGAGGAAGGAAACCGCTCAGGGAATTCACAGTGGTGATTTTAAAACCATTAGTTTAATGGCTGTGATAGGAGAAAACTGACCTAAACGACAGAGTGAAAAGGAAGCCTGTACAGAGTAAAAAAATATTCCATAACATGCATCCTGTTCACAACAATCCACTAAAGTAATACTGCAAAAAATGGGTCAAATCAATTCACTTTTTGTCCTGAATATGCAGTTTAATGCTTGGGTCAAACTGAATGGAGCTAAGTACAGGCATAATCCTAGAGGAAAACCTGGTTCAGTCTGCTTTCTCCAGATACTGGGAGATGAATTCACTTTTCAGCAGGACAATAACCTAAAACACAAGGCCAAATCTACACTTTATAAGAAGACATTGAATGTTCCTGAGTGGCAGTTTTGACTTAAATCTGCTTGACAATCTTTGGCAATACTTGAAATGTTTGCCTAGTAATGATAAACAACCAATTTGACAGAGCTTGAAGAATTTTGAAAATAATTGTGCAAATATTGTACAATCCAGGTGTGTAAAGCTCTTAGAGACTCACCCAGAAAGACTCACAGCTGTAATCACTGCCAAAGATTATTAACATCTATTGACTCAGGGTTGTGAATACTTATGCAAATGAGATGTATGTATTTAATTTTATACATTTACAATCATTTCTAAAAACATGTTTTTACTTTATCATGATAGGATATTATGTGTAGATACAACACAACAAAATGTGAAATAAGTCAAGGGGAAAGAATACAGTCTGAAGACATTGTACCTACATGTACTAAACCAACCTGGGCTAATGGCTAACTCAGCCAACCTGTACTAAACCAACCTGGGCTAATGGCTAACTCAGCCAACCTGTACTAAACCAACCTGGGCTAATGGCTAACTCAGCCAACCTGTACTAAACCAACCTGGGCTAATGGCTAACTCAGCCAACCTGTACTAAACCAACCTGGGCTAATGGCTAACTCAGCCAACCTGTACTAAACCAACCTGGGCTAATGGCTAACTCAGCCAACCTGTACTAAACCAACCTGGGCTAATGGCTAACTCAGCCAACATGTACTAAACCAACCTGGGCTAATGGCTAACTCAGCCAACCTGTACTAAACCAACCTGGGCTAATGGCTAACTCAGCCAACCTGTACTAAACCAACCTGGGCTAATGGCTAACTCAGCCAACCTGTACTAAACCAACCTGGGCTAATGGCTAACTCAGCCAACCTGGGCTAATGGCTAACTCAGCCAACCTGTACTAAACCAACCTGGGCTAATGGCTAACTCAGCCAACCTGTACTAAACCAACCTGGGCTAATGGCTAACTCAGCCAACCTGTACTAAACCAACCTGGGCTAATGGCTAACTCGGCCAACCTGTACTAAACCAACCTGGGCTAATGGCTAACTCAGCCAACCTGTACTAAACCAACCTGGGCTAATGGCTAACTCAGCCAACCTGTACTAAACCAACCTGGGCTAATGGCTAACTCAGCCAACCTGTACTAAACCAACCTGGGCTAATGGCTAACTCAGCCAACCTGTACTAAACCAACCTGGGCTAATGGCTAACTCAGCCAACCTGTACTAAACCAACCTGGGCTAATGGCTAACTCAGCCAACCTGTACTAAACCAACCTGGGCTAATGGCTAACTCAGCCAACCTGTACTAAACCAATCTGGGCTAATGGCTAACTCAGCCAACCTGTACTAAACCAATCTGGGCTAATGGCTAACTCAGCCAAAAAGTTCCACGACTGTAGTTTACTCATTGCTACATTATTTGACAAAGTACTGATGTTCTTCTGAGTTCAGACAATCAGGTTAATACAAGCAGTAGTATTTAGGTCCAATCAGGTAGCCTAGTGGTTAGAGCGTTGCACTAGTAACTGAAAGGTTGCTAGATCGAATCCCTGAACTGACGAGGTAATAATCTGTTGTTCTGCCCTTGAACAAGGCAGTTAACCCGCTGTTCCCCGGTAGGCCGTCATTGTAAATATGAATTAGTTGTTAACTGACTTGCCTTGTTAAATAAAGGTTAAATGAATACATACTATCAGTAGTATTCTGGTGTGTGACGTTGTAGCTGCTCTCTTCTGCTTTCTTCTGTTGCTATAGTAATGATTATAGTGACAGTTAAACCAGCTGACACCACTAGAGAAGTGACCACATAGGAAGGATGTACAAAGGTTGACAGTAACGGAAGTCCTTTGCCATGTCCCAAATGGCACCCTATTCTCTCTAGGGCTCTGGTCATGGTATATAGGGCTCTGGTCAAAAGTAGTGCACTACATGGGGAATAGGGTGTCATTTGGGATACACACACTGTCAGTTTATGGATGTTTCCCAACACAAGTCAAATACTGACTCAAATGTTACTTGGTTTAAACATAAATGTCTTTGCATACCAGGCCAGCACAAGTATTGATTGGCACCTTATTCTCACTATATAGTGTACTACTTTTGACCAGGGTCTATAGGGGTAGTGCACTATATAGGGAATAGGGTGCCATTTCAGACTGTGACCCAGCATTAGCTATATATTCCAAACATCACCGGAGACTTTGTCTAATTGGTGGTCTGACTGCATAGCTGTAACAGACAAGCACAAGGCCCCATAGCCAGCTGACAGCTGTTCAGTAGTCATCCTCCAACTGTAAAATACCACTTAGAGAAAGGGTTATATATCATAGCATCAGTCCCCATTAGGGGAACCCCATAGGGTTCTGGTCAAAAGTAGTGCACTACATAGGGAATAGGGTGCCCTTTGGGAGGCAGACCTAGTCTCTTTACCCAGTTCACCAAACAAACTCTCCTACAGAATCCTGACTTGTTTAAATGTGGTGAGACATTGTTCCACTAAACATGGAGTAGATTGTTTAATAGACCCGTTAGGAACCAAACTGCACAGTGGGGGAGGGACTAACCTGAGCTTGTCCAATAAGAGAGGCTCGTTTTGCTACAGTATGCACTAATGAAAACAGCCCTTCTTTAAGCAGTATGCTGTTTAGTTTGGTCCTCCTTGCTCAGGGAATAATGTTGTTGACTGTCATATTACTGCCAGTTAAACAGCTCTGACTGGTCGGCTGCTCCCACCAAAACAGATATTATTGGGACACTCATGGCCACATGACATGTACAGTTTAAGTCGGAAGTTTACATACACTTAGGATGGAGTCATTAACTCGTTTTTCAATCAGTCCACAAATTTCTTGTTAACAAATTATAGTTTTGACAAGTCGGTTAGGACATCTACTTTGTGCATGACAAGTAATTTTTCAAAAAATTGTTTACAGACAGATTATTTCACTTATAATTCACTGTATCACAATTCCAGTGGGTTAGAAGTTTACATACACTAAGTTGACTGTGCCTTTAAACAGCTTGGAAAATTCCAGAAAATGATGTCATGGCTTTAGAAGCTTCTGATAGACTAATTGACATTTGAGTCAATTGGAGGTGTACCTGTGGATGTATTTCAAGGCCTACCTTCAAACTCGGTGCCTCTTTGCTTGACATCATGGGAAAATCAAAATAAATAAGCCAAGACCTCAGAAAAAAAATTGTAGACCTCCAAGTCTGGTTCATCCTTGGGAGCAATTTCCAAACGCCTGAAGGTACCACGTTCATCTGTACAAACAATAGTACGCAAGTATAAACACCATGAGACCACGCATCCGTCATACCGCTCAGGAAGGAGACGCGTTCTGTCTCCTAGAGATGAACCTACTTTGGTGCGAAAAGTGCAAATCAATCCCAGAACAGCAAAGGACCTTGTGCAGATGCTGGAGGTAAAATGAGTCCTATATCAACATAAGCTGAAAGGCCGCTCAGCAAAGAAGAAGCCACTGCTCCAAAACCACCATTAAAAGAAAGCCATGGGGAGAAAGATCATACTTTTCTGGAGAAATGTCCTCTGGTCTGATGAAACAAAAATAGAACTGTTTGGCCATAATGACCATTGTTATGTTTGGAAGAAAAAGGGGGAGGCTTGCAAGCCAAATAACACCATCCCAACCGTGAAGCACGGGGGTGGCAGCATCATGTTGTGGGGGTGCTTTGCTCCAGGAGGGACTGGTGCACTTCAAAAAATGGATGGCATCATGAGGAAGGAAAATTATGTGGATATATTGAAGCAACATCTTAAGACATCAGTCAGGAAGTTAAAGCTTGGTCGCAAATGGGTCTTCCAAATGGACAATGACCCCAAGCATACTTCCAAAGTTGTGGAAAAACGGCTTAAGGACATCAAAGTCAAGGTATTGGAGTGGACATCACAAAGGCCTGACCTCAATCCTATAGACAATTTGTGGGCAGAACTGAAAAAGTGTGTGCGAACACGGAGGCCTACAAACCTGACTCAGTTACACCAGCTCTGTCAGGAGGAATGGGCCAAAATGCACCCAACTTATTCAAATCAATCAAATCAATCAATCAATCAAATTTATTTTTATATAGCCCTTCGTACATCAGCTGATATCTCAAAGTGCTGTACAGAAACCCAGCCTAAAACCCCAAACAGCAAGCAAAGCATGTGAAAGAAGCACGGTGGCTAGGAAAAACTCCCTAGGAAAAACTCCCTAGAAAGGCCAAAAACCTAGGAAGAAACCTAGAGAGGAACCAGGCTATGAGGGGTGGCCAGTCCTCTTCTGGCTGTGCAGGGTGGATATTATAACAGAACATGGTCAAGATGTTAAAATGTTCATAAATGACCAGCATGGTCAAATAATAATAATCATAGTAGTTGTCGAGGGTGCAACAAGCACGTCCGGTGAACAGGTCAGGGTTCCATAGCCGCAGGCAGAACAGTTGAAACTGGAGCAGCAGCACGGCCAGGTGGACTGGGGACAGCAAGGAGTCATCATACCAGGTAGTCCTGAGGCATGGTCCTAGGGCTCAGGTCCTCCGAGAGAAAGACAGAAAGAGAGAATTAGAGAGAGCATATTTAAATTCACACAGGACACCGGATAAGACAAGAGAAATACTCCAGATGTAACAGACTGACCCTAGCCCCCCGACACATAAACTACTGCAGCATAAATACTGGAGGCTGAGACAGGAGGGATCAGAAGACACTGTGGCCCCATCCGATGATACCCCCGGACAGGGCCAAACAGGCAGGATATAACCCCACCCACTTTGCCAAAGCACAGCCCCCACACCACTAGAGGGATGTCTCCAACCACCAACTTACCGTCCTAAGACAAGGCCGAGTATAGCCCACAACGATCTCCGCCATGGCACAACCCAACGGGGGGGCGCCAACCCAGACAGGAAGACCACGTCAGTGACTCAACCCACTCAAGTGACGCACCCCTCCCATGGACGGCATGGAAGAACACCAGTAAGCCAGTGACTCAGCCCCTGTAAAAGGGTTAGAGGCAGAGAATCCCAGTGGAAAGAGGGGAACCGGCAAGGCAGAGACAGCAAGGGCGGTTCGTTGCTCCAGCCTTTCCGTTCACCTTCACACTCCTGGGCCAGACTATACTTAATCATAGGACCTACTGAAGAGATAAGTCTTCAGTAAAGACTTAAAGGTTGAGACTGAGTCTGCGTCTATCACATGGGTAGGCAGACCATTCCATAAAAATGGAGCTCTATAGGAGAAAGCCCTACCTCCAGCAGTTTGCTTAGAAATTCTAGGGACAATTAGGAGGCCTGTGTCTTGTGACCGTAGCGTACGTGTAGGTATGTACGGCAGGACCAAATCGGAAAGATAGGTAGGAGCAAGCCCATGTAATGCTTTGTAGGTTAGCAGTAAAACCTTGAAATCAGCCCTTGCCTTAACAGGAAGCCAGTGTAGGGAGGCTAGCACTGGAGTAATATGATCAAATTTTTTGGTTCTAGTCAGGATTCTAGCAGCCGTATTTAGCACTAACTGAAGTTTATTTAGTGCTTTATCCGGGTAGCCGGAAAGTAGAGCATTGCAGTAGTCCAGCCTAGAAGTAACAAAAGCATGGATTAATTTTTCTGCGGAATTTTTGGACAGAAAGTTTCTGATTTTTGCAATGTTACGTAGATGGAAAAAAGCTGTCCTTGAAACAGTCTTGATATGTTCTTCAAAAGAGAGATCAGGGTCCAGAGTAACGCCGAGGTCCTTCACAGTTTTATTTGAGACGACTGTACAACCATCCAGATTAATTGTCAGATTCAACAGAAGATCTCTTTGTTTCTTGGGACCTAGAACAAGCATCTCTGTTTTGTCCGAGTTTAAAAGTAGAAAGTTTGCAGCCATCCACTTCTTTATGTCTGAAACACAGGCTTCTAGCGAGGGCAATTTTGGGGCTTCACCATGTTTCATTGAAATGTACAGCTGTGTGTCGTCCGCATAGCAGTGAAATTTAACATTATGTTTTCGAATGACATCCCCAAGAGGTAAAATATATAGTGAAAACAATAGTGGTCCTAAAACGGAACCTTGAGGAACACCGAAATTTACAACTGATTTGTCAGAGGACAAACTATTCACAGAGACAAACTGATATCTTTCCGACAGATAAGATCTAAACCAGGCCAGAACTTGTCCATGTAGACCAATTTGGGTTTCCAATCTCTCCAAAAGAATGTGGTGATCGATGGTATCAAAAGCGGCACTAAGATCTAGGAGCATGAGGACAGATGCAGAACCTCGGTCTGACGTCATTAAAAGGTCATTTACCACCTTCACAAGTGCAGTCTCAGTGCTATGATGGGGTCTAAAACCAGACTGAAGCGTTTCGTATACATTGTCTTCAGGAAGGCAGTGAGTTGCTGTGCAACAGCTTTTTCTAAAATTTTGGAGAGGAATGGAAGATTCGATATAGGCCGATTAGTTTTTATAATTTCTGGATCAAGATTCGGCTTTTTTAAGAGAGGCTTTATTACTGCCACTTTTAGTGAGTTTGGTACACATCCGGTGGATAGAGAGCCATTTATTATGTTCAACATAGGAGGGCCAAGCACAGGAAGCAGCTCTTTCAGTAGTTTAGTTGGAATAGGGTCCAGTATGCAGCTTGAGGGTTTGGAGGCCATGATTATTTTCATCATTGTGTCAAGAGATATAGTACTAAAACACTTTAGTATCTCCCTTGATCCTAGGTCCTGGCAGAGTTGTGTAGACTCAGGACAATGGAGCTTTGGAGGAATACCCTGATTTAAAGATGAGTCTGTAATTTGCTTTCTAATGATCATGATCTTTTCCTCAAAGAAGTTCATAAATGTATTACTGCTGAAGTGAAAGCCATCCTCCATTTGCGAAGGCTGCTTTTTAGTTAGCTTTGCGACAGTATCAAAAAGAAATTTCGGATTGTTCTTATTTTCCTCAATTAAGTTGGAAAAATAGGATGATCGAGCAGCAGTGAGGGCTCTTCGATACTGCACGGTACTGTCTTTCCAAGCTAGTCGGAAGACTTCCAGTTTGGTGTGGCGCCATTTCCGTTCCAATTTTCTGGAAGCTTGCTTCAGAGCTCGTGTATTTTCTGTATACCAGGGAGCTAGTTTCTTATGACAGATGTTTTTCATTTTTAGGGGTGCAACTGCATCTAGGGTATTGCGCAAGGTTAAATTTAGTTCCTCGGTTAGGTGGTTAACTGATTTTTGTCCTCTGACGTCCTTGGGTAGGCAGAGGCAGTCTGGAAGGGCATCAAGGAATCTTTGGGTTGTCTGAGAATTTATAGCACGACTTTTAATGCTCCTTGGTTGGGGTCTGAGCAGATTATTTGTTGCAATTGCAAACGTAATAAAATGGTGGTCCGATAGTCCAGGATTTTGAGGAAAAACATTAAGATCCACAACATTTATTCCATGGGACAAAACTAGGTCCAGAGTATGACTGTGGCAGTGAGTAGGTCCAGAGACATGTTGGACAAAACCCACTGAGTCGATGATGGCTCCGAAAACCTTTTGGAGTGGGTCTGTGGAGTTTTCCATGTGAATGTTGACGTCACCAAAAATTAGAATATTATCTGCTGTGACTACAAGATCCGATAGGAATTCAGGGAACTCAGTGAGGAACACTGCATATGGCCCAGGAGGCCTGTAAACAGTAGCTATAAAAAGTGATTGAGTAGCTACATAGATTTCATGACTAGAAGCTCAAAAGACGAAAACGTCATTGTTTTTTTTTGTGTAAATTGAAATTTGATATCGTAAATGTTAGCAACACCTCCGCCTTTGCGGGATGCACGGGGGATATGGTCACTAGTGTAACCAGGGGGTGAGGCCTCATTTAACACAGTAAATTCATCAGGCTTAAGCCATGTTTCAGTCAGGCCAATCACATCAAGATTATTATCAGTGATTAGTTCATTGACTATAACTGCCTTGGAAGTGAGGGATCTAACATTAAGTAACCCAATTTTGAGATGTGAGGTATCACAATCTCTTTCAACAATGGCAGGAATGGAGGAGGTCTTTATACTAGTGAGATTGCTAAAGCGAACACCGCCATTTTTAATTTTGCCCAACCTAGATCGAGGCACAGACACGGTCTCAATGGGGAAAGCTGAGCTGACTACACTGACTGTGCTAGTGGCAGACTCCACTAAGCTGGTAGGCTGGCTAACAGCCTGCTGCCTGGCCTGCACCCTATTTCATTGTGGAGCTAGAGGAGTTAGAGCCCTGTCTATGTTCGTAGATAAGATGAGAGCACCCCTCCAGCTAGGATGGAGTCTGTCACTCCTCAACAGGCCAGGCTTGGTCCTGTTTGTGGGTGAGTCCCAGAAAGAGGGCCAATGATCTACAAATTCTATCTTTTGGGAGGGGCAGAAAACAGTTTTCAACCAGCGATTGAGTTGAGACTCTGCTGTAGAGCTCATCACTCCCCCTAACTGGGAGGGGGCCAGAGACAATTAATCGATGCCGACACATCTTTCTAGCTGATTTACACGCTGAAGCTATGTTGCGCTTGGTGACCTCTGACTGTTTCATCCTAACATCGTTGGTGCCGACGTGGATAACAATATCTCTATACTCTCTACACTCGCCAGTTTTAGCTTTAGCCAGCACCGTCTTTAGATAAGCCTTAACGTCGGTAGCCCTGCCCCCTGGTAAACAGTGTATGATCGCTGGATGATTAGTTTTAAGTCTAATACTGCGGGTAATGGAGTCGCCAATGACTAGGGTTTTCAATTTGTCAGAGCTAATGGTGGGAGCCGTCGGCGTCTCAGACCCCACAACGGGAGGAGTAGAGACCAGAGAAGTCTCGGCCTCCGACTCCGACTCGCTTAATGGGGAGAACCGGTTGAAAGTTTCTGTCGGCTGAATAAGCGACACCGGTTGAGCATTCCTACAGCGTTTCCCTCCAGAAGCCATGAGAAAGTTGTCCGGCTGCGGGGACCGTGCGAGGGGGTTTATACTAACGTTACTATCTGTACTTACTGGTGGCACAGACGCTGTTTCATCCTTTCCTACACTGAAATTACCCTTGCCTAACGATCGCGTCTGAAGCTGGGCTTGCAGCACAGCTATCCTTGCCGTAAGGCGATCGTTCTCCTGTATATTATAAGTACAACGACTGCAATTAGAAGGCATCGTGTTAATGTTACTTAGCTTCGGCTGTTTGAAGTCCTGACGAACCATGTCCAGATAAAACCTCCGGGGTTTAAAAGTTGAGTGAGGGAAAAAGTAAAAATATACGGTAATGAAAAAGTAAAAAACCGTCAGGTAGCAAAGTAAGATCGGCAACTTATTGTGGGAAGCTTGTTGAAGGCTACCAAAAACGTTTGACCCAAGTTAAACAATTTAAAGGCAATGCTACCAAATACTAATTGAGTGTATGTAAACTTCTGACCTACTGGGAATATGATTAAAGAAATTAAAGCTGAAATAAATCA
Organism: Salmo salar; assembly: GCF_965601325.2. Classification (NCBI taxonomy): domain Eukaryota; kingdom Metazoa; phylum Chordata; class Actinopteri; order Salmoniformes; family Salmonidae; genus Salmo; species Salmo salar. Next base: position 99,286,413 of record NC_138293.1, read on the forward strand.
TTCTCTACTAATTATTCTGACATTTCACATTCTTAAAATAAAGTGGTGATCCTAACTGACTTAAGACAAGGAATTTTTACCAGGATTAAATTTCAGGAATTGTGAAACTGAGTTTAAATGTATTTGGCTAAGGTGTATGTAAACTTCCGACTTCAACTGTAGTGACCGTTTCCTTTGTTCCCAGTGAGTTTCCTGCTCCTGCTTCCTGGTCTGAACCAGCATGGCGTCATAAGCAAGTATGCTGGCATGGCCAAGAGAGAGATCAACAAACTGCTGAAACAGAAGGAGAAGAAGAACGAGTAGAAAGAAAGGAGAAGAAGAGGGGATCTGTGAGATGAACGAGAGAGAAGAAAATGAGAGGAAGGAGAAGCCCGTAGATCAAACAATAAAAGAAAAGCTTCAACTAAGTACTTCTGTTCTTCCTCAGTCTGCTCAGACCAACTCTACACACGCCCTCTCCCCCCTTGACATCTGACCTGTCACCTAACCAACCAATCACCTGGCGGGATTTGTTTTTCAACAGGAAGTGTTTTTCCACCTATCCTCCCACGCATGCAGTCAGTCGCCATGTCGGTCAAGGCTTTAGTTCACGAGTAGACCACACTGAAACATTACAACGCACAGATATGAACCCCCCCCCCACATGGAGGTGGCCCCCAGCTGTGTCTGTCTCTAGATCCTATATGAAGGTGTTTAAGAAGCCAGTCACTTATTACTTTTGAAGTCCGAGGAAAGACTACTGAACAGAAACCTCTAGCAATATTATTATTATCCAACACCCCACACATATAATACCATCACAATATATAATACAACTCAATCTCCCAGTGAGGATGGTTAGTGTAATGGACATACTGATGGTAGGTAGTGTCAGTAATTAAATCTCCCAGTGAGGATGGTCAGTGTAATGGACATACTGATGGTAGGTAGTGTCAGTAATTAAATCTCCCAGTGAGGATGGTTAGTGTAATGGACATACTGATGGTAGGTAGTGTCAGTAATTAAATCTCCCAGTGAGGATGGTTAGTGTAATGGACATACTGATGGTAGGTAGTGTCAGTATTGTTTCAGGAGGCTGGGACACAGCTGTCGTTGTTGCTGCCATCGTTCCTTTACCTTTCAGATTCCTGCTTCTGTCTGTTTTTAAGATTGCACTGAAACCGTAGCTGGAACTGGAGTTTAGAGTAGAGAAGCAGACCTAGGTGACGTCCCACGTGGCACCCTATTCCCTATGTAGTGCACTACACCTATAGGCCCTGGTCAACAGTAGTGCATTATCTAGGGAGTAGGGTGCCATTTGGGACTCAAGCCTAGTCTGGTGACATTTGGAATATATAATTCTGGGTGTGTGTCTGAAGTGGCACCCTATTCCCTATGTAGTGCACTACCCCTATAGGCCCTGGTCAACAGTAGTGCACTATCTAGGGAATAGGGTGCTATTTAAGACGCCGCCCTGGTGTGAGCTGACACTGGTTCAGAGGCACAGACCTAGGATCAGCGTAACCTGCCCCCTACCCTGACCTTACTGTCTAGTCTAGGTGATCTTTATCCTACTAGTCCCACTGCTGCAAGAGTCCTTTATCTGTCCCTCCTCTATCCCTGTCTCACCACGGTCTAAACCCAGCTCACGTTCCCTATTAGTGGGTGAACAGTCCAACGCTTGATGAAATCTACTAATAACGCTGTTAGCTGGACCTGCTAGAGTCCTTTATCTGTCCCTCTCTCTCTCTCTCTCTCTCTGGTCAGGGGGCCTGTGATTGTAAATACGCCAATCCTCTTCCTGTCTTTATCTCTCTGTCTTGTCTGTTATATTCTTTACCTACTATCTCGCTGTTCCTCTCCTCTATTTCATCTGTTTGAGTTCTCTACAAACAATGAATAAAGTCTGATTTAAATGAACATGGATGGCGGCTCACTCATTGATCCTGCTTTGTAGTTTATCCCTCGGGTGTTGAATGTTGTTGAAGTTAGAGAAGGAGAGGGAGGGGTGTTGATGCTGTACATAGCACTGACTGGGTCCCCCCCCCAGGGCCAACCCTCCATGTTAAATGTCCTGTCAGACAGACGTGGTTAGATGTACGGTTCTACTCCTGCCACTGGACACACACTTTTCACACGCAAGCACACACACCCTTTCAGTCTCCTCTGCACACATTCTCTCACACAGTTCCCAGTAATGATTTATTTTATTAAGTGAAAAGCCCCCTCCAGTACAGCGTTTTAACCCAGATCTGCCAGTACAGTGATGTTCAGGGAGCAGGTTTATTAGTCCATCTGAAGTAGTGTTATTCCAGGGAGTTGTTCTGACTAGATGGAGAGTTAGTGGAGTGGTTTTGGTAGTATTTCAGTGTTTTGTCTTTGAGTGTTGTTGGACTGAACTGCACTCAGTTGGGTCAGAGTTGGTTTTGTGTGCGTGTGTGGTCGTGTGTGTGTGTGTGTGTGTGTGTACGTACAGTTGAATTGTGTGTGTTTAGTAGAGTCGGAGGGAACAGCAGTCCGTCTCCCAGCGTCTCGTTGCCCACAGGACTCTCTCTCCAGACTGTCTCCTGGCCTCACCTGGACCTGCTGGACTCCTGGCCTCACCTGAAACACACACAACATATGTACACACACAACATATGTACACACACAACATATGTACACACACACACACAACATATGTACACACACACAACGTATGTACACACAGCTGTGGTTAGTACAGGATACTGTGGGTTTACATGAGAAAATGTAAGCGGGAAAGAAAGTGTGTGTGTTACCTGTCAGTATATCATGTTGATGCCACAGTGTTGGTCTACCAGTGGGGTCGTGTGGTGAGGGAGAGGGGCTAGGACTCCTGTGCTCACTGCGATAGGTCGTCCAGTAGGGGGTGGGCTCCTTGGGATTGGTCACCTCTCTCATGGCCACGCCGTCGCGATTACGAGACCAATTACTCTGACCCAGCCTATGAAGAACATTGAACTGGAGAGAAAGATATAGGGGGAAAGGGGGGGAGAGATAGAGGTAGAAGGATAGAAGAGAGACCAGAGAGAGAGAGAGAGAGGGGGGGTAGAAGGATAGAGGAGGAAGGGCCAGAGAGAGAGAGAGAGAGGGGTAGAAGGATAGAGGAGGAAGGGCCAGAGAGAGAGAGAGAGAGAGAGAGAGGGGGGCCAGAGAGAGAGAGAGGGGGGGGGTAGAAGGATAGAGGAGGAAGGGCCAGAGAGAGAGAGAGAGAGAGAGGGGTAGAAGGATAGAGGAGGAAGGGCCAGAGAGAGAGAGAGAGAGAGGGGGGGCCAGAGAGAGAGAGAGAGGGGGGGGGTAGAAGGATAGAGGAGGAAGGGCCAGAGAGAGAGAGAGAGAGAGAGAGGGGTAGAAGGATAGAGGAGGAAGGGCCAGAGAGAGAGAGAGAGAGAGAGAGGGGGGCCAGAGAGAGAGAGAGAGAGAGAGGGGGGGGGTAGAAGGATAGAGGAGGAAGGGCCAGAGAGAGAGAGAGAGGGGTAGAAGGATAGAGGAGGAAGGGCCAGAGAGAGAGAGAGAGAGAGAGAGAGGGGTAGAAGGATAGAGGAGGAAGGGCCAGAGAGAGGGGGGGTAGAAGGATAGAGGAGAAGGGGCCAGAGAGAGAAAATAAGAATAGGGGTTTGGGGGGACAACGAGAGAGAACGGGGCGAAATAGAAAGATACAGGGAATATGAGAAAAAGATACAGGGGATGAGTAGAGGAAGAAATCGTTGGGAGAATGGAGAGGTGTGGGAAAGAGGGAGATGAATTGAGGTGTTCCATTCTATTCAGTTGTTCAGTGGTTTCCTTCCTCTGAGGCTACAGCACCCTCTAATGGTGACATTGAGTACTGAAGGCAGCTGCCTCTATGACCATGTACTGTGGAAGGCAGCTGCCTCTATGACCATTATAGTGACTACATGAACTTACGTGTTGCACTGAGACAACACAGAATGAAATAAAGCTCAACTGATGGTCCTTCATTCATCCATTCAGAATGACAGTTGGTCGTACCGGGATGATGGCTTTGGGGTTATGGATGTCTCTGCTGTGTGTCTGTGATTGGCTGCTGGATGTGTGACTCAGGTCCAGCTGACTGGTGTGCTGGGAGGGGTAGGCGGGATCTCGGGGAAAGAAGACCAGCGGTTGGCCGTCGGCCTCCCGCCCACAGTAACTCTGGAGAGAACCAGGAAGAGGATCTCAGGACACGTCATACCAAAGACACACACGTGTGTGGTTGTGGTACAGTTCTATAATACCATCTAGTGGTACAGTCCTGACCTGAGTGTGTGTGGTGTTGGTACAGTTCTATAATACCATCTAGTGGTACAGTCCTGACCTGAGTGTGTGGTTGTGGTACTGTTCTATAATACCATCTAGTGGTACAGTCCTGACCTGAGTGTGTGTGGTGTTGGTACAGTTCTATAATACCATCTAGTGGTACAGTCCTGAGTGTGTGTGGTGTTGGTACTGTTCTATAATACCATCTAGTGGTACAGTCCTGAGTGTGTGTGGTGTTGGTACAGTTCTATAATACCATCTAGTGGTACAGTCCTGACCTGAGTGTGTGTGGTAGTGTAGCTGGTCCCAGATCCCTGTGGGTCCCCTAGTGACAGGGTGCTCTGGTGCATCAGACGCCCATGCCTCGGCCCTGAAGACTGGGGCTTGCCTGGACCCCGCTGCCCAGCCGGGGCCTCTCGGATGTGGGTCATCCGGCTGCCCATGGGCACACTGTCCACCTTACTACCCTGGACGAAGCCTACTGTCACCACGGCTGTTTGCCAGTTCTCAGACATACTGCTGGCCAGTCCCCTGGAAAACAACATATCATTTTATCTATCAAGGATTAGTCCCAAATTGTACCCTATTCCCTATATAGTGCTCTACTTTTGACCAGAACCCAATGGCACCCTATTCCATGTATAGTGCACTACTTTTGACCAGGGTCCAGGCTACCTGGTTGTCTGTACAGTAACAGCCCAACATTTTCATGAATTCGATTGTTGTAATAAATCGCAATGCAATAAAGAATAATGTGATTATTATTTGTATTTTCTATTTGTAGCCTAAACACAGTCCCCACCATTGTTGACAAAAATAAAATCCTTCATTTTATTTTAAGATACACTGTTATAAGGAAATGATTTATTAAACCAAATGTTATCATGTGAAAAAATGTAATGGCATAGCTTCATACAGTAACTAATAAAGACGTTCTTCTCGGTAATGTTTTGTACTTACCCAAACTCCAGCCAAGAAGCACAAAAATCATTGTTGGAACTTCTGTTGTTATGGATACAAGTAAACAATTCTAGCAACAACATAGATATAGAATTAAAAGACAGGAGAGACCACTTTTAGCATTACGACATTTTAGTACCTGAGTGGCACTGGATTTTTTTTGTTTGTATTATTATTCTTTTTAGCTTGGAGTCAGTCATATTGAGACGCAGGTGACTCATTTAGAAACGTTGCATACCCACAAAATATTTCCCAAAACATCAGTGCGCCAGTTTTCACACAAAAGGCATTTATAAAAACTGAACTTGACGTGCTCATCCTCACGCGAACGTTAGACCATGCGTGTGCAGTGTCCAGTGGTTGAAGTAGGTCTATTGCTTTGCAAGAAGGCAAACGTAGCCTAGTAGTAGTAACCTTGCGTAAATGGAGAATATATAATGAAACTCTTATAACAAAAAACAGGTAGCTAAATAGAATAACAAGATGCAGTAATTTGCCCTCGCTACAGATGGCTATATCGGTCCGTTAATACAGGACTAGTAAAGGTCCAGTGTGCTACTTTTGTGAGAAATATATATATATATTTTTTTTAATTATTTTTTAATTATTTTTTTTATTTTATTATTATTATTATTATTACGATTTCTCGGGGTGCTTCAGCAACCCTACTTCCTGCGGCTATGCATCTGAATACTGAAGTAGACTAAATGTAATTTATAAACATAATACATACAGTGCATTCTGAAAGTATTCAGACCACTTGACATTTTCCAGATTTTGTTACATTACAGCCTTATTCTAAAATGGGTTAAATAAAAAATAAAAACATATCAATATACACACAATACCCCATAATGACATCACAATACCAAATAATGACATCACAATACCCCATAATGACATCACAATACCCAATAATGACATCACAATACCCCATAATGACATCACAATACCCCATAATGACAAAGTCAAAGCAAAAAAGAAATACCTTATTTACATAAGTATTCAGCCCCTTTGCTATTTGACTCGAAACTGAGCTCAGGTGCATCCTGTTTCCATTGATCATCCTTGAGATGTTTCTACAATTTGATTTGAGTCCACCTGTGGTAAATTCAATTGATTGGATATGATTTGGAAAGGTCCCACAGTTGTCAGAGCAAAAACCAAGCCATCAGGTCGAAGGAATTTCCCGTAGAGATCCGAGACAGAATTGTGTCAGGGCACAGATCTGGGGAAGGGCACTTAAACATTTCTGCAGTATTAAAGGTCCCCAAGAACACAGTGGCCTCCATCATTCTTAAATGGAAGAAGTTTGAAACCATCAAGACTCTTCCAAGAGCTGGCCGCCCAGCAAAACTGAACAATCATGGGAGAAGGGCCTTGGTCAGGGAGGTGACCAAGAACCCGATGGTCACTCTGACAGAGCTCCAGAGTTCCTCTGGGGAGAACCCTCTCTGCAGCACTCCACCAATCAGGCCTTTATGGTAGAGTGGCCAGACAGAAGCCACTCCTCAGTAAAAGGCACATGACAGCCCACTTGGAGTTTGCCAAAAGGCACCTAAAGACTCTCAGACCATGATAAACAAGATTCTCTGATCTGAAGAAACCAAGATTGAACTCTTTGGCCTGAATGCGAAGCATCACGTCTGGAGGAAACCTGGCAACATCCCTACGGTGAAGCATGGTGGTGGCAGCATCATGCTGTGGGGATGTTTTTCAGCAGCAGGGACTGGGAAACTAGTCAGGATCGAGGGAAAGATGAACGGAGCAAAGTACAGAGAGATCCTTGATGAAACCTGCTCCAGAGTGCTCAGGACCTCAGACTGGGGCGAAGGTTCACCTTCCAACAGGACAACGACCCTAAGCACACAGCCAAGACAACGCAGGAGTGGCTTCGGGACAAGTCTCTGAATGTCCTTGAGTGGCCCAGCCAGATGCCGGACTTGAACCCGATCAAACATCCATGGAGAGAAAAATAGCTGTGCAGCGATTCTCCCCATCCAACATGACAGAGCTTGAGAGGATCTATCTGCCGAGAAGAATGGGAGAAACTCCCCAAATACAGGTGTGCCAAGCTTGTAGTGTCATACCCAAGAAGACTCAAGGCTGTAATCACTGCCAAAGGTGCTTCAACAAAGTACTGAGTTAAGGGTCTTAAAATATTCTAAAACCTGTTTTTGATTTGTCATTATGGGGTATTGTGTGTAGATTAATTGACGTAACAAAATGTGCAAAAAGTCAAGGGGTCTGAATACTTTGCGAATGCACTGGATATCATAATCGCTGCATTACACATTTCTCACCTTTTCTGGCCATGATGAGTTCATATTCCCAAAGTAGCTATGCAACAAATAACCATGCGCATCGCTCATTTAATTGGGTCTATTAGAGAGGCTATTATAATGTCTAGGTTTTGCTCTAGTCTATGCATCCAACAGGCAGCTCAGTTTATTACATAGGGTACTGGGGGGTAACTTGCCCTCTCCTAAGATCAATGTCTAATTGCTGACACAAGAAAGCAATGTTTGGAAAAGAAATGGTATGTGGATGAAGGTTATGCGTAGGCGAATAAACTATAAAGGGAAATAAATATCTACAGTTTACACTTTTTTTGTTATTTCATGAAACTTTGTTTTTAGAAAAGGGGCAGTAGTTACCCCAGTAGAAGATTATCAATCAAATTTATTTATAAAGCCATTCTTACATCAGCTGATGTCACAAAGTGCTGTACAGAAATCCAGCCTAAAACCCCAAACGGCAAGCAATGCAGATGTAGAAGCACGGTGGCTAGGAAAAACTCCCTAGAAAGGCCAGAACCTAGGAAGAAACCTAGAGAGGAGAATAAAAGCTAAGTCTAGTTGTCTTACTTTTATTATTTAATAGGTCCTCATGAGAGCCAGTTTCATCATAGCGCTTGATGGTTTTTGCGACTGCACTTGAAGAAACTTTAAAAATTCTTGACATTTTCCATATTGACTCACCATGTCTTAAAGTAATGATGGACTGTCATTTCTCTTTGCTTATTTGAGCTGTTCTTGCCATAATATGGACTTGGTCTTTTACCAAATCGGGCTATCTTCTGTATACCACCCCTACCTTGTCACAACACAACAGATTGGTTCAAACACATTATGAAGGAAAGAAATTCCAGAAATTAACTTTTAACAAGGCACAACTGTTAATTTAAATGCATTCCAGGTGACTACCTCATGAAGCTGGTTGAGAGAATGTCAATAGTGTGCAAAGCTGTCATCAAGGCAAAGGTTGGCTCCTTTGAAGAATCTAAAATATATTTTGATTTGTTTAACACTTTTTTGGTTACTACATGATACCATATGTGTTATTTCATAGTTCTGATGTCTTCACTATTTTTCTACAATGTAGAAAATAGTAAAAATAAAGAAAAACCCTTGAATGAGTAGGTGTTTCCAAACTTTTGATTGGTACTGTATGTATAATTATTTAGTTTTTTGTTAAAGTATCAGTTTTTACGCCACCCAATAGGTGGCGGCAATATACCTTTTAGGATGTAGTCTGTAAACCTTAAAGAAGAAGAAGAAACCCATGGACGACAGTGTCAAGTTAAATGTTTCTTCAAAATGTCGAAACCACGGTTGTTGACTGTGTTTATAGCCAAGCGATTAATATCGGCAGCCGTTAACATATTTGGGATAGAGGAACGGTGGATAGCCCAGTACCAGGAGCCACTAGCAGCAGTGACTGTTGAGATAATGGCGGCGGTGGAAACGACGATTGAACAAGAGCTCTCTCGTTCAAAGGAGGAGATTGAACGTCTACGGAGGCTTCTTCTGGAGTTGGGAGCAGGTTCGTAGATAGGTCTTGAAAGAGAGCGAGAGGGGGTGGTTTACACGGGTAACAAATAACCACCAGAGGGGCAGCTAGTTTAGCCCATAGCATGGCTAGAATGCGCTGTTTTTAAGCAACGCTGGTGTATTTCTGGGGAGAACGAAGCCACCGCACGAACTTCAAGGCCGCCCGCGGTACTGCCGTTATTGTTAGCAGAAAACAAGATAACCCATTATAGTGAATAGGAAAATGCCAGTTTTCGTGTAAATAAACACATTTCGAAAACAATTATTGTACCAATAAATGCTTCCATTACTGCAGATGTACACAAGTTAAGGATTATTTAGTAGCTAATGGCAGCCTGCAGTACCCCGGTTGAACATCAGCTTGACACACTCAATGAGAGGGGCGCCACTGAGCTGCCTGCAACGTCACTTTCTGGAGTAGCTGAAACAGCGCGTGTTATTGCCGCGTTCAAGACACCTGGGAACTCGGTAATATCCGACTTCAGTGCGTTTACATCAACTGGGAACTCGGTAATATCCGACTTCAGTGCGTTTACAACAACTGGGAACTCGGTAATATCCGACTTCAGTGCGTTTACATCAACTGGGAACTCGGTAATATCCGACTTCAGTGCGTTCAAAACAACTGGGAACTCGGAAAAATACGAGTTCAAATCATGACGTCAGTGATCGGAAAGTCGGAGCTCTAGAAATGGATGACTGTTAAAATCGATTTTTCCCAATCTGAGCTCGTTTTTTCCCGAGTTGCCAGTTGTTTTGAACGCACTGAAGTCGGATATTACCGAGTTCCCAGTTTTAAACGAGGCATTAGTCTACATACATTTCCCACTTGAGAAGCCATCAGAACCGGCTTCAAATGTGCTATTGACTCTTCACATAGGAATGAATGGTGTCACGTGATGGATGGCTTTGTCTATTCAAATTGCCATTGGCGTATTTACGCTGGTGTTGCTTTGAATTGCCTTGCAAAAAACCTGAACAGTCCGTGGGAAGCCAGAAGTTAATTAAGTACAATTACATTTCCTGTGGCGGTGGACTTGGACTGTTGGTCATTATAACGGGGAATTTGAAATAAAATATCTAAAGGCATGTATTATTAAGCAGACTTTCCGTTAGCAGCTAAGCTAGAATAGATTCCCACCTGCAGTTCTGCTGTTGGAAATGGCTTGTTCTGAGTAGTCTAACTGAGGCACTGGGGCAAAATGTGTCTCGGAAAACGCCAAATTAATTTTCCAATTATCCAAAATCTTTAGTGACCTCAGAGTGTCAGGACACCTGCTTAACGTCCCATCTGAAAGACAGCACCCTACACAGGGCAATGTCCCCAATCACTGCCTTGGGATATTTTTTTAAACTAGAGGAAACAGTGCCTCCTACTGTCCCTCCAACACCACTTCCAGCTGGTCTCCCATCCAAAGACCAACCAGGACTGACCCTGCTTAGCTTGAGTGGTTAACCAGCAGTGGTATGCAGGGTGGTATGTTGCTGGCCAACCGCATATAAGAGTAATGTGATGTAGCCTAATGTAAGTAGCTAAGCCCTCTGGGATGTGATGTAGCCTAATGTAAGTAGCTAAGGTCTCTGGGATGTGATGTAGCCTAATGTAAGTAGCTAAGGTCTCTGGGATGTGATGTAGCCTAATGTAAGTAGCTAAGCCCTCTGGGATGTGATGTAGCCTAATGTAAGTAGCAAAGCCCTCTGGGATGTGATGTAGCCTAATGTAAGTAGCAAAGCCCTCTGGGATGTGATGTAGCCTAATGTAAGTAGCTAAGGTCTCTGGGATGTGATGTAGCCTAATGTAAGTAGCTAAGCCCTCTGGGATGTGATGTAGCCTAATGTAAATAGCTAAGCCCTCTGGGATGTGATGTAGCCTAATGTAAGTAGCTAAGCCCTCTGGGATGTGATGTAGCCTAATGTAAGTAGCTGTCTAGCTAAGCCCTCTGGGATGTGATGTAGCCTAATGTAAGTAGCTGTCTAGCTAAGCCCTCTGGGATGTGATGTAGCCTAATGTAAGTAGCTGTCTAGCTAAGCCCTCTGGGATGTGATGTAGCCTATTGTAAGTAGCTATCTAGCTAAGCCCTCTGGGATGTGATGTAGCCTATTGTAAGTAGCTATCTAGCTAAGCCCTCTGGGATGTGATGTAGCCTAATGTAAGTAGCTAAGCCCTCTGGGATGTGATGTAGCCTAATGTAAGTAGCTAAGGCCTCTGGGATGTGATGTAGCCTAATGTAAGTAGCTAAGGTCTCTGGGATGTGATGTAGCCTAATGTAAGTAGCTAAGCCCTCTGGGATGTGATGTAGCCTAATGTAAGTAGCTATCTAGCTAAGCCCTCTGGGATGTGATGTAGCCTAATGTAAATAGCTAAGCCCTCTGGGATGTGATGTAGCCTAATGAAAGTAGCTAAGCCCTCTGGGATGTGATGTAGCCTAATGTAAGTAGCTGTCTAGCTAAGCCCTCTGGGATGTGATGTAGCCTATTGTAAGTAGCTGTCTAGCTAAGCCCTCTGGGATGTGATGTAGCCTAATGTAAGTAGCTGTCTAGCTAAGCCCTCTGGGATGTGATGTAGCCTATTGTAAGTAGCTATCTAGCTAAGCCCTCTGGGATGTGATGTAGCCTATTGTAAGTAGCTATCTAGCTAAGCCCTCTGGGATGTGATGTAGCCTAATGTAAGTAGCTAAGGCCTCTGGGATGTGATGTAGCCTAATGTAAGTATCTAAGGCCTCTGGGATGTGATGTAGCCTAATGTAAGTAGCTAAGCCCTCTCATCCCTTGTCATTTCTCATTGTTGCCAAAGCAAAGAGCAGCCAGCCTCCTGGCTAGATTCACTACTATATGCTTTATGATATCCCTTCAGCCTCAGCAGAGCATAGACACATGAGTGTATTTGGATACATTTGAAATGTCTTTGTTTTTGTCTAACTGGCTAATTATTCCATCTCCTCTCCAGACCCCCAGCAGCTAACTGTCCCTGAAGAGGAGGTTCCCCCTGAGGAGCAGCACTGTGAGCAGGAGTGGAGCCCCAGTCTGGGGGAGCAGGACCCAGAGCCCACACAGATTAAAGAGGAACAGGAGGAACTCAGGACGAGTCAGGAGGAAGAGCAGCTTCACAGACTTGAGTCTGATTCCACAGATGTTGTAGAGTTCATATTTCTTGCTCCTCGCTGTGTGGAAAAGTACTCTGATCAGGACAGAGAGAGGTACACTCTACCCATCAACACAACTGAACAGATCCAAACAGAACCTAATGGAGAGGACTACAGAGTATCAGAACCAACCAGTGACTCTCTGTTCCTCTCTGCAGTAAATCCAGACTGTTCTGCAGCTCACAGTGAAATCATTGTAAGTGTGGATGAGGATGAGAGCGAGGAACCTGTGTTAAAGACCCTCAAATCAAGGAGGACACAGGCAGAGAAACGACAACGCTCTCAAGTCTTCACTGAGGCCAAGACAACCAGTGAGCTGAAAGAACCACTGAAGTCTGACACAAATAAGAAGCCATTCAAATGTCCTGTGTGCAGTAAACGCTATAGGACACTAGGCGGGTTAAAAACACATCAGAGAATTCACTCAACTAAAAATAATCATCACTGCAAGAAATGTGGCAAATCATTTAACTTGTTGCAGCAGTGGAAGAACCATATGCAGACTCACACAGAGGAGGAATCACCTACATGTCATGTGTGCAGTAAAAGTTTTAAACTACCAAACCATCTGCAAACTCATATGAGGTGCCACACCGTAGAGAAATCCAGTCAGTGTCCAACATGTGAAAAACACTTTAAATCAGCGAAAGACCTAGAGATTCACCAGAGAATTCACACTGGAGAGAAATCGTATCCGTGTCCGACATGTGAAAAATGCTTTACATTAGCAAAAGATCTAAAGAAACATCAGAGAATTCACATTGAAGATCAACTATACCAGTGTCCAACGTGTGCAAAATGCTTTAAGTCAAAGTACAATCTTAAACACCACAAGAAAATTCACACCGAAGAGAAATTGTATAGCTGCAATGATTGTGTCAAGTGCTACAGGACCAAGACAGGCTTAGAAGAGCATGTGAGGACTCACACAGGAGAGAAACCTTTTAAGTGTTCTGTGTGTGAAAAGTGCTTTACTTCAACAACCATTCTAAGACGCCATGAGAGAACTCACAGTGGAGAGAAACCACATGGATGCACACAATGCAACAAATGCTTCCCTGTCAAATCAGACCTGGTTAAACACATGAGAACTCACACAGGGGAGAAACCTTTTAGCTGTAAAGAATGTGACAAATGTTTCAGTCATAACATTAGCCTGAGACTGCACATGAGAACTCACACAGGGGTGAAACCATACAGCTGCAAAGAATGTGGCAAATGTTTTTCTGTTAACAGTAACCTGAGAATGCACATGAAAATTCACACAGGAGAGAAATCGTTTTGTTGCCAAGAATGTGGTAAATGTTTCCGTCATAAAATTAGCCTGAGACTGCATATGATGACTCACAGTGGTGGAGAGAATCTTCATGGATGTACTCAATGCAACAAACGTTTTCCCATCAAATCTCTCCTGGTTAAACACATGATAACGCACACAGGGGAGAAATCTAATAGCTGCAAAGAATGTAGCAAATGTTTCCTTCATAACATTAGCCTGAGACTGCACATGAGAATACACACAGGGGAGAAATCATATACCTGCAAAGCATGTGGCAAATGTTTCCAAAACATGATGGTTCTGACGAGGCATATGAGAACTCACACAGGAGAGAATCCATATAAATGTCCTCTTTGTGTCAGTTCCCTTATGTCATCAAATGAACTAAAACATATTAACTTGGGAGAGAAACCAGAGACCGACCAACCAGAGAATCCATCGTGCCTCTGCAGCGATTGTGGCAAATGCTTCCCAACTATGAAAACCCTGAGAGACCATATGAGGACCACACATGAAGAAAGAAGGCATCAGTGCTCTGTTTGTGGAGATGTTTTTATGTCATTGGGTTCTCTTAAAGTTCACCAGAGAATTCACACTGGAGAGAAACCCCACCAGTGTTCTGTTTGTGGGAAATATTTTGCATTGTAGTGATGGGAAGTTTGGCTCTTTTTACAGACTCTGATCTTTTGACTCGTTTAAATCAAAATAACTAATCTTTTGCCAAATTTCTTTCGAGTCAGTAATGCCCAGAGCATGCAGGACCCACTCCCGGTGAATGATGAAATGATTCTACAAGTCTCTCGTTCACTATAAGGGGCTTATTGGAGCTGTCATTTGTAAAAGTGGCTTTAAGCAATGTACATTTGTGATTGCCATACATACAAATTATATTATTTATTGATGCCTTGTAAAAGGAGGTCTAGGTACGGCCTGACTAGGAAGGAGGACTAGGTACGGCCTGACTAGGAAGGAGGACTAGGTACGGCCTGACCAGGAAGGAGGTCTAGGTACGGCCTGACTAGGAAGGAGGACTAGGTACGGCCTGACTAGGAAGGAGGACTAGGTACGGCCTGACTAGGTACGGCCTGACTAGGAAGGAGGTCTAGGTACGGCCTGACTAGGAAGGAGGACTAGGTACGGCCTGACTAGGAAGGAGGACTAGGTACGGCCTGACCAGGAAGGAGGTCTAGGTACGGCCTGACTAGGAAGGAGGACTAGGTACGGCCTGACTAGGAAGGAGGACTAGGTACGGCCTGACTAGGTACGGCCTGACTAGGAAGGAGGTCTAGGTACGGCCTGACTAGGAAGGAGGACTAGGTACGGCCTGACCAGGAAGGAGGACTAGGTACGGCCTGACTAGGAAGGAGGACTAGGTACGGCCTGACTAGGAAGGAGGACTAGGTACGGCCTGACTAGGTACGGCCTGACCAGGAAGGAGGACTAGGTACGGCCTGACTAGGAAGGAGGACTAGGTACGGCCTGACTAGGAAGGAGGACTAGGTACGGCCTGACCAGGAAGGAGGACTAGGTACGGCCTGACTAGGAAGGAGGACTAGGTACGGCCTGACTAGGAAGGAGGACTAGGTACGGCCTGACCAGGAAGGAGGACTAGGTACGGCCTGACTAGGAAGGAGGACTAGGTACGGCCTGACTAGGAAGGAGGACTAGGTACGGCCTGACTAGGAAGGAGGACTAGGTACGGCCTGACTAGGAAGGAGGACTAGGTACGGCCTGACTAGGTACGGCCTGACTAGGAAGGAGGTCTAGGTACGGCCTGACTAGGAAGGAGGACTAGGTACGGCCTGACTAGGAAGGAGGACTAGGTACGGCCTGACTAGGAAGGAGGACTAGGTACGGCCTGACTAGGTACGGCCTGACCAGGAAGGAGGACTAGGTACGGCCTGACTAGGAAGGAGGACTAGGTACGGCCTGACTAGGAAGGAGGACTAGGTACGGCCTGACCAGGAAGGAGGACTAGGTACGGCCTGACCAGGAAGGAGGACTAGGTACGGCCTGACCAGGAAGGAGGACTAGGTACGGCCTGACTAGGAAGGAGGACTAGGTACGGCCTGACCAGGAAGGAGGACTAGGTACGGCCTGACCAGGAAGGAGGACTAGGTACGGCCTGACCAGATTGACAAGGCATTCCGTCAAGAGTCGTTACAGAGGCTTGACTGCTGTGAGGGTAATATGCACAATATAATTCACACACTGCAGCACCCCCAAACGATTTGTGTTCCAGTTTGTTGAGCAGAGGCAGTGTATCATCATAACATTCAATTATTAATGAGTTAGGGGCGGCAGGTAGCCTAGTGGTTAGAGCGTTGGACTAGTAACCGAAAGATTGCAAGATCGAATCCCTGAGCTGACAAGATAAAAATCTGTCGTTCTGCCCCTGAACAAGGTAGTTAACCCGCTGTTCCCCGGTAGGCCGTCATTGAAAATAAGAATTTGTTCTTAACTGACTTGCCTTTTGTTAAATAAAGGTAAAAAATGATAATTGTATTAATTCTTGCACCATGCGTTCAGTTATCAGATCTAAACAGGTATTTTTGTTCACTGCGCTCTCTGCAGGCTTATATTTTCCCTGCCTGGCTATATGACAGACAGCTGTTGATCAGAGCACGTCTCTGGAGCCGCTGAGCCGGAGGAGGAGGAGCGTGTGTCAATCCTATAGTAGGACTCAATGCGGCCAGCAGGTCAAACGAACAACTAAAATGAACGAGTCACTCAGAAAAATGAGTCCGTAAAAACAGTCGTTCACAAAGAAAGAATTGTTTGCAACCTGACAACGCAATAGTGATGTGCAGTTTATCAGAAACCACCAGGGAGTTCACTCTGGAGAGAAACGTTGTCAGGTTATCAGAAACCACCAGGGAGTTCACTCTGGAGAGAAACGTTGTCAGGTTATCTGAAACCACCAGGGAGTTCACTCTGGAGAGAAACGTTGTCAGGTTATCAGAAACCACCAGGGAGTTCACTCTGGAGAGAAACGTTGTCAGGTTATCAGAAACCACCAGGGAGTTCACTCTGGAGAGAAACGTTGTCAGGTTATCAGAAACCACCAGGGAGTTCACTCTGGAGAGAAACGTTGTCAGGTTATCTGAAACCACCAGGGAGTTCACTCTGGAGAGAAACGTTGTCAGGTTATCAGAAACCACCAGGGAGTTCACTCTGGAGAGAAACGTTGTCAGGTTATCTGAAACCACCAGGGAGTTCACTCTGGAGAGAAACGTTGTCAGGTTATCTGAAACCACCAGGGAGTTCACTCTGGAGAGAAACGTTGTCAGGTTATCAGAAACCACCAGGGAGTTCACTCTGGAGAGAAACGTTGTCAGGTTATCTGAAACCACCAGGGAGTTCACTCTGGAGAGAAACGTTGTCAGGTCCTTCCGCTGCAACTGCTTTAAAAATTGACTGAACTTGTAGAACATGGTAGAAAGTCAGTTGTTTTCATAGAGAGCAGTCAGTCAGTGTCCTGGCACCAGGAGTCCCTGTTCATCTATGATAGAGGACAGTGTCCTGAGTGGTATTATATCTCAACCCTGTTCATCTATGATAGAAGACAGTGTCCTGAGTGGTATTATATCTCAACCCTGTTCATCTATGATAGAAGACAGTGTCCTGAGTGGTATTATATCTCAACCCTGTTCATCTATGATAGAAGACAGTGTCCTGAGTGGTATTATATCTCAACCCTGTTCATCTATGATAGAAGACAGTGTCCTGAGTGGTATTATATCTCAACCCTGTTCATCTATGATAGAAGACAGTGTCCTGAGTGGTATTATATCTCAACCCTGTTCATCTATGATAGAAGACAGTGTCCTGAGTGGTATTATATCTCAAAAGGACACTTTTGTTTTTGTTTTGTGAAGGTTCATTGTTCACTAACCATGTCTGATTTTAACATTGTTATTGAACGACTATTAATCTGTCTTTTCTGTTTGATCAAACCCATGAATAAACTGACAAAGGCACATTGTCGACAAGCAGACTGCACTTGACTTTTAAAGGCAATTCTTTTGTGATGTTTATGGAGATCGCATTCAAGTTAAATGTTGAGGATGTTGGCTAAGGTGAATTACGATCTGCAGTTCAAACAACAACAACGCGGAAACCCCGCCACTGTTTTGGTAAACAGCTGAGTGATGGGTCTGGAGAAATGTAACCACTCTGACATTAGACATGTTGAAATTCATAAACGGAGCTTTCAATGCTAGAACCATCCATGAGATCAGAATGGTAGTTTTAACCTCAGCCAAGATTCAAGACCATCAGGGATTTGGACAATGCAGTATTTTAAAGGTAATTTTCCAATTACTGACATATGTGGCATGTACAGTTAGTGCGGTCTCCGCAAACGAGAAAATATTGCCATTGAAAGGGGCGATCGGATTGAATCTAGTTCCACGATTTGAGGCTATACAGTGTTGGTTTGCTATACCGCGGTTGAAATTGAAAGGTAATTTCCGATGGAGCTGAAAGCATTTACCGGTGAATGCAGTCTCTACAAACACGGGAACATTGATTTTAACATTGCCTTCAAATTTCAAATGCGCTGTAGTGCGGATCTTAATTACAAATAATTGTACACTGCAAATTCACTGCAAGAAGCCCAAACAGATATAGTGTTTGACTAAAACATAATCATTTCAAACCTTGCTTACATTTGTACACAATCACGTCTCTCTATTATGCATGGGAATACTTGAACATATTTATTCAATTCAAATCACTTGGAGCTGATTTCCTGGTGTTCTTTTACAGTATTTTATGTCCAGCAATGAAAATTACACACTTTTTTTCTCAAACTTTTTTTGCAGCCGCCAGTTGGGGAACCCTGGTGTAGATGAAGGGGAGGAGACGGGTTAGAGAATGATGTTGAAGCCTTGAGACAATTGAGACATGGATTGTGTCTGTGTGCTATTCAGAGGGTGAATGGGCAAGACAACAGATTTAAGTGACTTTGAACAGGGTAGAGTAGTAGGTGTCAGGGGCAGCGGTTTGTGTCAAGAACTGCAACGCTGCTGGGTTTTTCACGCTCAACAGTTTCCTGTGTGTATCAAGAATGGTCCACCACCCAAAGGACATCCAGCCAACTGGACACAACTGTGGGAAGCATTGGAGTCAACATGGGCCAGCATCCCTGTGGAACGCTTTCAACACCTTGTAGAGTCCATGTCCTGATGAATTGAGGCTGTTCTGAGGGTAAAAGAGGGTGCAACTCAATATTAGGAAGGTGTTCCTAATGCTTTGTTCACTCAGTGTATATCAATTAAAAAAATATATAAAATGGATGTACCAATCGCAGATTGCCACTTTAAAATTAAAGTGCAATGTGCTTATGTTGTGAGTTTGAACACCTCAGTCGCCCCACTAAAGTGTCCCCCCCACTAGGAGTCTAGTAAAGGCTGTGTTCCCCCACTAGGAGTCTAGTAAAGGGTGTGGTCCCACTAGGAGTCTAGTAAAGGGTGTTTAGTAAAGGGTGTGTTCCCCCACTAGGAGTCTAGTAAAGGGTGTTCCCCCACTAGGAGTCTAGTAAAGGGTGTGGTCCCACTAGGAGTCTAGTAAAGGGTGTTTAGTAAAGGGTGTTCCCCCACTAGGAGTCTAGTAAAGGGTGTGTTCCCACTAGGAGTCTAGTAAAGGCTGTGTTCCCCCACTAGGAGTCTAGTAAAGGCTGTGTTCCCCCACTAGGAGTCTAGTAAAGGGTGTGGTCCCACTAGGAGTCTAGTAAAGGCTGTGTTCCCCCACTAGGAGTCTAGTAAAGGCTGTGTTCCCCCACTAGGAGTCTAGTAAAGGCTGTGTTCCCCCACTAGGAGTCTAGTAAAGGCTGTGTTGCCCCCACTAGGAGTCTAGTAAAGGGTGTGTTCCCCCACTAGGAGTCTAGTAAAGGGTGTTCCCCCACTAGGAGTCTAGTAAAGGGTGTGTTCCCCCACTAGGAGTCTAGTAAAGGGTGTTCCCCCACTAGGAGTCTAGTAAAGGCTGTGTTCCCCCACTAGGAGTCTAGTAAAGGCTGTGTTCCCCCACTAGGAGTCTAGTAAAGGGTGTGGTCCCACTAGGAGTCTAGTAAAGGGTGTTCCCCCCACTAGGAGTCTATTAAAGGGTGTGGTCCCACTAGGAGTCTAGTAAAGGCTGTGTTCCCCCCACTAGGAGTCTACTAAAGGGTGTGTTCAAGAAACTAGGAGTCTAGTAAAGGGTGTGGTCACCACTAGGAGTCTAGTAAAGGGTGTTCCCCCACTAGGAGTCTAGTAAAGGCTGTGTTCCCCCACTAGGAGTCTAGTAAAGGCTGTGTTCCCCCACTAGGAGTCTAGTAAAGGCTGTGTTCCCCCACTAGGAGTCTAGTAAAGGGTGTGGTCCCACTAAGAGTCTAGTAAAGGGTGTGGTCCCACTAGGAGTCTAGTAAAGGGTGTGGTCCCACTAGGAGTCTAGTAAAGGGTGTGGTCCCACTAGGAGTCTAGTAAAGGGTGTGGTACCAGTAGGAGTTTAGTAAAGGGTGTTCCCCCCCACTAGGAGTCTAGTAAAGGGTGTGGTCCCACTAGGAGTCTAGTAAAGGGTGTGGTCCCACTAGGAGTCTAGTAAAGGGTGTTCCCCCACTAGGAGTCTAGTAAAGGGTGTTCCCCCACTAGGAGTCTAGTAAAGGCTGTGTTCCCCCACTAGGAGTCTAGTAAAGGGTGTGGTCCCACTAGGAGTCTAGTAAAGGGTGTTTAGTAAAGGGTGTGTTCCCCCACTAGGAGTCTAGTAAAGGGTGTTCCCCCACTAGGAGTCTAGTAAAGGGTGTGTTCCCCCACTAGGAGTCTAGTAAAGGGTGTTCCCCCACTAGGAGTCTAGTAAAGGGTGTTTAGTAAAGGGTGTGTTCTCCCACTAGGAGTCTAGTAAAGGGTGTTCCCCCACTAGGAGTCTAGTAAAGGGTGTGGTCCCACTAGGAGTCTAGTAAAGGCTGTGTTCCCCCACTAGGAGTCTAGTAAAGGGTGTGGTCCCACTAGGAGTCTAGTAAAGGGTGTGTTCCCCCTAGGAGTCTAGTAAAGGCTGTGTTCCCCCACTAGGAGTCTAGTAAAGGCTGTGTTCCCCCCACTAGGAGTCTAGTAAAGGGTGTGTTCCCCCACTTGGAGTCTAGTAAAGGGTGTGGTCCCACTAGGAGTCTAGTAAAGGCTGTGTTCCCCCACTAGGAGTCTAGTAAAGGCTGTGTTCCCCCACTAGGAGTCTAGTAAAGGCTGTGTTCCCCCACTAGGAGTCTAGTAAAGGCTGTGTTCCCCCACTAGGAGTCTAGTAAAGGCTGTGTTCCCCCACTAGGAGTCTAGTAAAGGCTGTGTTCCCCCACTAGGAGTCTAGTAAAGGCTGTGTTCCCCCACTAGGAGTCTAGTAAAGGCTGTGTTCCTCCACTAGGAGTCTAGTAAAGGGTGTTCCCCCCCACTAGGAGTCTAGTAAAGGGTGTTCCCCCCACTAGGAGTCTAGTAAAGGGTGTTCCCCCCACTAGGAGTCTAGTAAAGGCTGTGTTCCCCCACTAGGAGTCTAGTAAAGGGTGTGGTCCCACTAGGAGTCTAGAAAAGGGTGTTCCCCCCACTAGGAGTCTAGTAAAGGGTGTTCCCCCCACTAGGAGTCTAGTAAAGGGTGTGTTCCCCCACTAGGAGTCTAGTAAAGGGTGTGGTCCCCCACTAGGAGTCTAGTAAAGGGTGTGGTCCCCCACTAGGAGTCTAGTAAAGGGTGTTCCCCCCACTAGGATTCTAGTAAAGGCTGTTCCCCCCACTAGGAGTCTAGTAAAGGCTGTGTTCCCCCACTAGGAGTCTAGTAAAGGCTGTGTTCCCCCACTAGGAGTCGAGTAAAGGGTGTTCCCCCCACTAGGAGTCTAGTAAAGGCTGTGTTCCCCCACTAGGAGTCTAGTAAAGGGTGTGTTCCCACTAGGAGTCTAGTAAAGGGTGTGGTACCAGTAGGAGTTTAGTAAAGGGTGTTCCCCCCACTAGGAGTCTAGTAAAGGGTGTTCCCCCCACTAGGAGTCTAGTAAAGGGTGTGGTCCCACTAGGAGTCTAGTAAATGGTGTGTTCCCCCACTAGGAGTCTAGTAAATGGTGTGTTCCCCCACTAGGAGTCTAGTAAAGGGTGTGGTCCCCCACTAGGAGTCTAGTAAAGGGTGTGTTCCCCCACTAGGAGTCTAGTAAAGGGTGTGTTCCCCCACTAGGAGTCTAGTAAAGGGTGTGTTCCCCCACTAGGAGTCTAGTAAAGGGTGTGGTCCCACTAGGAGTCTAGTAAAAGCTGTGGTCCCCCACTAGGAGTCTAGTAAAGGGTGTGGTCCCACTAGGAGTCTAGTAAAGGCTGTGTTCCCCCACTAGGAGTCTAGTAAAGGCTGTGTTCCCCCACTAGGAGTCTAGTAAAGGCTGTGTTGCCCCACTAGGAGTCTAGTAAAGGCTGTGTTCCCCCACTAGGAGTCTAGTAAAGGGTGTGGTCCCACTAGGAGTCTAGTAAAGGGTGTGGTCCCACTAGGAGTCTAGTAAAGGCTGTGTTGCCCCACTAGGAGTCTAGTAAAGGCTGTGTTGCCCCACTAGGAGTCTAGTAAAGGGTGTGGTCCCACTAGGAGTCTAGTAAAGGGTGTGGTCCCACTAGGAGTCTAGTAAAGGGCGTGGTCCCACTAGGAGTCTAGTAAAGGGTGTGGTACCACTAGGAGGGTGTGGTCCCACTAGGAGTCTAGTAAAGGGTGTTCCCCCACTAGGAGTCTAGTAAAGGCTGTGTTCCCCCACTAGGAGTCTAGTAAAGGCTGTGTTCCCCCACTAGGAGTCTAGTAAAGGGTGTTTAGTAAAGGGTGTGTTCCCCCACTAGGAGTCTAGTAAAGGGTGTTCCCCCACTAGGAGTCTAGTAAAGGGTGTTTAGTAAAGGGTGTGTTCTCCCACTAGGAGTCTAGTAAAGGGTGTTCCCCCACTAGGAGTCTAGTAAAGGGTGTGGTCCCACTAGGAGTCTAGTAAAGGCTGTGTTCCCCCACTAGGAGTCTAGTAAAGGGTGTGGTCCCACTAGGAGTCTAGTAAAGGGTGTGGTACCACTAGGAGTCTAGTAAAGGCTGTGTTCCCCCACTAGGAGTCTAGTAAAGGCTGTGTTCCCCCACCAGGAGTCTAGTAAAGGCTGTGTTCCCCCCACTAGGAGTCTAGTAAAGGGTGTGTTCCCCCACTAGGAGTCTAGTAAAGGGTGTTCCCCCACTAGGAGTCTAGTAAAGGGTGTGTTCCCCCACTAGGAGTCTAGTAAAGGGTGTTCCCCCACTAGGAGTCTAGTAAAGGCTGTGTTCCCCCACTAGGAGTCTAGTAAAGGCTGTGTTCCCCCACTAGGAGTCTAGTAAAGGCTGTGTTCCCCCACTAGGAGTCTAGTAAAGGGTGTGGTCCCACTAGGAGTCTAGTAAAGGGTGTTCCCCCCACTAGGAGTCTAGTAAAGGGTGTGGTCCCACTAGGAGTCTAGTAAAGGCTGTGTTCCCCCCACTAGGAGTCTACTAAAGGGTGTGTTCCCCCACTAGGAGTCTAGTAAAGGGTGTGGTACCACTAGGAGTCTAGTAAAGGCTGTGTTCCCCCCACTAGGAGTCTAGCTAAAGGGTGTGTTCCCCCACTTGGAGTCTAGTAAAGGGTGTGGTCCCACTAGGAGTCTAGTAAAGGGTGTTCCCCCACTAGGAGTCTAGTAAAGGCTGTGTTCCCCCACTAGGAGTCTAGTAAAGGCTGTGTTCCCCCACTAGGAGTCTAGTAAAGGCTGTGTTCCCCCACTAGGAGTCTAGTAAAGGCTGTGTTCCCCCACTAGGAGTCTAGTAAAGGCTGTGTTCCCCCACTAGGAGTCGAGTAAAGGGTGTTCCCCCCACTAGGAGTCTAGTAAAGGCTGTGTTCCCCCACTAGGAGTCTAGTAAAGGGTGTGTTCCCACTAGGAGTCTAGTAAAGGGTGTGGTACCAGTAGGAGTTTAGTAAAGGGTGTTCCCCCCACTAGGAGTCTAGTAAAGGGTGTGGTCCCACTAGGAGTCTAGTAAAGGGTGTGGTCCCACTAGGAGTCTAGTAAAGGGTGTGGTCCCACTAGGAGTCTAGTAAAGGGTGTGGTCCCACTAGGAGTCTAGTAAAGGGTGTGGTCCCACTAGGAGTCTAGTAAAGGGTGTGTTCCCCCACTAGGAGTCTAGTAAAGGGTGTGGTCCCACTAGGAGTCTAGTAAAGGGTGTTTAGTAAAGGGTGTGTTCCCCCACTAGGAGTCTAGTAAAGTGTGTTCCCCCACTAGGAGTCTAGTAAAAGCTGTGGTCCCCCACTAGGAGTCTAGTAAAAGCTGTGGTCCCCCACTAGGAGTCTAGTAAAGGGTGTGGTACCACTAGGAGTCTAGTAAAGGCTGTGTTCCCCCACTAGGAGTCTAGTAAAGGCTGTGTTCCCCCACTAGGAGTCTAGTAAAGGGT
The DNA here is from genome assembly GCF_965601325.2 of Salmo salar. Classification (NCBI taxonomy): domain Eukaryota; kingdom Metazoa; phylum Chordata; class Actinopteri; order Salmoniformes; family Salmonidae; genus Salmo; species Salmo salar. The sequence goes on from NC_138293.1 coordinate 99,310,277, forward strand.
GTGTTCCCCCACTAGGAGTCTAGTAAAGGGTGTGGTCCCACTAGGAGTCTAGGAAAGGGTGTGGTCCCACTAGGAGTCTAGGAAAGGGTGTGGTCCCACTAGGAGTCTAGTAAAGGGCGTGGTCCCACTAGGAGTCTAGTAAAGGCTGTGTTCCCCCACTAGGAGTCTAGTAAAGGGTGTGGTCCCTCTAGGAGTCTAGTAAAGGGTGTGGTACCACTAGGAGGGTGTGGTCCCACTAGGAGTCTGTGTTCCCCCACTAGGAGTCTAGTAAAGGCTGTGTTCCCCCCACTAGGAGTGTAGTAAAGGGTGTGTTCCCCCACTAGGAGTCTAGTAAAGGGTGTTCCCCCACTAGGAGTCTAGTAAAGGGTGTGTTCCCCCACTAGGAGTCTAGTAAAGGCTGTGTTCCCCCACTAGGAGTCTAGTAAAGGCTGTGTTCCCCCACTAGGAGTCTAGTAAAGGCTGTGTTCCCCCACTAGGAGTCTAGTAAAGGCTGTGTTCCCCCACTAGGAGTCTAGTAAAGGGTGTGGTCCCACTAGAGTCCAGTAAAGGGTGTGGTCCCACTAGGAGTCTATTAAAGGGTGTTCCCCCCACTAGGAGTCTAGTAAAGGGTGTGTTCCCCCACTAGGAGTCTAGTAAAGGGTGTGGTCCCCCACTAGGAGTCTAGTAAAGGGTGTTCCCCCCACTAGGAGTCTAGTAAAGGCTGTGTTCCCCCACTAGGAGTCTAGTAAAGGGTGTTCCCCCCACTAGGAGTCTAGTAAAGGGTGTGTTCCCACTAGGAGTCTAGTAAAGGCTGTGTTCCCCCACTAGGAGTCTAGTAAAGGGTGTTCCCCCCACTAGGAGTCTAGTAAAGGCTGTGTTCCCCCACTAGGAGTCTAGTAAAGGGTGTGTTCCCACTAGGAGTCTAGTAAAGGGTGTGGTACCAGTAGGAGTTTAGTAAAGGGTGTTCCCCCCCACTAGGAGTCTAGTAAAGGGTGTGGTCCCACTAGGAGTTTAGTAAAGGGTGTTCCCCCCCACTAGGAGTCTAGTAAAGGGTGTGGTCCCACTAGGAGTCTAGTAAAGGGTGTTTAGTAAAGGGTGTGTTCCCCCACTAGGAGTCTAGTAAAGTGTGTTCCCCCACTAGGAGTCTAGTAAAGGGTGTTCCCCCACTAGGAGTCTAGTAAAAGCTGTGGTCCCCCACTAGGAGTCTAGTAAAGGGTGTGGTCCCACTAGGAGTCTAGTAAAGGGTGTGGTACCACTAGGAGTCTAGTAAAGGCTGTGTTCCCCCACTAGGAGTCTAGTAAAGGCTGTGTTCCCCCACTAGGAGTCTAGTAAAGGGTGTGTTCCCCCACTAGGAGTCTAGTAAAGGGTGTGGTCCCACTAGGAGTCTAGGAAAGGGTGTGGTCCCACTAGGAGTCTAGTAAAGGCTGTGTTGCCCCACTAGGAGTCTAGTAAAGGCTGTGTTGCCCCACTAGGAGTCTAGTAAAGGGTGTGGTCCCACTAGGAGTCTAGTAAAGGGTGTGGTCCCACTAGGAGTCTAGTAAAGGGCGTGGTCCCACTAGGAGTCTAGTAAAGGCTGTGTTCCCCCACTAGGAGTCTAGTAAAGGGTGTGGTCCCTCTAGGAGTCTAGTAAAGGGTGTGGTACCACTAGGAGGGTGTGGTCCCACTAGGAGTCTGTGTTCCCCCACTAGGAGTCTAGTAAAGGCTGTGTTCCCCCCACTAGGAGTATAGTAAAGGGTGTGTTCCCCCACTAGGAGTCTAGTAAAGGGTGTTCCCCCACTAGGAGTCTAGTAAAGGGTGTGTTCCCCCACTAGGAGTCTAGTAAAGGCTGTGTTCCCCCACTAGGAGTCTAGTAAAGGCTGTGTTCCCCCACTAGGAGTCTAGTAAAGGCTGTGTTCCCCCACTAGGAGTCTAGTAAAGGCTGTGTTCCCCCACTAGGAGTCTAGTAAAGGGTGTGGTCCCACTAGAGTCCAGTAAAGGGTGTGGTCCCACTAGGAGTCTATTAAAGGGTGTTCCCCCCACTAGGAGTCTAGTAAAGGGTGTGTTCCCCCACTAGGAGTCTAGTAAAGGGTGTGGTCCCCCACTAGGAGTCTAGTAAAGGGTGTTCCCCCCACTAGGAGTCTAGTAAAGGCTGTGTTCCCCCACTAGGAGTCTAGTAAAGGGTGTTCCCCCCACTAGGAGTCTAGTAAAGGGTGTGTTCCCACTAGGAGTCTAGTAAAGGCTGTGTTCCCCCACTAGGAGTCTAGTAAAGGGTGTTCCCCCCACTAGGAGTCTAGTAAAGGCTGTGTTCCCCCACTAGGAGTCTAGTAAAGGGTGTGTTCCCACTAGGAGTCTAGTAAAGGGTGTGGTACCAGTAGGAGTTTAGTAAAGGGTGTTCCCCCCCACTAGGAGTCTAGTAAAGGGTGTGGTCCCACTAGGAGTCTAGTAAAGGGTGTGGTCCCACTAGGAGTCTAGTAAAGGGTGTGGTCCCACTAGGAGTCTAGTAAAGGGTGTTTAGTAAAGGGTGTGTTCCCCAACTAGGAGTCTAGTAAAGGGTGTTCCCCCACTAGGAGTCTAGTAAAGGGTGTTCCCCCACTAGGAGTCTAGTAAAGGGTGTTCCCCCACTAGGAGTCTAGTAAAGGGTATTCCCCCACTAGGAGTCTAGTAAAGGGTGTGGTCCCACTAGGAGTCTAGTAAAGGGTGTGGTACCACTAGGAGTCTAGTAAAGGCTGTGTTCCCCCACTAGGAGTCTAGTAAAGGGAGTTCCCCCACGAGGAGTCTAGTAAAGGCTGTGTTCCCCCGCTAGGAGTCTAGTAAAGGCTGTGTTCCCCCCACTAGGAGTCTAGTAAAGGGTGTGTTCCCCCACTAGGAGTCTAGTAAAGGGTGTGTTCCCCCACTAGGAGTCTAGTAAAGGGTGTTCCCCCACTAGGAGTCTAGTAAAGGGTGTGTTCCCCCACTAGGAGTCTAGTAAAGGGTGTTCCCCCACTAGGAGTCTAGTAAAAGCTGTGTTCCCCCACTAGGAGTCTAGTAAAGGCTGTGTTCCCCCACTAGGAGTCTAGTAAAGGGTGTGGTCCCACTAAGAGTCTAGTAAAGGGTGTGGTCCCACTAGGAGTCTAGTAAAGGGTGTGGTACCAGTAGGAGTTTAGTAAAGGGTGTTCCCCCCACTAGGAGTCTAGTAAAGGGTGTTCCCCCACTAGGAGTCTAGTAAAGGGTGTGTTCCCCCACTAGGAGTCTAGTAAAGGGTGTGGTCCCACTAGGAGTCTAGTAAAGGGTGTTCCCCCCACTAGGAGTCTAGTAAAGGGTGTGGTCCCACTAGGAGTCTAGTAAAGGCTGTGTTCCCCCCACTAGGAGTCTACTAAAGGGTGTGTTCCCCCACTAGGAGTCTAGTAAAGGGTGTGGTACCACTAGGAGTCTAGTAAAGGCTGTGTTCCCCCACTAGGAGTCTAGTAAAGGCTGTGTTCCCCCCACTAGGAGTCTAGTAAAGGGTGTGTTCCCCCACTTGGAGTCTAGTAAAGGGTGTGGTCCCACTAGGAGTCTAGTAAAGGGTGTTCCCCCACTAGGAGTCTAGTAAAGGGTGTTCCCCCACTAGGAGTCCAGTAAAGGCTGTGTTCCCCCACTAGGAGTCTAGTAAAGGCTGTGTTCCCCCACTAGGAGTCTAGTAAAGGCTGTGTTCCCCCACTAGGAGTCTAGTAAAGGCTGTGTTCCTCCACTAGGAGTCTAGTAAAGGGTGTTCCCCCCCACTAGGAGTCTAGTAAAGGGTGTTCCCCCCACTAGGAGTCTAGTAAAGGCTGTGTTCCCCCACTAGGAGTCTAGTAAAGGGTGTGGTCCCACTAGGAGTCTAGTAAAGGGTGTGGTACCAGTAGGAGTTTAGTAAAGGGTGTTCCCCCCACTAGGAGTCTAGTAAAGGGTGTGGTCCCACTAGGAGTCTAGTAAAGGGTGTGGTCTCACTAGGAGTCTAGTAAAGGGTGTGGTCCCACTAGGAGTCTAGTAAAGGGTGTGTTCCCCCACTAGGAGTCTAGTAAAGGGTGTGGTCCCACTAGGAGTCTAGTAAAGGGTGTTCCCCCCACTAGGAGTCTAGTAAAGGGTGTGTTCCCCCACTAGGAGTCTAGTAAAGGGTGTGTTCCCCCTCTAGGAGTCTAGGAAAGGGTGTGGTCCCCCACTAGGAGTCTAGTAAAGGGTGTTCCCCCCACTAGGATTCTAGTAAAGGCTGTTCCCCCCACTAGGAGTCTAGTAAAGGGTGTGGTCCCACTAGGAGTCTAGTAAAGGGTGTGGTCTCACTAGGAGTCTAGTAAAGGGTGTGGTCCCACTAGGAGTCTAGTAAAGGGTGTGTTCCCCCACTAGGAGTCTAGTAAAGGGTGTGGTCCCACTAGGAGTCTAGTAAAGGGTGTTCCCCCACTAGGAGTCTAGTAAAGGGTGTGTTCCCCCACTAGGAGTCTAGTAAAGGGTGTTCCCCCACTAGGAGTCTAGTAAAGGGTGTGGTCCCACTAGGAGTCTAGTAAAAGCTGTGGTCCCCCACTAGGAGTCTAGTAAAGGGTGTGGTCCCACTAGGAGTCTAGTAAAGGGTGTGGTACCACTAGGAGTCTAGTAAAGGCTGTGTTCCCCCACTAGGAGTCTAGTAAAGGCTGTGTTCCCCCACTAGGAGTCTAGTAAAGGGTGTGTTCCCCCACTAGGAGTCTAGTAAAGGGTGTGTTCCCCCACTAGGAGTCTAGTAAAGGGTGTGGTCCCACTAGGAGTCTAGTAAAGGCTGTGTTGCCCCACTAGGAGTCTAGTAAAGGCTGTGTTGCCCCACTAGGAGTCTAGTAAAGGCTGTGTTCCCCACTAGGAGTCTAGTAAAGGGTGTGGTCCCACTAGGAGTCTAGTAAAGGGTGTTATACCACTAGGAGGGTGTGGTCCCACTAGGAGTCTGTGTTCCCCCACTAGGAGTCTAGTAAAGGCTGTGTTCCCCCCACTAGGAGTCTAGTAAAGGGTGTGTTCCCCCACTAGGAGTCTAGTAAAGGGTGTTCCCCCACTAGGAGTCTAGTAAAGGCTGTGTTCCCCCCACTAGGAGTCTAGTAAAGGGTGTGTTCCCCCACTAGGAGTCTAGTAAAGGGTGTGTTCCCCCACTAGGAGTCTAGTAAAGGGTGTTCCCCCACTAGGAGTCTAGTAAAGGGTGTGTTCCCCCACTAGGAGTCTAGTAAAGGGTGTTCCCCCACTAGGAGTCTAGTAAAAGCTGTGTTCCCCCACTAGGAGTCTAGTAAAGGCTGTGTTCCCACACTAGGAGTCTAGTAAAGGGTGTGGTCCCACTAAGAGTCTAGTAAAGGGTGTGGTCCCACTAGGAGTCTAGTAAAGGGTGTGGTACCAGTAGGAGTTTAGTAAAGGGTGTTCCCCCCACTAGGAGTCTAGTAAAGGGTGTTCCCCCACTAGGAGTCTAGTAAAGGGTGTGTTCCCCCACTAGGAGTCTAGTAAAGGGTGTGGTCCCACTAGGAGTCTAGTAAAGGGTGTTCCCCCCACTAGGAGTCTAGTAAAGGGTGTGGTCCCACTAGGAGTCTAGTAAAGGCTGTGTTCCCCCCACTAGGAGTCTACTAAAGGGTGTGTTCCCCCACTAGGAGTCTAGTAAAGGGTGTGGTACCACTAGGAGTCTAGTAAAGGCTGTGTTCCCCCACTAGGAGTCTAGTAAAGGCTGTGTTCCCCCCACTAGGAGTCTAGTAAAGGGTGTGTTCCCCCACTTGGAGTCTAGTAAAGGGTGTGGTCCCACTAGGAGTCTAGTAAAGGGTGTTCCCCCACTAGGAGTCTAGTAAAGGCTGTGTTCCCCCACTAGGAGTCTAGTAAAGGCTGTGTTCCCCCACTAGGAGTCTAGTAAAGGCTGTGTTCCCCCACTAGGAGTCTAGTAAAGGCTGTGTTCCTCCACTAGGAGTCTAGTAAAGGGTGTTCCCCCCCACTAGGAGTCTAGTAAAGGGTGTTCCCCCCACTAGGAGTCTAGTAAAGGGTGTTCCCCCCACTAGGAGTCTAGTAAAGGGTGTGGTCCCACTAGGAGTCTAGTAAAGGGTGTGGTCCCACTAGGAGTCTAGTAAAGGGTGTGTTCCCCCACTAGGAGTCTAGTAAAGGGTGTGTTCCCCCACTAGGAGTCTAGTAAAGGGTGTGGTCCCCCACTAGGAGTCTAGTAAAGGGTGTTCCCCCCACTAGGAGTCTAGTAAAGGCTGTGTTCCCCCACTAGGAGTCTAGTAAAGGGTGTGGTCCCACTAGGAGTCTAGTAAAGGGTGTGGTCTCACTAGGAGTCTAGTAAAGGGTGTGGTCCCACTAGGAGTCTAGTAAAGGGTGTGTTCCCCCACTAGGAGTCTAGTAAAGGGTGTGGTCCCACTAGGAGTCTAGTAAAGGGTGTTCCCCCCACTAGGAGTCTAGTAAAGGCTGTGTTCCCCCACTAGGAGTCTAGTAAAGGGTGTGTTCCCCCACTAGGAGTCTAGTAAAGGGTGTGGTCCCCCACTAGGAGTCTAGTAAAGGGTGTTCCCCCCACTAGGATTCTAGTAAAGGCTGTTCCCCCCACTAGGAGTCTAGTAAAGGGTGTGGTCCCACTAGGAGTCTAGTAAAGGGTGTGGTCCCACTAGGAGTCTAGTAAAGGGTGTGGTCCCACTAGGAGTCTAGTAAAGGGTGTGTTCCCCCACTAGGAGTCTAGTAAAGGGTGTTCCCCCACTAGGAGTCTAGTAAAGGGTGCCACTAGGAGTCTAGTAAAGGGTGTGGTTCCCCCACTAGGAGTCTAGTAAAGGGTGTTCCCCACTAGGAGTCTAGTAAAGGGTTTAGGAGTCTAGTAAAGGCTGTGTTCCCCCACTAGGAGTCTAGTAAAGGGTGTGTTCCCCCACTAGGAGTCTAGTAAAGGGTGTGTTCCCCCACTAGGAGTCTAGTAAAGGGTGTGGTCCCCCACTAGGAGTCTAGTAAAGGGTGTTCCCCCACTAGGAGTCTAGTAAAGGGTGTGGTCCCACTAGGAGTCTAGTAAAGGCTGTGGTCCCCCACTAGGAGTCTAGTAAAGGGTGTGGTCCCACTAGGAGTCTAGTAAAGGGTGTGGTACCACTAGGAGTCTAGTAAAGGCTGTGTTCCCCCACTAGGAGTCTAGTAAAGGCTGTGTTCCCCCACTAGGAGTCTAGTAAAGGGTGTGTTCCCCCACTAGGAGTCTAGTAAAGGGTGTGTTCCCCCACTAGGAGTCTAGTAAAGGGTGTGGTCCCACTAGGAGTCTAGTAAAGGGTGTTGCCCCACTAGGAGTCTAGTAAAGGCTGTGTTGCCCCACTAGGAGTCTAGTAAAGGCTGTGTTCCCCCACTAGGAGTCTAGTAAAGGGTGTGGTCCCACTAGGAGTCTAGTAAAGGGTGTTATACCACTAGGAGGGTGTGGTCCCACTAGGAGTCTGTGTTCCCCCACTAGGAGTCTAGTAAAGGCTGTGTTCCCCCACTAGGAGTCTAGTAAAGGGTGTGTTCCCCCACTAGGAGTCTAGTAAAGGGTGTTCCCCCACTAGGAGTCTAGTAAAGGCTGTGTTCCCCCCACTAGGAGTCTAGTAAAGGGTGTGTTCCCCCACTAGGAGTCTAGTAAAGGGTGTGTTCCCCCACTAGGAGTCTAGTAAAGGGTGTTCCCCCACTAGGAGTCTAGTAAAGGGTGTGTTCCCCCACTAGGAGTCTAGTAAAGGGTGTTCCCCCACTAGGAGTCTAGTAAAAGCTGTGTTCCCCCACTAGGAGTCTAGTAAAGGCTGTGTTCCCCCACTAGGAGTCTAGTAAAGGGTGTGGTCCCACTAAGAGTCTAGTAAAGGGTGTGGTCCCACTAGGAGTCTAGTAAAGGGTGTGGTACCAGTAGGAGTTTAGTAAAGGGTGTTCCCCCCACTAGGAGTCTAGTAAAGGGTGTTCCCCCACTAGGAGTCTAGTAAAGGGTGTGTTCCCCCACTAGGAGTCTAGTAAAGGGTGTGGTCCCACTAGGAGTCTAGTAAAGGGTGTTCCCCCCACTAGGAGTCTAGTAAAGGGTGTGGTCCCACTAGGAGTCTAGTAAAGGCTGTGTTCCCCCCACTAGGAGTCTACTAAAGGGTGTGTTCCCCCACTAGGAGTCTAGTAAAGGGTGTGGTACCACTAGGAGTCTAGTAAAGGCTGTGTTCCCCCACTAGGAGTCTAGTAAAGGCTGTGTTCCCCCCACTAGGAGTCTAGTAAAGGGTGTGTTCCCCCACTTGGAGTCTAGTAAAGGGTGTGGTCCCACTAGGAGTCTAGTAAAGGGTGTTCCCCCACTAGGAGTCCAGTAAAGGCTGTGTTCCCCCACTAGGAGTCTAGTAAAGGCTGTGTTCCCCCACTAGGAGTCTAGTAAAGGCTGTGTTCCCCCACTAGGAGTCTAGTAAAGGCTGTGTTCCTCCACTAGGAGTCTAGTAAAGGGTGTTCCCCCCCACTAGGAGTCTAGTAAAGGGTGTTCCCCCCACTAGGAGTCTAGTAAAGGCTGTGTTCCCCCACTAGGAGTCTAGTAAAGGGTGTGGTCCCACTAGGAGTCTAGTAAAGGGTGTGGTCCCACTAGGAGTCTAGTAAAGGGTGTGTTCCCCCACTAGGAGTCTAGTAAAGGGTGTGTTCCCCCTCTAGGAGTCTAGGAAAGGGTGTGGTCCCCCACTAGGAGTCTAGTAAAGGGTGTTCCCCCCACTAGGATTCTAGTAAAGGCTGTTCCCCCCACTAGGAGTCTAGTAAAGGGTGTGGTCCCACTAGGAGTCTAGTAAAGGGTGTGGTCTCACTAGGAGTCTAGTAAAGGGTGTGGTCCCACTAGGAGTCTAGTAAAGGGTGTGTTCCCCCACTAGGAGTCTAGTAAAGGGTGTGGTCCCACTAGGAGTCTATTAAAGGGTGTTCCCCCCACTAGGAGTCTAGTAAAGGGTGTGTTCCCCCACTAGGAGTCTAGTAAAGGGTGTGTTCCCCCACTAGGAGTCTAGGAAAGGGTGTGGTCCCCCACTAGGAGTCTAGTAAAGGGTGTTCCCCCCACTAGGATTCTAGTAAAGGCTGTTCCCCCCACTAGGAGTCTAGTAAAGGGTGTGGTCCCACTAGGAGTCTAGTAAAGGGTGTGGTCTCACTAGGAGTCTAGTAAAGGGTGTGGTCCCACTAGGAGTCTAGTAAAGGGTGTGTTCCCCCACTAGGAGTCTAGTAAAGGGTGTGGTCCCACTAGGAGTCTAGTAAAGGGTGTTCCCCCACTAGGAGTCTAGTAAAGGGTGTGTTCCCCCACTAGGAGTCTAGTAAAGGGTGTTCCCCCACTAGGAGTCTAGTAAAGGGTGTGGTCCCACTAGGAGTCTAGTAAAAGCTGTGGTCCCCCACTAGGAGTCTAGTAAAGGGTGTGGTCCCACTAGGAGTCTAGTAAAGGGTGTGGTACCACTAGGAGTCTAGTAAAGGCTGTGTTCCCCCACTAGGAGTCTAGTAAAGGCTGTGTTCCCCCACTAGGAGTCTAGTAAAGGGTGTGTTCCCCCACTAGGAGTCTAGTAAAGGGTGTGTTCCCCCACTAGGAGTCTAGTAAAGGGTGTGGTCCCACTAGGAGTCTAGTAAAGGCTGTGTTGCCCCACTAGGAGTCTAGTAAAGGCTGTGTTACCCCACTAGGAGTCTAGTAAAGGGTGTGGTCCCACTAGGAGTCTAGTAAAGGGCGTGGTCCCACTAGGAGTCTAGTAAAGGCTGTGTTCCCCCACTAGGAGTCTAGTAAAGGGTGTGGTCCCACTAGGAGTCTAGTAAAGGGTGTTATACCACTAGGAGGGTGTGGTCCCACTAGGAGTCTGTGTTCCCCCACTAGGAGTCTAGTAAAGGCTGTGTTCCCCCCACTAGGAGTCTAGTAAAGGGTGTGTTCCCCCACTAGGAGTCTAGTAAAGGGTGTTCCCCCACTAGGAGTCTAGTAAAGGCTGTGTTCCCCCACTAGGAGTCTAGTAAAGGGTTTGGTCCCACTAAGAGTCTAGTAAAGGGTGTGGTCCCACTAGGAGTCTAGTAAAGGGTGTGGTCCCACTAGGAGTCTAGTAAAGGGTGTGGTCCCACTAAGAGTCTAGTAAAGGGTGTGGTCCCACTAGGAATCTAGTAAAGGGTGTGGTCCCACTAGGAGTCTAGTAAAGGGTGTGGTCCCACTAGGAGTCTAGTAAAGGGTGTGGTACCAGTAGGAGTTTAGTAAAGGGTGTTCCCCCCACTAGGAGTCTAGTAAAGGGTGTGGTCCCACTAGGAGTCTAGTAAAGGGTGTGGTCCCACTAGGACTCTAGTAAAGGGTGTTCCCCCACTAGGAGTCTAGTAAAGGCTGTGTTCCCCCACTAGGAGTCTAGTAAAGGGTGTGTTCCCCCACTAGGAATCTAGTAAAGGGTGTGGTCCCACTAGGAGTCTAGTAAAGGCTGTGTTCCCCCACTAGGAGTCTAGTAAAGGCTGTGTTCCCCCACTAGGAGTCTAGTAAAGGGTGTGGTCCCACTAGAGTCCAGTAAAGGGGGGCCCCTGGGCTGGTGTCCCCCACTAGGAGTCTAGTAAAGGGTGTGTTCCCCCACTAGGAGTCTAGTAAAGGGTGTGTTCCCCCACTAGGAGTCTAGTAAAGGGTGTGTTCCCCCACTAGGAGTCTAGTAAAGGGTGTGGTCCCCCACTAGGAGTCTAGTAAAGGGTGTTCCCCCCACTAGGAGTCTAGTAAAGGCTGTGTTCCCCCACTAGGAGTCTAGTAAAGGGTGTGTTCCCACTAGGAGTCTAGTAAAGGGTGTGGTACCAGTAGGAGTTTAGTAAAGGGTGTTCCCCCCACTAGGAGTCTAGTAAAGGGTGTGGTCCCACTAGGAGTCTAGTAAAGGGTGTGGTCCCACTAGGAGTCTAGTAAAGGGTGTGGTCCCACTAGGAGTCTAGTAAAGGGTGTTTAGTAAAGGGTGTGTTCCCCAACTAGGAGTCTAGTAAAGGGTGTTCCCCCACTAGGAGTCTAGTAAAGGGTGTTTAGTAAAGGGTGTGTTCCCCCACTAGGAGTCTAGTAAAGGGTGTTCCCCCACTAGGAGTCTAGTAAAGGGTATTCCCCCACTAGGAGTCTAGTAAAGGGTGTGGTCCCACTAGGAGTCTAGTAAAGGGTGTGGTACCACTAGGAGTCTAGTAAAGGCTGTGTTCCCCCACTAGGAGTCTAGTAAAGGGTGTTCCCCCACGAGGAGTCTAGTAAAGGCTGTGTTCCCCCGCTAGGAGTCTAGTAAAGGCTGTGTTCCCCCCACTAGGAGTCTAGTAAAGGGTGTGTTCCCCCACTAGGAGTCTAGTAAAGGGTGTGTTCCCCCACTAGGAGTCTAGTAAAGGGTGTGTTCCCCCACTAGGAGTCTAGTAAAGGGTGTTCCCCCACTAGGAGTCTAGTAAAGGGTGTGTTCCCCCACTAGGAGTCTAGTAAAGGGTGTTCCCCCACTAGGAGTCTAGTAAAAGCTGTGTTCCCCCACTAGGAGTCTAGTAAAGGCTGTGTTCCCCCACTAGGAGTCTAGTAAAGGGTGTGGTCCCACTAAGAGTCTAGTAAAGGGTGTGGTCCCACTAGGAGTCTAGTAAAGGGTGTGGTACCAGTAGGAGTTTAGTAAAGGGTGTTCCCCCCACTAGGAGTCTAGTAAAGGGTGTGGTCCCACTAGGAGTCTAGTAAAGGCTGTGTTCCCCCACTAGGAGTCTAGTAAAGGCTGTGTTCCCCCACTAGGAGTCTAGTAAAGGGTGTGGTCCCACTAGGAGTCTAGTAAAGGGTGTGGTCCCACTAGGAGTCTAGTAAAGGGTGTTTAGTAAAGGGTGTGTTCCCCCACTAGGAGTCTAGTAAAGGGTGTTCCCCCACTAGGAGTCTAGTAAAGGGTGTTTAGTAAAGGGTGTGTTCCCCCACTAGGAGTCTAGTAAAGGGTGTTCCCCCACTAGGAGTCTAGTAAAGGGTATTCCCCCACTAGGAGTCTAGTAAAGGGTGTGGTCCCACTAGGAGTCTAGTAAAGGGTGTGGTACCACTAGGAGTCTAGTAAAGGCTGTGTTCCCCCACTAGGAGTCTAGTAAAGGGTGTTCCCCCACTAGGAGTCTAGTAAAGGCTGTGTTCCCCCGCTAGGAGTCTAGTAAAGGCTGTGTTCCCCCCACTAGGAGTCTAGTAAAGGGTGTGTTCCCCCAATAGGAGTCTAGTAAAGGGTGTTCCCCCACTAGGAGTCTAGTAAAGGGTGTGTTCCCCCACTAGGAGTCTAGTAAAGGGTGTTCCCCCACTAGGAGTCTAGTAAAGGCTGTGTTCCCCCACTAGGAGTCTAGTAAAGGCTGTGTTCCCCCACTAGGAGTCTAGTAAAGGGTGTGGTCCCACTAAGAGTCTAGTAAAGGGTGTGGTCCCACTAGGAGTCTAGTAAAGGGTGTGGTACCAGTAGGAGTTTAGTAAAGGGTGTTCCCCCCACTAGGAGTCTAGTAAATGGTGTGGTCCCACTAGGAGTCTAGTAAAGGGTGTGGTCCCACTAGGAGTCTAGTAAAGGGTGTTCCCCCACTAGGAGTCTAGTAAAGGGTGTGGTCCCACTAGGAGTCTAGTAAAGGCTGTGTTCCCCCACTGGGAGTCTAGTAAAGGCTGTGTTCCCCCACTAGGAGTCTAGTAAAGGCTGTGTCCCCCACTAGGAGTCTAGTAAAGGCTGTGTTCCCCCACTAGGAGTCTAGTAAAGGCTGTGTTCCCCCACTAGGAGTCTAGTAAAGGCTGTGTTCCCCCACTAGGAGTCTAGTAAAGGGTGTGTTCCCACTAGGAGTCTAGTAAAGGGTGTGGTACCAGTAGGAGTTTAGTAAAGGGTGTTCCCCCCACTAGGAGTCTAGTAAAGGGTGTGGTCCCACTAGGAGTCTAGTAAAGGGTGTGGTCCCACTAGGAGTCTAGTAAAGGGTGTGGTCCCCCACTAGGAGTCTAGTAAAGGGTGTTCTAGTAAAGGGATGGTTCCCCCACTAGGAGTCTAGTAAAGGGTGTTCCCCCACTAGGAGTCTAGTAAAGGGTATTCCCCCACTAGGAGTCTAGTAAAGGGTGTGGTCCCACTAGGAGTCTAGTAAAGGGTGTGGTACCACTAGGAGTCTAGTAAAGGCTGTGTTCCCCCACTAGGAGTCTAGTAAAGGGTGTTCCCCCACTAGGAGTCTAGTAAAGGCTGTGTTCCCCCGCTAGGAGTCTAGTAAAGGCTGTGTTCCCCCCACTAGGAGTCTAGTAAAGGGTGTTCCCCCACTAGGAGTCTAGTAAAGGGTGTTCCCCCACTAGGAGTCTAGTAAAGGCTGTGTTCCCCCACTAGGAGTCTAGTAAAGGCTGTGTTCCCCCACTAGGAGTCTAGTAAAGGGTGTGGTCCCACTAAGAGTCTAGTAAAGGGTGTGGTCCCACTAGGAGTCTAGTAAAGGGTGTGGTACCAGTAGGAGTTTAGTAAAGGGTGTTCCCCCCACTAGGAGTCTAGTAAATGGTGTGGTCCCACTAGGAGTCTAGTAAAGGGTGTGGTCCCACTAGGAGTCTAGTAAAGGGTGTTCCCCCACTAGGAGTCTAGTAAAGGGTGTGGTCCCACTAGGAGTCTAGTAAAGGCTGTGTTCCCCCACTGGGAGTCTAGTAAAGGCTGTTTTCCCCCACTAGGAGTCTAGTAAAGGCTGTGTCCCCCACTAGGAGTCTAGTAAAGGCTGTGTTCCCCCACTAGGAGTCTAGTAAAGGCTGTGTTCCCCCACTAGGAGTCTAGTAAAGGCTGTGTTCCCCCACTAGGAGTCTAGTAAAGGCTGTGTTCCCCCACTAGGAGTCTAGTAAAGGCTGTGTTCCCCCACTAGGAGTCTAGTAAAGGCTGTGTTCCCCCACTAGGAGTCTAGTAAAGGCTGTGTTCCCCCACTAGGAGTCTAGTAAAGGCTGTGTTCCCCCACTAGGAGTCTAGTAAAGGCTGTGTTCCCCCACTAGGAGTCTAGTAAAGGCTGTGTTCCCCCACTAGGAGTCTAGTAAAGGGTGTGGTCCCACTAGGAGTCTAGTAAAGGGTGTGGTCCCACTAGGAGTCTAGTAAAGGGTGTGGTCCCACTAAGAGTCTAGTAAAGGGTGTGGTCCCACTAGGAGTCTAGTAAAGGGTGTGGTCCCACTAGTAGTCTAGTAAAGGGTGTGGTCCCACTAAGAATCTAGTAAAGGGTGTGGTCCCACTAAGAGTCTAGTAAAGGGTGTGGACCCACTAGGAGTCTAGTAAAGGGTGTGGTCCCACTAGGAGTCTAGTAAAGGCTGTGTTCCCCCACTAGGAGTCTAGTAAAGGCTGTGTTCCCCCACTAGGAGTCTAGTAAAGGCTGTGTTCCCCCACTAGGAGTCTAGTAAAGGCTGTGTCCCCCACTAGGAGTCTAGTAAAGGCTGTGTTCCCCCACTAGGAGTCTAGTAAAGGGTGTGGTCCCACTAGGAGTCTATTAAAGGGTGTTCCCCCCACTAGGAGTCTAGTAAAGGGTGTGTTCCCCCACTAGGAGTCTAGTAAAGGGTGTGGTCCCCCACTAGGAGTCTAGTAAAGGGTGTTCCCCCCACTAGGAGTCTAGTAAAGGCTGTGTTCCCCCACTAGGAGTCTAGTAAAGGGTGTGTTCCCACTAGGAGTCTAGTAAAGGCTGTGTTCCCCCACTAGGAGTCTAGTAAAGGCTGTGTTCCCCCACTAGGAGTCTAGTAAAGGCTGTTCCCCCCACTAGGAGTCTAGTAAAGGCTGTGTTCCCCCACTAGGAGTCTAGTAAAGGGTGTGTTCCCACTAGGAGTCTAGTAAAGGGTGTGGTACCAGTAGGAGTTTAGTAAAGGGTGTTCCCCCCACTAGGAGTCTAGTAAAGGGTGTGGTCCCACTAGGAGTCTAGTAAAGGGTGTGGTCCCACTAGGAGTCTAGTAAAGGGTGTGGTCCCACTAGGAGTCTAGTAAAGGGTGTTTAGTAAAGGGTGTGTTCCCCCACTAGGAGTCTAGTAAAGGGTGTTCCCCCACTAGGAGTCTAGTAAAGGGTGTTTAGTAAAGGGTGTGTTCCCCCACTAGGAGTCTAGTAAAGGGTGTTCCCCCACTAGGAGTCTAGTAAAGGGTATTCCCCCACTAGGAGTCTAGTAAAGGGTGTGGTCCCACTAGGAGTCTAGTAAAGGGTGTGGTACCACTAGGAGTCTAGTAAAGGCTGTGTTCCCCCACTAGGAGTCTAGTAAAGGGTGTTCCCCCACTAGGAGTCTAGTAAAGGCTGTGTTCCCCCGCTAGGAGTCTAGTAAAGGCTGTGTTCCCCCCACTAGGAGTCTAGTAAAGGGTGTGTTCCCCCACTAGGAGTCTAGTAAAGGGTGTGTTCCCCCACTAGGAGTCTAGTAAAGGTGTGTTCCCCCACTAGGAGTCTAGTAAAGGTGTGTTCCCCCACTAGGAGTCTAGTAAAGGCTGTGTTCCCCCACTAGGAGTCTAGTAAAGGCTGTGTTCCCCCACGGGCGGCGGCCCCCTAGGAGTCTAGTAAAGGCTGTGTTCCCCCACTAGGAGTCTAGTAAAGGGTGTGGTCCCACTAAGAGTCTAGTAAAGGGTGTGGTCCCACTAGGAGTCTAGTAAAGGGTGTGGTACCAGTAGGAGTTTAGTAAAGGGTGTTCCCCCCACTAGGAGTCTAGTAAATGGTGTGGTCCCACTAGGAGTCTAGTAAAGGGTGTGGTCCCACTAGGAGTCTAGTAAAGGCTGTGTTCCCCCACTAGGAGTCTAGTAAAGGCTGTGTTCCCCCACTAGGAGTCTAGTAAAGGGTGTGGTCCCACTAGGAGTCTAGTAAAGGCTGTGTTCCCCCACTAGGAGTCTAGTAAAGGCTGTTTTCCCCCACTAGGAGTCTAGTAAAGGCTGTGTCCCCCACTAGGAGTCTAGTAAAGGCTGTGTTCCCCCACTAGGAGTCTAGTAAAGGGTGTGTTCCCACTAGGAGTCTAGTAAAGGGTGTGGTACCAGTAGGAGTTTAGTAAAGGGTGTTCCCCCCACTAGGAGTCTAGTAAAGGGTGTGGTCCCACTAGGAGTCTAGTAAAGGGTGTGGTCCCACTAGGAGTCTAGTAAAGGGTGTGGTCCCACTAGGAGTCTAGTAAAGGGTGTTTAGTAAAGGGTGTGTTCCCCCACTAGGAGTCTAGTAAAGGGTGTTCCCCCACTAGGAGTCTAGTAAAGGGTGTTTAGTAAAGGGTGTGTTCCCCCACTAGGAGTCTAGTAAAGGGTGTTCCCCCACTAGGAGTCTAGTAAAGGGTATTCCCCCACTAGGAGTCTAGTAAAGGGTGTGGTCCCACTAGGAGTCTAGTAAAGGGTGTGGTACCACTAGGAGTCTAGTAAAGGCTGTGTTCCCCCACTAGGAGTCTAGTAAAGGGTGTTCCCCCACTAGGAGTCTAGTAAAGGCTGTGTTCCCCCGCTAGGAGTCTAGTAAAGGCTGTGTTCCCCCCACTAGGAGTCTAGTAAAGGGTGTGTTCCCCCACTAGGAGTCTAGTAAAGGGTGTTCCCCCACTAGGAGTCTAGTAAAGGGTGTGTTCCCCCACTAGGAGTCTAGTAAAGGGTGTTCCCCCACTAGGAGTCTAGTAAAGGCTGTGTTCCCCCACTAGGAGTCTAGTAAAGGCTGTGTTCCCCCACTAGGAGTCTAGTAAAGGGTGTGGTCCCACTAAGAGTCTAGTAAAGGGTGTGGTCCCACTAGGAGTCTAGTAAAGGGTGTGGTACCAGTAGGAGTTTAGTAAAGGGTGTTCCCCCCACTAGGAGTCTAGTAAATGGTGTGGTCCCACTAGGAGTCTAGTAAAGGGTGTGGTCCCACTAGGAGTCTAGTAAAGGGTGTTCCCCCACTAGGAGTCTAGTAAAGGGTGGCCCACTAGGAGTCTAGTAAAGGCTGTGTTCCCCCACTAGGAGTCTAGTAAAGGGTGTGGTCCCACTAGGAGTCTAGTAAAGGCTGTGTTCCCCCACTAGGAGTCTAGTAAAGGCTGTGTTCCCCCACTAGGAGTCTAGTAAAGGCTGTGTTCCCCCACTAGGAGTCTAGTAAAGGGTGTGTTCCCCCACTAGGAGTCTAGTAAAGGGTGTTCCCCCACTAGGAGTCTAGTAAAGGCTGTGTTCCCCCACTAGGAGTCTAGTAAAGGCTGTGTTCCCCCACTAGGAGTCTAGTAAAGGGTGTGGTCCCACTAAGAGTCTAGTAAAGGGTGTGGTCCCACTAGGAGTCTAGTAAAGGGTGTGGTACCAGTAGGAGTTTAGTAAAGGGTGTTCCCCCCACTAGGAGTCTAGTAAATGGTGTGGTCCCACTAGGAGTCTAGTAAAGGGTGTGGTCCCACTAGGAGTCTAGTAAAGGGTGTTCCCCCACTAGGAGTCTAGTAAAGGGTGTGGTCCCACTAGGAGTCTAGTAAAGGCTGTGTTCCCCCACTGGGAGTCTAGTAAAGGCTGTTTTCCCCCACTAGGAGTCTAGTAAAGGCTGTGTCCCCCACTAGGAGTCTAGTAAAGGCTGTGTTCCCCCACTAGGAGTCTAGTAAAGGCTGTGTTCCCCCACTAGGAGTCTAGTAAAGGCTGTGTTCCCCCACTAGGAGTCTAGTAAAGGCTGTGTTCCCCCACTAGGAGTCTAGTAAAGGCTGTGTTCCCCCACTAGGAGTCTAGTAAAGGCTGTGTTCCCCCACTAGGAGTCTAGTAAAGGCTGTGTTCCCCCACTAGGAGTCTAGTAAAGGCTGTGTTCCCCCACTAGGAGTCTAGTAAATGGTGTGGTCCCACTAGGAGTCTAGTAAAGGGTGTGGTCCCACTAGGAGTCTAGTAAAGGGTGTGGTCCACTAGAGTCTAGTAAAGGGTGTTCCCACTAGGAGTCTAGTAAAGGGTGTGGTCCCACGTAAAGGGTGTTCCCACTAGAGTCTAGTAAAGGGTGTGGTCCCACTAGGAGTCTAGTAAAGGTGTGGTCCCACTAGGAGTCTAGTAAAGGTGTCTAGGAGTCTAGTAAAGGCTGTGTTCCCCCACTAGGAGTCTAGTAAAGGGTGTGGTCCCACTAGGAGTCTAGTAAAGGCTGTGTTCCCCCACTAGGAGTCTAGTAAAGGCTGTTTTCCCCCACTAGGAGTCTAGTAAAGGGTGTGTTCCCACTAGGAGTCTAGTAAAGGGTGTGGTACCAGTAGGAGTTTAGTAAAGGGTGTTCCCCCCACTAGGAGTCTAGTAAAGGGTGTGGTCCCACTAGGAGTCTAGTAAAGGGTGTGGTCCCACTAGGAGTCTAGTAAAGGGTGTTTAGTAAAGGGTGTGTTCCCCCACTAGGAGTCTAGTAAAGGGTGTTCCCCCACTAGGAGTCTAGTAAAGGGTGTTTAGTAAAGGGTGTGTTCCCCCACTAGGAGTCTAGTAAAGGGTATTCCCCCACTAGGAGTCTAGTAAAGGGTGTTCCCACTAGGAGTCTAGAAAGGGTTTCCCACTAGGAGTCTAGTAAAGGGTGTGGTCCCACTAGGAGTCTAGTAAAGGCTGTGTTCCCCCACTAGGAGTCTAGTAAAGGCTGTGTTCCCCCACTAGGAGTCTAGTAAAGGCTGTGTTCCCCCACTAGGAGTCTAGTAAAGGGTGTTCCTAGGAGTCTAGTAAAGGCTGTGTTCCCCCACTAGGAGTCTAGTAAAGGCTGTGTTCCCCCACTAGGAGTCTAGTAAAGGGTGTGGTCCCACTAAGAGTCTAGTAAAGGGTGTGGTCCCACTAGGAGTCTAGTAAAGGGTGTGGTACCAGTAGGAGTTTAGTAAAGGGTGTTCCCCCCACTAGGAGTCTAGTAAATGGTGTGGTCCCACTAGGAGTCTAGTAAAGGGTGTGGTCCCACTAGGAGTCTAGTAAAGGCTGTGTTCCCCCACTAGGAGTCTAGTAAAGGCTGTGTTCCCCCACTAGGAGTCTAGTAAAGGGTGTGTTCCCACTAGGAGTCTAGTAAAGGCTGTGTTCCCCCACTAGGAGTCTAGTAAAGGCTGTTTTCCCCCACTAGGAGTCTAGTAAAGGCTGTGTCCCCCACTAGGAGTCTAGTAAAGGCTGTGTTCCCCCACTAGGAGTCTAGTAAAGGCTGTTTTCCCCCACTAGGAGTCTAGTAAAGGCTGTGTCCCCCACTAGGAGTCTAGTAAAGGCTGTGTTCCCCCACTAGGAGTCTAGTAAAGGGTGTGTTCCCACTAGGAGTCTAGTAAAGGGTGTGGTACCAGTAGGAGTTTAGTAAAGGGTGTTCCCCCCACTAGGAGTCTAGTAAATGGTGTGGTCCCACTAGGAGTCTAGTAAAGGGTGTGGTCCCACTAGGAGTCTAGTAAAGGCTGTGTTCCCCCACTAGGAGTCTAGTAAAGGCTGTGTTCCCCCACTAGGAGTCTAGTAAAGGGTGTGGTCCCACTAGGAGTCTAGTAAAGGCTGTGTTCCCCCACTAGGAGTCTAGTAAAGGCTGTGTTCCCCCACTAGGAGTCTAGTAAAGGCTGTGTTCCCCCACTAGGAGTCTAGTAGTGGCTGTTTTCCCCCACTAGGAGTCTAGTAAAGGCTGTGTTCCCCCACTAGGAGTCTAGTAAAGGGTGTGTTCCCACTAGGAGTCTAGTAAAGGGTGTGGTACCAGTAGGAGTTTAGTAAAGGGTGTTCCCCCCACTAGGAGTCTAGTAAAGGGTGTGGTCCCACTAGGAGTCTAGTAAAGGGTGTGGTCCCACTAGGAGTCTAGTAAAGGGTGTGGTCCCACTAGGAGTCTAGTAAAGGGTGTTTAGTAAAGGGTGTGTTCCCCCACTAGGAGTCTAGTAAAGGGTGTTCCCCCACTAGGAGTCTAGTAAAGGGTGTTTAGTAAAGGGTGTGTTCCCCCACTAGGAGTCTAGTAAAGGGTGTTCCCCCACTAGGAGTCTAGTAAAGGGTATTCCCCCACTAGGAGTCTAGTAAAGGGTGTGGTCCCACTAGGAGTCTAGTAAAGGGTGTGGTACCACTAGGAGTCTAGTAAAGGCTGTGTTCCCCCACTAGGAGTCTAGTAAAGGGTGTTCCCCCACTAGGAGTCTAGTAAAGGCTGTGTTCCCCCGCTAGGAGTCTAGTAAAGGCTGTGTTCCCCCCACTAGGAGTCTAGTAAAGGGTGTGTTCCCCCACTAGGAGTCTAGTAAAGGGTGTTCCCCCACTAGGAGTCTAGTAAAGGGTGTGTTCCCCCACTAGGAGTCTAGTAAAGGGTGTTCCCCCACTAGGAGTCTAGTAAAGGCTGTGTTCCCCCACTAGGAGTCTAGTAAAGGCTGTGTTCCCCCACTAGGAGTCTAGTAAAGGGTGTGGTCCCACTAAGAGTCTAGTAAAGGGTGTGGTCCCACTAGGAGTCTAGTAAAGGGTGTGGTACCAGTAGGAGTTTAGTAAAGGGTGTTCCCCCCACTAGGAGTCTGGTAAATGGTGTGGTCCCACTAGGAGTCTAGTAAAGGGTGTGGTCCCACTAGGAGTCTAGTAAAGGGTGTTCCCCCACTAGGAGTCTAGTAAAGGGTGCGGTC
The DNA here is from genome assembly GCF_965601325.2 of Salmo salar. NCBI lineage: Eukaryota > Metazoa > Chordata > Actinopteri > Salmoniformes > Salmonidae > Salmo > Salmo salar. The sequence goes on from NC_138293.1 coordinate 99,330,494, forward strand.
CCACTAGGAGTCTAGTAAAGGCTGTGTTCCCCCACTGGGAGTCTAGTAAAGGCTGTTTTCCCCCACTAGGAGTCTAGTAAAGGCTGTGTCCCCCACTAGGAGTCTAGTAAAGGCTGTGTTCCCCCACTAGGAGTCTAGTAAAGGCTGTGTTCCCCCACTAGGAGTCTAGTAAAGGCTGTGTTCCCCCACTAGGAGTCTAGTAAAGGCTGTGTTCCCCCACTAGGAGTCTAGTAAAGGCTGTGTTCCCCCACTAGGAGTCTAGTAAAGGGTGTGGTCCCACTAAGAGTCTAGTAAAGGGTGTGGTCACACTAGGAGTCTAGTAAAGGGTGTGGTCCCACTAGGAGTCTAGTAAAGGGTGTGGTCCCACTAGGAGTCTAGTAAAGGGTGTGATCCAACTAAGAGTCTAGTAAAGGGTGTGGTCCCACTAAGAGTCTAGTAAAGGGTGTGGTCCCACTAGGAGTCTAGTAAAGGGTGTGGTCCCACTAGGAGTCTAGTAAAGGGTGTTGTACCAGTAGGAGTTTAGTAAAGGGTGTTCCCCCCACTAGGAGTCTAGTAAATGGTGTGGTCCCACTAGGAGTCTAGTAAAGGGTGTGGTCCCACTAGGAGTCTAGTAAAGGCTGTGTTCCCCCACTAGGAGTCTAGTAAAGGCTGTGTTCCCCCACTAGGAGTCTAGTAAAGGGTGTGGTCCCACTAGGAGTCTAGTAAAGGCTGTGTTCCCCCACTAGGAGTCTAGTAAAGGCTGTTTTCCCCCACTAGGAGTCTAGTAAAGGCTGTGTCCCCCACTAGGAGTCTAGTAAAGGCTGTGTTCCCCCACTAGGAGTCTAGTAAAGGGTGTGTTCCCACTAGGAGTCTAGTAAAGGGTGTGGTACCAGTAGGAGTTTAGTAAAGGGTGTTCCCCCCACTAGGAGTCTAGTAAAGGGTGTGGTCCCACTAGGAGTCTAGTAAAGGGTGTGGTCCCACTAGGAGTCTAGTAAAGGGTGTTCTAGTAAAGGGTGTGTTCCCCCACTAGGAGTCTAGTAAAGGGTGTTCCCCCACTAGGAGTCTAGTAAAGGGTGTTTAGTAAAGGGTGTGTTCCCCCACTAGGAGTCTAGTAAAGGGTATTCCCCCACTAGGAGTCTAGTAAAGGGTGTGGTCCCACTAGGAGTCTAGTAAAGGGTGTGGTACCACTAGGAGTCTAGTAAAGGCTGTGTTCCCCCACTAGGAGTCTAGTAAAGGCTGTGTTCCCCCACTAGGAGTCTAGTAAAGGCTGTGTTCCCCCACTAGGAGTCTAGTAAAGGCTGTGTTCCCCCACTAGGAGTCTAGTAAAGGCTGTGTTCCCCCATTAGGAGTCTAGTAAAGGCTGTGTTCCCCCACTAGGAGTCTAGTAAAGGGTGTGGTCCCACTAAGAGTCTAGTAAAGGGTGTGGTCACACTAGGAGTCTAGTAAAGGGTGTGGTCCCACTAGGAGTCTAGTAAAGGGTGTGGTCCCACTAGGAGTCTAGTAAAGGGTGTGGTCCACTAGGAGTCTAGTAAAGGGTGTGGTCCCACTAGGAGTCTAGTAAAGGGTGTGGTCCCACTAGGAGTCTAGTAAAGGGTGTGGTCCCACTAGGAGTCTAGTAAAGGGTGTGGTCCCACTAGGAGTCTAGTAAAGGGTGTGGTCCCACTAGGAGTCTAGTAAAGGCTGTGTTCCCCCACTAGGAGTCTAGTAAAGGCTGTGTTCCCCCACTAGGAGTCTAGTAAAGGGTGTGGTCCCACTAGGAGTCTAGTAAAGGCTGTGTTCCCCCACTAGGAGTCTAGTAAAGGCTGTTTTCCCCCACTAGGAGTCTAGTAAAGGCTGTGTTCCCCCACTAGGAGTCTAGTAAAGGCTGTGTTCCCCCACTAGGAGTCTAGTAAAGGGTGTGTTCCCACTAGGAGTCTAGTAAAGGGTGTGGTCCCACTAGGAGTCTAGTAAAGGGTGTTCCCCCACTAGGAGTCTAGTAAAGGGTGTGTTCCCCCACTAGGAGTCTAGTAAAGGGTGTGGTCCCCCACTAGGAGTCTAGTAAAGGGTGTGGTCCCCCACTAGGAGTCTAGTAAAGGGTGTTCCCACTAGGAGTCTAGTAAAGGTGTGTTCCCCCACTAGGAGTCTAGTAAAGGCTGTGTTCCCCCACTAGGAGTCTAGTAAAGGCTGTGTTCCCCCACTAGGAGTCTAGTAAAGGCTGTGTTCCCCCACTAGGAGTCTAGTAAAGGGTGTGGTCCCACTAGGAGTCTAGTAAAGGGCTGTGTGTCCCCCACTAGGAGTCTAGTAAAGGGTGTGGTCCCACTAGGAGTCTAGAGTGTGGTCCCAAAGGGTGTGGTCCCACTAGGAGTCTAGTAAAGGGTGTTTAGTAAAGGGTGTGTTCCCCCACTAGGAGTCTAGTAAAGGGAGTTCCCCCACTAGGAGTCTAGTAAAGGGTGTTTAGTAAAGGGTGTGTTCCCCCACTAGGAGTCTAGTAAAGGGTATTCCCCCACTAGGAGTCTAGTAAAGGGTGTGGTCCCACTAGGAGTCTAGTAAAGGGTGTGGTACCACTAGGAGTCTAGTAAAGGCTGTGTTCCCCCACTAGGAGTCTAGTAAAGGGTGTCCCCCACTAGGAGTCTAGTAAAGGCTGTGTTCCCCCGCAAGGAGTCTAGTAAAGGCTGTGTTCCCCCACTAGGAGTCTAGTAAAGGGTGTGTTCCCCCACTAGGAGTCTAGTAAAGGGTGTTCCCCCACTAGGAGTCTAGTAAAGGTTGTTCCCCCACTAGGAGTCTAGTAAAGGGTGTGTTCCCCCACTAGGAGTCTAGTAAAGGGTGTGTTCCCCCACTAGGAGTCTAGTAAAGGGTGTTCCCCCACTAGGAGTCTAGTAAAGGCTGTGTTCCCCCACTAGGAGTCTAGTAAAGGCTGTGTTCCCCCACTAGGAGTCTAGTAAAGGGTGTGGTCCCACTAGGAGTCTAGCAAAGGCTGTGTTCCCCCACTAGGAGTCTAGTAAAGGCTGTTTTCCCCCACTAGGAGTCTAGTAAAGGCTGTTTTCCCCCACTAGGAGTCTAGTAAATGCTGTGTCCCCCACTAGGAGTCTAGTAAAGGCTGTGTTCCCTAGGAGTCTAGTAAAGGGTGTGGTACCAGTAGGAGTTTAGTAAAGGGTGTTCCCCCCACTAGGAGTCTAGTAAAGGGTGTGGTCCCACTAGGAGTCTAGTAAAGGGTGTGGTCCCACTAGGAGTCTAGTAAAGGGTGTTTAGTAAAGGGTGTGTTCCCCCACTAGGAGTCTAGTAAAGGGTGTTCCCCCACTAGGAGTCTAGTAAAGGGTGTTTAGTAAAGGGTGTGTTCCCCCACTAGGAGTCTAGTAAAGGGTGTTCCCCCACTAGGAGTCTAGTAAAGGCTGTGTTCCCCCACTAGGAGTCTAGTAAAGGGTGTGGTCCCACTAGGAGTCTAGTAAAGGCTGTGTTCCCCCACTAGGAGTCTAGTAAAGGCTGTTTTCCCCCACTAGGAGTCTAGTAAAGGCTGTGTCCCCCACTAGGAGTCTAGTAAAGGCTGTGTTCCCCCACTAGGAGTCTAGTAAAGGGTGTGTTCCCACTAGGAGTCTAGTAAAGGGTGTGGTACCAGTAGGAGTTTAGTAAAGGGTGTTCCCCCCCACTAGGAGTCTAGTAAAGGGTGTGGTCCCACTAGGAGTCTAGTAAAGGGTGTGGTCCCACTAGGAGTCTAGTAAAGGGTGTTTAGTAAAGGGTGTGTTCCCCACTAGGAGTCTAGTAAAGGGAGTTCCCCCACTAGGAGTCTAGTAAAGGGTGTTTAGTAAAGGGTGTGTTCCCCCACTAGGAGTCTAGTAAAGGGTATTCCCCCACTAGGAGTCTAGTAAAGGGTGTGGTCCCACTAGGAGTCTAGTAAAGGGTGTGGTACCACTAGGAGTCTAGTAAAGGCTGTGTTCCCCCACTAGGAGTCTAGTAAAGGGTGTCCCCCACTAGGAGTCTAGTAAAGGCTGTGTTCCCCCGCTAGGAGTCTAGTAAAGGCTGTGTTCCCCCACTAGGAGTCTAGTAAAGGGTGTTCCCCCACTAGGAGTCTAGTAAAGGGTGTTCCCCCACTAGGAGTCTAGTAAAGGGTGTTCCCCCACTAGGAGTCTAGTAAAGGGTGTGTTCCCCCACTAGGAGTCTAGTAAAGGGTGTGTTCCCCCACTAGGAGTCTAGTAAAGGGTGTTCCCCCACTAGGAGTCTAGTAAAGGCTGTGTTCCCCCACTAGGAGTCTAGTAAAGGCTGTGTTCCCCCACTAGGAGTCTAGTAAAGGGTGTGGTCCCACTAAGAGTCTAGTAAAGGGTGTGGTCCCACTAGGAGTCTAGTAAAGGGTGTGGTACCAGTAGGAGTTTAGTAAAGGGTGTTCCCCCCACTAGGAGTCTAGTAAATGGTGTGGTCCCACTAGGAGTCTAGTAAAGGGTGTGGTCCCACTAGGAGTCTAGTAAAGGCTGTGTTCCCCCACTAGGAGTCTAGTAAAGGCTGTGTTCCCCCACTAGGAGTCTAGTAAAGGGTGTGGTCCCACTAGGAGTCTAGTAAAGGCTGTGTTCCCCCACTAGGAGTCTAGTAAAGGCTGTTTTCCCCCACTAGGAGTCTAGTAAAGGCTGTGTCCCCCACTAGGAGTCTAGTAAAGGCTGTGTTCCCCCACTAGGAGTCTAGTAAAGGCTGTGTTCCCCCACTAGGAGTCTAGTAAAGGCTGTGTTCCCCCACTAGGAGTCTAGTAAAGGCTGTGTTCCCCCACTAGGAGTCTAGTAAAGGCTGTGTTCCCCCACTAGGAGTCTAGTAAAGGCTGTGTTCCCCCACTAGGAGTCTAGTAAAGGCTGTGTTCCCCCACTAGGAGTCTAGTAAAGGCTGTGTTCCCCCATTAGGAGTCTAGTAAAGGCTGTGTTCCCCCACTAGGAGTCTAGTAAAGGGTGTGGTCCCACTAAGAGTCTAGTAAAGGGTGTGGTCACACTAGGAGTCTAGTAAAGGGTGTGGTCCCACTAGGAGTCTAGTAAAGGGTGTGGTCCCACTAGGAGTCTAGTAAAGGGTGTGGTCCCACTAAGAGTCTAGTAAAGGGTGTGGTCCCACTAGGAGTCTAGTAAAGGGTGTGGTCCCACTAGGAGTCTAGTAAAGGCTGTGTTCCCCCACTAGGAGTCTAGTAAAGGCTGTGTTCCCCCACTAGGAGTCTAGTAAAGGCTGTGTTCCCCCACTAGGAGTCTAGTAAAGGCTGTGTTCCCCCACTAGGAGTCTAGTAAAGGCTGTGTTCCCCCACTAGGAGTCTAGTAAAGGCTGTGTTCCCCCACTAGGAGTCTAGTAAAGGCTGTGTTCCCCCACTAGGAGTCTAGTAAAGGCTGTGTTCCCCCATTAGGAGTCTAGTAGTGGCTGTTTTCCCCCACTAGGAGTCTAGTAAAGGCTGTGTTCCCCCACTAGGAGTCTAGTAAAGGGTGTGTTCCCACTAGGAGTCTAGTAAAGGGTGTGGTACCAGTAGGAGTTTAGTAAAGGGTGTTCCCCCCACTAGGAGTCTAGTAAAGGGTGTGGTCCCACTAGGAGTCTAGTAAAGGGTGTGGTCCCACTAGGAGTCTAGTAAAGGGTGTGGTCCCACTAGGAGTCTAGTAAAGGGTGTTTAGTAAAGGGTGTGTTCCCCCACTAGGAGTCTAGTAAAGGGTGTTCCCCCACTAGGAGTCTAGTAAAGGGTGTTTAGTAAAGGGTGTGTTCCCCCACTAGGAGTCTAGTAAAGGGTGTTCCCCCACTAGGAGTCTAGTAAAGGGTATTCCCCCACTAGGAGTCTAGTAAAGGGTGTGGTCCCACTAGGAGTCTAGTAAAGGGTGTGGTACCACTAGGAGTCTAGTAAAGGCTGTGTTCCCCCACTAGGAGTCTAGTAAAGGGTGTTCCCCCACTAGGAGTCTAGTAAAGGCTGTGTTCCCCCGCTAGGAGTTTAGTAAATGCTGTGTTCCCCCCAGTAGGAGTCTAGTAAAGGGTGTGTTCCCCCACTAGGAGTCTAGTAAAGGGTGTTCCCCCACTAGGAGTCTAGTAAAGGGTGTGTTCCCCCACTAGGAGTCTAGTAAAGGGTGTTCCCCCACTAGGAGTCTAGTAAAGGCTGTGTTCCCCCACTAGGAGTCTAGTAAAGGCTGTGTTCCCCCACTAGGAGTCTAGTAAAGGGTGTGGTCCCACTAAGAGTCTAGTAAAGGGTGTGGTCCCACTAGGAGTCTAGTAAAGGGTGTGGTACCAGTAGGAGTTTAGTAAAGGGTGTTCCCCCCACTAGGAGTCTGGTAAATGGTGTGGTCCCACTAGGAGTCTAGTAAAGGGTGTGGTCCCACTAGGAGTCTAGTAAAGGGTGTTCCCCCACTAGGAGTCTAGTAAAGGGTGCGGTCCCACTAGGAGTCTAGTAAAGGCTGTGTTCCCCCACTGGGAGTCTAGTAAAGGCTGTTTTCCCCCACTAGGAGTCTAGTAAAGGCTGTGTCCCCCACTAGGAGTCTAGTAAAGGCTGTGTTCCCCCACTAGGAGTCTAGTAAAGGCTGTGTTCCCCCACTAGGAGTCTAGTAAAGGCTGTGTTCCCCCACTAGGAGTCTAGTAAAGGCTGTGTTCCCCCACTAGGAGTCTAGTAAAGGCTGTGTTCCCCCACTAGGAGTCTAGTAAAGGGTGTGGTCCCACTAGGAGTCTAGTAAAGGGTGTGGTCCCACTAGGAGTCTAGTAAAGGGTGTGGTCCCACTAGGAGTCTAGTAAAGGGTGTGGTCCCACTAGGAGTCTAGTAAAGGGTGTGGTCCCACTAGGAGTCTAGTAAAGGCTGTGTTCCCCCACTAGGAGTCTAGTAAAGGCTGTGTTCCCCCACTAGGAGTCTAGTAAAGGGTGTGGTCCCACTAGGAGTCTAGTAAAGGCTGTGTTCCCCCACTAGGAGTCTTAAGGGTTTAGTAAAGGGTGTCCCCCACTAGGAGTCTAGTAAAGGGTGTTCCCCCCACTAGGAGTCTAGTAAAGGGTGTGGTCCCACTAGGAGTCTAGTAAAGGGTGTGGTCCCACTAGGAGTCTAGTAAAGGCTGTGTTCCCCCACTAGGAGTCTAGTAAAGGGTGTGGTCCCCCACTAGGAGTCTAGTAAAGGTGTGTTCCCCCACTAGGAGTCTAGTAAAGGGTTTCCCCACTAGGAGTCTAGTAAAGGCTGCCACTAGGAGTCTAGCAAAGGCGGTGTTCCCCCACTAGGAGTCTAGTAAAGGCTGTGGTCCCCCTAGGAGTCTAGTAAAGGGTGTGGTACCACTAGGAGTCTAGTAAAGGCTGTGTTCCCCCACTAGGAGTCTAGTAAAGGGTGTTTGTTCCCCCACTAGGAGTCTAGTAAAGGCTGTGTTCCCCCACTAGGAGTCTAGTAAAGGCTGTGTTCCCCCACTAGGAGTCTAGTAAAGGCTGTGTTCCCCCACTAGGAGTCTAGTAAAGGCTGTGTTCCCCCACTAGGAGTCTAGTAAAGGCTGTGTTCCCCCACTAGGAGTCTAGTAAAGGCTGTGTTCCCCCACTAGGAGTCTAGTAAAGGCTGTGTTCCCCCACTAGGAGTCTAGTAAAGGGTGTGGTCCCACTAAGAGTCTAGTAAAGGGTGTGGTCCCACTAGGAGTCTAGTAAAGGGTGTGGTCCCACTAGGAGTCTAGTAAAGGGTGTGGTCCCCACACTAGGAGTCTAGTAAAGGGTGTGTTCCCCCACTAGGAGTCTAGTAAAGGGTGTGGTCCCCCACTAGGAGTTTAGTAAAGGGTGTTCCCCCCACTAGGAGTCTAGTAAATGGTGTGGTCCCACTAGGAGTCTAGTAAAGGGTGTGGTCCCACTAGGAGTCTAGTAAAGGCTGTGTTCCCCCACTAGGAGTCTAGTAAAGGCTGTGTTCCCCCACTAGGAGTCTAGTAAAGGGTGTGGTCCCACTAGGAGTCTAGTAAAGGCTGTGTTCCCCCACTAGGAGTCTAGTAAAGGCTGTTTTCCCCCACTAGGAGTCTAGTAAAGGCTGTTTTCCCCCACTAGGAGTCTAGTAAAGGCTGTGTCCCCCACTAGGAGTCTAGTAAAGGCTGTGTTCCCCCACTAGGAGTCTAGTAAAGGGTGTGTTCCCACTAGGAGTCTAGTAAAGGGTGTGGTACCAGTAGGAGTTTAGTAAAGGGTGTTCCCCCCACTAGGAGTCTAGTAAAGGGTGTGGTCCCACTAGGAGTCTAGTAAAGGGTGTGGTCCCACTAGGAGTCTAGTAAAGGGTGTTTAGTAAAGGGTGTGTTCCCCCACTAGGAGTCTAGTAAAGGGTGTTCCCCCACTAGGAGTCTAGTAAAGGGTGTTTAGTAAAGGGTGTGTTCCCCCACTAGGAGTCTAGTAAAGGGTGTTCCCCCACTAGGAGTCTAGTAAAGGGTATTCCCCCACTAGGAGTCTAGTAAAGGGTGTGGTCCCACTAGGAGTCTAGTAAAGGGTGTGGTACCACTAGGAGTCTAGTAAAGGCTGTGTTCCCCCACTAGGAGTCTAGTAAAGGGTGTTCCCCCACTAGGAGTCTAGTAAAGGCTGTGTTCCCCCGCTAGGAGTTTAGTAAATGCTGTGTTCCCCCCAGTAGGAGTCTAGTAAAGGGTGTGTTCCCCCACTAGGAGTCTAGTAAAGGGTGTTCCCCCACTAGGAGTCTAGTAAAGGGTGTGTTCCCCCACTAGGAGTCTAGTAAAGGGTGTTCCCCCACTAGGAGTCTAGTAAAGGCTGTGTTCCCCCACTAGGAGTCTAGTAAAGGCTGTGTTCCCCCACTAGGAGTCTAGTAAAGGGTGTGGTCCCACTAAGAGTCTAGTAAAGGGTGTGGTCCCACTAGGAGTCTAGTAAAGGGTGTGGTACCAGTAGGAGTTTAGTAAAGGGTGTTCCCCCCACTAGGAGTCTGGTAAATGGTGTGGTCCCACTAGGAGTCTAGTAAAGGGTGTGGTCCCACTAGGAGTCTAGTAAAGGGTGTTCCCCCACTAGGAGTCTAGTAAAGGGTGCGGTCCCACTAGGAGTCTAGTAAAGGCTGTGTTCCCCCACTGGGAGTCTAGTAAAGGCTGTTTTCCCCCACTAGGAGTCTAGTAAAGGCTGTGTCCCCCACTAGGAGTCTAGTAAAGGCTGTGTTCCCCCACTAGGAGTCTAGTAAAGGCTGTGTTCCCCCACTAGGAGTCTAGTAAAGGCTGTGTTCCCCCACTAGGAGTCTAGTAAAGGCTGTGTTCCCCCACTAGGAGTCTAGTAAAGGCTGTGTTCCCCCACTAGGAGTCTAGTAAAGGGTGTGGTCCCACTAAGAGTCTAGTAAAGGGTGTGGTCACACTAGGAGTCTAGTAAAGGGTGTGGTCCCACTAGGAGTCTAGTAAAGGGTGTGGTCCCACTAGGAGTCTAGTAAAGGGTGTGGTCCCACTAGGAGTCTAGTAAAGGGTGTGGTCCCACTAAGAGTCTAGTAAAGGGTGTGGTCCCACTAAGAGTCTAGTAAAGGGTGTGGTCCCACTAGGAGTCTAGTAAAGGGTGTGGTCCCACTAGGAGTCTAGTAAAGGGTGTTGTACCAGTAGGAGTTTAGTAAAGGGTGTTCCCCCCACTAGGAGTCTAGTAAATGGTGTGGTCCCACTAGGAGTCTAGTAAAGGGTGTGGTCCCACTAGGAGTCTAGTAAAGGCTGTGTTCCCCCACTAGGAGTCTAGTAAAGGCTGTGTTCCCCCACTAGGAGTCTAGTAAAGGGTGTGGTCCCACTAGGAGTCTAGTAAAGGCTGTGTTCCCCCACTAGGAGTCTAGTAAAGGCTGTTTTCCCCCACTAGGAGTCTAGTAAAGGCTGTGTCCCCCACTAGGAGTCTAGTAAAGGCTGTGTTCCCCCACTAGGAGTCTAGTAAAGGGTGTGTTCCCACTAGGAGTCTAGTAAAGGGTGTGGTACCAGTAGGAGTTTAGTAAAGGGTGTTCCCCCCACTAGGAGTCTAGTAAAGGGTGTGGTCCCACTAGGAGTCTAGTAAAGGGTGTGGTCCCACTAGGAGTCTAGTAAAGGGTGTGGTCCCACTAGGAGTCTAGTAAAGGGTGTTTAGTAAAGGGTGTGTTCCCCCACTAGGAGTCTAGTAAAGGGAGTTCCCCCACTAGGAGTCTAGTAAAGGGTGTTTAGTAAAGGGTGTGTTCCCCCACTAGGAGTCTAGTAAAGGGTATTCCCCCACTAGGAGTCTAGTAAAGGGTGTGGTCCCACTAGGAGTCTAGTAAAGGGTGTGGTACCACTAGGAGTCTAGTAAAGGCTGTGTTCCCCCACTAGGAGTCTAGTAAAGGGTGTCCCCCACTAGGAGTCTAGTAAAGGCTGTGTTCCCCGCAAGGAGTCTAGTAAAGGCTGTGTTCCCCCACTAGGAGTCTAGTAAAGGGTGTTCCCCCACTAGGAGTCTAGTAAAGGGTGTTCCCCCACTAGGAGTCTAGTAAAGGGTGTGTTCCCCCACTAGGAGTCTAGTAAAGGGTGTTCCCCCACTAGGAGTCTAGTAAAGGCTGTGTTCCCCCACTAGGAGTCTAGTAAAGGCTGTGTTCCCCCACTAGGAGTCTAGTAAAGGGTGTGGTCCCACTAAGAGTCTAGTAAAGGGTGTGGTCCCACTAGGAGTCTAGTAAAGGGTGTGGTACCAGTAGGAGTTTAGTAAAGGGTGTTCCCCCCACTAGGAGTCTAGTAAATGGTGTGGTCCCACTAGGAGTCTAGTAAAGGGTGTGGTCCCACTAGGAGTCTAGTAAAGGCTGTGTTCCCCCACTAGGAGTCTAGTAAAGGCTGTGTTCCCCCACTAGGAGTCTAGTAAAGGGTGTGGTCCCACTAGGAGTCTAGTAAAGGCTGTGTTCCCCCACTAGGAGTCTAGTAAAGGCTGTTTTCCCCCACTAGGAGTCTAGTAAAGGCTGTGTTCCCCCACTAGGAGTCTAGTAAAGGCTGTGTTCCCCCACTAGGAGTCTAGTAAAGGCTGTGTTCCCCCACTAGGAGTCTAGTAAAGGCTGTGTTCCCCCACTAGGAGTCTAGTAAAGGCTGTGTTCCCCCACTAGGAGTCTAGTAAAGGCTGTGTTCCCCCATTAGGAGTCTAGTAAACGCTGTGTTCCCCCACTAGGAGTCTAGTAAAGGGTGTGGTCCCACTAAGAGTCTAGTAAAGGGTGTGGTCACACTAGGAGTCTAGTAAAGGGTGTGGTCCCACTAGGAGTCTAGTAAAGGGTGTGGTCCCACTAGGAGTCTAGTAAAGGGTGTGGTCCCACTAAGAGTCTAGTAAAGGGTGTGGTCCCACTAAGAGTCTAGTAAAGGGTGTGGTCCCACTAGGAGTCTAGTAAAGGGTGTGGTCCCACTAGGAGTCTAGTAAAGGGTGTGGTACCAGTAGGAGTTTAGTAAAGGGTGTTCCCCCCACTAGGAGTCTAGTAAATGGTGTGGTCCCACTAGGAGTCTAGTAAAGGGTGTGGTCCCACTAGGAGTCTAGTAAAGGCTGTGTTCCCCCACTAGGAGTCTAGTAAAGGCTGTGTTCCCCCACTAGGAGTCTAGTAAAGGGTGTGGTCCCACTAGGAGTCTAGTAAAGGCTGTGTTCCCCCACTAGGAGTCTAGTAAAGGCTGTTTTCCCCCACTAGGAGTCTAGTAAAGGCTGTGTCCCCCACTAGGAGTCTAGTAAAGGCTGTGTTCCCCCACTAGGAGTCTAGTAAAGGGTGTGTTCCCACTAGGAGTCTAGTAAAGGGTGTGGTACCAGTAGGAGTTTAGTAAAGGGTGTTCCCCCCACTAGGAGTCTAGTAAAGGGTGTGGTCCCACTAGGAGTCTAGTAAAGGGTGTGGTCCCACTAGGAGTCTAGTAAAGGGTGTGGTCCCACTAGGAGTCTAGTAAAGGGTGTTTAGTAAAGGGTGTGTTCCCCCACTAGGAGTCTAGTAAAGGGAGTTCCCCCACTAGGAGTCTAGTAAAGGGTGTTTAGTAAAGGGTGTGTTCCCCCACTAGGAGTCTACTAAAGGGTATTCCCCCACTAGGAGTCTAGTAAAGGGTGTGGTCCCACTAGGAGTCTAGTAAAGGGTGTGGTACCACTAGGAGTCTAGTAAAGGCTGTGTTCCCCCACTAGGAGTCTAGTAAAGGGTGTCCCCCACTAGGAGTCTAGTAAAGGCTGTGTTCCCCCGCAAGGAGTCTAGTAAAGGCTGTGTTCCCCCACTAGGAGTCTAGTAAAGGGTGTGTTCCCCCACTAGGAGTCTAGTAAAGGGTGTTCCCCCACTAGGAGTCTAGTAAAGGGTGTTCCCCCACTAGGAGTCTAGTAAAGGGTGTGTTCCCCCACTAGGAGTCTAGTAAAGGGTGTGTTCCCCCACTAGGAGTCTAGTAAAGGGTGTTCCCCCACTAGGAGTCTAGTAAAGGCTGTGTTCCCCCACTAGGAGTCTAGTAAAGGCTGTGTTCCCCCACTAGGAGTCTAGTAAAGGGTGTGGTCCCACTAAGAGTCTAGTAAAGGGTGTGGTCCCACTAGGAGTCTAGTAAAGGGTGTGGTACCAGTAGGAGTTTAGTAAAGGGTGTTCCCCCCACTAGGAGTCTAGTAAATGGTGTGGTCCCACTAGGAGTCTAGTAAAGGGTGTGGTCCCACTAGGAGTCTAGTAAAGGCTGTGTTCCCCCACTAGGAGTCTAGTAAAGGCTGTGTTCCCCCACTAGGAGTCTAGTAAAGGGTGTGGTCCCACTAGGAGTCTAGTAAAGGCTGTGTTCCCCCACTAGGAGTCTAGTAAAGGCTGTTTTCCCCCACTAGGAGTCTAGTAAAGGCTGTTTTCCCCCACTAGGAGTCTAGTAAAGGCTGTGTCCCCCACTAGGAGTCTAGTAAAGGCTGTGTTCCCCCACTAGGAGTCTAGTAAAGGCTGTGTTCCCCCCACTAGGAGTCTAGTAAAGGGTGTGTTCCCACTAGGAGTCTAGTAAAGGGTGTGGTACCAGTAGGAGTTTAGTAAAGGGTGTTCCCCCCACTAGGAGTCTAGTAAAGGGTGTGGTCCCACTAGGAGTCTAGTAAAGGGTGTGGTCCCACTAGGAGTCTAGTAAAGGGTGTTTAGTAAAGGGTGTGTTCCCCCACTAGGAGTCTAGTAAAGGGTGTTCCCCCACTAGGAGTCTAGTAAAGGGTGTTTAGTAAAGGGTGTGTTCCCCCACTAGGAGTCTAGCAAAGGGTGTTCCCCCACTAGGAGTCTAGTAAAGGGTATTCCCCCACTAGGAGTCTAGTAAAGGGTGTGGTCCCACTAGGAGTCTAGTAAAGGGTGTGGTACCAGTAGGAGTTTAGTAAAGGGTGTTCCCCCCACTAGGAGTCTAGTAAATGGTGTGGTCCCACTAGGAGTCTAGTAAAGGGTGTGGTCCCACTAGGAGTCTAGTAAAGGGTGTGTTCCCCCACTAGGAGTCTAGTAAAGGCTGTGTTCCCCCACTAGGAGTCTAGTAAAGGGTGTGGTCCCACTAGGAGTCTAGCAAAGGCTGTGTTCCCCCACTAGGAGTCTAGTAAAGGCTGTTTTCCCCCACTAGGAGTCTAGTAAAGGCTGTGTCCCCCACTAGGAGTCTAGTAAAGGCTGTGTTCCCCCACTAGGAGTCTAGTAAAGGCTGTGTTCCCCCACTAGGAGTCTAGTAAAGGCTGTGTTCCCCCACTAGGAGTCTAGTAAAGGCTGTGTTCCCCCACTAGGAGTCTAGTAAAGGCTGTGTTCCCCCACTAGGAGTCTAGTAAAGGCTGTGTTCCCCCACTAGGAGTCTAGTAAAGGCTGTGTTCCCCCACTAGGAGTCTAGTAAAGGCTGTGTTCCCCCACTAGGAGTCTAGTAAAGGCTGTGTTCCCCCACTAGGAGTCTAGTAAAGGGTGTGGTCCCACTAGGAGTCTAGTAAAGGGTGTGGTCCCACTAGGAGTCTAGTAAAGGGTGTGGTCCCACTAGGAGTCTAGTAAAGGGTGTGGTCCCACTAGGAGTCTAGTAAAGGGTGTGGTCCCCACTAAGAGTCTAGTAAAGGGTGTGGTCCCACTAAGAGTCTAGTAAAGGGTGTGGTCCCACTAGGAGTCTAGTAAAGGGTGTGGTACCAGTAGGAGTTTAGTAAAGGGTGTTCCCCCCACTAGGAGTCTAGTAAATGGTGTGGTCCCACTAGGAGTCTAGTAAAGGGTGTGGTCCCACTAGGAGTCTAGTAAAGGCTGTGTTCCCCCACTAGGAGTCTAGTAAAGGCTGTGTTCCCCCACTAGGAGTCTAGTAAAGGGTGTGGTCCCACTAGGAGTCTAGTAAAGGCTGTGTTCCCCCACTAGGAGTCTAGTAAAGGCTGTTTTCCCCCACTAGGAGTCTAGTAAAGGCTGTGTCCCCCACTAGGAGTCTAGTAAAGGCTGTGTTCCCCCACTAGGAGTCTAGTAAAGGGTGTGTTCCCACTAGGAGTCTAGTAAAGGGTGTGGTACCAGTAGGAGTTTAGTAAAGGGTGTTCCCCCCACTAGGAGTCTAGTAAAGGGTGTGGTCCCACTAGGAGTCTAGTAAAGGGTGTGGTCCCACTAGGAGTCTAGTAAAGGGTGTGGTCCCACTAGGAGTCTAGTAAAGGGTGTTTAGTAAAGGGTGTGTTCCCCCACTAGGAGTCTAGTAAAGGGAGTTCCCCCACTAGGAGTCTAGTAAAGGGTGTTTAGTAAAGGGTGTGTTCCCCCACTAGGAGTCTAGTAAAGGGTATTCCCCCACTAGGAGTCTAGTAAAGGGTGTGGTCCCACTAGGAGTCTAGTAAAGGGTGTGGTACCACTAGGAGTCTAGTAAAGGCTGTGTTCCCCCACTAGGAGTCTAGTAAAGGGTGTCCCCCACTAGGAGTCTAGTAAAGGCTGTGTTCCCCCGCAAGGAGTCTAGTAAAGGCTGTGTTCCCCCACTAGGAGTCTAGTAAAGGGTGTGTTCCCCCACTAGGAGTCTAGTAAAGGGTGTGTTCCCCCACTAGGAGTCTAGTAAAGGGTGTTCCCCCACTAGGAGTCTAGTAAAGGCTGTGTTCCCCCACTAGGAGTCTAGTAAAGGCTGTGTTCCCCCACTAGGAGTCTAGTAAAGGGTGTGGTCCCACTAAGAGTCTAGTAAAGGGTGTGGTCCCACTAGGAGTCTAGTAAAGGGTGTGGTACCAGTAGGAGTTTAGTAAAGGGTGTTCCCCCCACTAGGAGTCTAGTAAATGGTGTGGTCCCACTAGGAGTCTAGTAAAGGGTGTGGTCCCACTAGGAGTCTAGTAAAGGCTGTGTTCCCCCACTAGGAGTCTAGTAAAGGCTGTGTTCCCCCACTAGGAGTCTAGTAAAGGGTGTGGTCCCACTAGGAGTCTAGTAAAGGCTGTGTTCCCCCACTAGGAGTCTAGTAAAGGCTGTTTTCCCCCACTAGGAGTCTAGTAAAGGCTGTTTTCCCCCACTAGGAGTCTAGTAAAGGCTGTGTCCCCCACTAGGAGTCTAGTAAAGGCTGTGTTCCCCCACTAGGAGTCTAGTAAAGGCTGTGTTCCCCCACTAGGAGTCTAGTAAAGGGTGTGTTCCCACTAGGAGTCTAGTAAAGGGTGTGGTACCAGTAGGAGTTTAGTAAAGGGTGTTCCCCCCACTAGGAGTCTAGTAAAGGGTGTGGTCCCACTAGGAGTCTAGTAAAGGGTGTGGTCCCACTAGGAGTCTAGTAAAGGGTGTTTAGTAAAGGGTGTGTTCCCCCACTAGGAGTCTAGTAAAGGGTGTTCCCCCACTAGGAGTCTAGTAAAGGGTGTTTAGTAAAGGGTGTGTTCCCCCACTAGGAGTCTAGCAAAGGGTGTTCCCCCACTAGGAGTCTAGTAAAGGGTATTCCCACACTAGGAGTCTAGTAAAGGGTGTGGTCCCACTAGGAGTCTAGTAAAGGGTGTGGTACCACTAGGAGTCTAGTAAAGGCTGTGTTCCCCCACTAGGAGTCTAGTAAAGGGTGTGTTCCCCCACTAGGAGTCTAGTAAAGGGTGTTCCCCCACTAGGAGTCTAGTAAAGGGTGTGTTCCCCCACTAGGAGTCTAGTAAAGGGTGTTCCCCCACTAGGAGTCTAGTAAAGGCTGTGTTCCCCCACTAGGAGTCTAGTAAAGGCTGTGTTCCCCCACTAGGAGTCTAGTAAAGGGTGTGGTCCCACTAAGAGTCTAGTAAAGGGTGTGGTCCCACTAGGAGTCTAGTAAAGGGTGTGGTACCAGTAGGAGTTTAGTAAAGGGTGTGTTCCCCCACTAGGAGTCTAGTAAAGGCTGTGTTCCCCCACTAGGAGTCTAGTAAAGGCTGTGTTCCCCCACTAGGAGTCTAGTAAAGGCTGTGTTCCCCCACTAGGAGTCTAGTAAAGGGTGTGTCCCCACTAGGAGTCTAGTAAAGGGTGTGGTACCAGTAGGAGTTTAGTAAAGGGTGTTCCCCCCACTAGGAGTCTAGTAAAGGGTGTGGTCCCACTAGGAGTCTAGTAAAGGGTGTGGTCCCACTAGGAGTCTAGTAAAGGGTGTGGTCCCACTAGGAGTCTAGTAAAGGGTGTTTAGTAAAGGGTGTGTTCCCCCACTAGGAGTCTAGTAAAGGGTGTTCCCCCACTAGGAGTCTAGTAAAGGGTGTTTAGTAAAGGGTGTGTTCCCCCACTAGGAGTCTAGTAAAGGGTGTTCCCCCACTAGGAGTCTAGTAAAGGGTATTCCCCCACTAGGAGTCTAGTAAAGGGTGTGGTCCCACTAGGAGTCTAGTAAAGGGTATTCCCCACTAGGAGTCTAGTAAAGGGTGTTCCCCCACTAGGAGTCTAGTAAAGGCTGTGTTCCCCCGCTAGGAGTCTAGTAAAGGCTGTGTTCCCCCCACTAGGAGTCTAGTAAAGGGTGTGTTCCCCCACTAGGAGTCTAGTAAAGGGTGTTCCCCCACTAGGAGTCTAGTAAAGGGTGTGTTCCCCCACTAGGAGTCTAGTAAAGGGTGTTCCCCCACTAGGAGTCTAGTAAAGGCTGTGTTCCCCCACTAGGAGTCTAGTAAAGGCTGTGTTCCCCCACTAGGAGTCTAGTAAAGGGTGTGGTCCCACTAAGAGTCTAGTAAAGGGTGTGGTCCCACTAGGAGTCTAGTAAAGGGTGTGGTACCAGTAGGAGTTTAGTAAAGGGTGTTCCCCCCACTAGGAGTCTAGTAAAGGGTGTGGTCCCACTAGGAGTCTAGTAAAGGCTGTGTTCCCCCACTAGGAGTCTAGTAAAGGCTGTGTTCCCCCACTAGGAGTCTAGTAAAGGCTGTGTTCCCCCACTAGGAGTCTAGTAAAGGGTGTGGTCCCACTAGGAGTCTAGTAAAGGCTGTGTTCCCCCACTAGGAGTCTAGTAAAGGCTGTGTTCCCCCACTAGGAGTCTAGTAAAGGCTGTGTTCCCCCACTAGGAGTCTAGTAAAGGCTGTGTTCCCCCACTAGGAGTCTAGTAAAGGGTGTGGTCCCCACTAGGAGTCTAGTAAAGGGTGTGGTCCCACTAGGAGTCTAGTAAAGGGTGTGGTCCCACTAAGAGTCTAGTAAAGGGTGTGGTCCCACTAGGAGTCTAGTAAAGGGTGTGGTCCCACTAGGAGTCTAGTAAAGGGTGTGGTCCCACTAGGAGTCTAGTAAAGGGTGTGGTCCCACTAGGAGTCTAGTAAAGGGTGTGGTCCCACTAGGAGTCTAGTAAAGGGTGTGGTCCCACTAAGAATCTAGTAAAGGGTGTGGTCCCACTAAGAATCTAGTAAAGGGTGTGGTCCCACTAAGAGTCTAGTAAAGGGTGTGGTCCCACTAGGAGTCTAGTAAAGGGTGTGGTCCCACTAGGAGTCTAGTAAAGGGTGTTCCCCCACTAGGAGTCTAGTAAAGGCTGTGTTCCCCCACTAGGAGTCTAGTAAAGGCTGTGTTCCCCCACTAGGAGTCTAGTAAAGGGTGTTTAGTAAAGGGTGTGTTCCCCCACTAGGAGTCTAGTAAAGGGTGTTCCCCCACTAGGAGTCTACTAAAGGGTGTGGTCCCATTAGGAGTCTAGTAAAGGCTGTGTTCCCCCACTAGGAGTCTAGTAAAGGGTGTGGTCCCACTAGGAGTCTAGTAAAGGGTGTGGTACCACTAGGAGTCTAGTAAAGGCTGTGTTCCCCCACTAGGAGTCTAGTAAAGGCTGTGTTCCCCCACTAGGAGTCTAGTAAAGGCTGTGTTCCCCCCACTAGGAGTCTAGTAAAGGGTGTGTTCCCCCACTAGGAGTCTAGTAAAGGGTGTGTTCCCCCACTAGGAGTCTAGTAAAGGGTGTGTTCCCCCACTAGGAGTCTAGTAAAGGGTGTTCCCCCACTAGGAGTCTAGTAAAGGGTGTGGTCCCACTAGGAGTCTAGTAAAGGGTGTGGTCCCACTAGGAGTCTAGTAAAGGCTGTGGTCCCACTAGGAGTCTAGTAAAGGCTGTGTTCCCCCACTAGGAGTCTAGTAAAGGGTGTGGTCCCACTAGGAGTCTAGTAAAGGGTGTTCCCCCACTAGGAGTCTAGTAAAGGCTGTGTTCCCCCAGTAGGAGTCTAGTAAAGGGTGTGTTCCCACTAGGAGTCTAGTAAAGGCTGTGGTCCCACTAGGAGTCTAGTAAAGGGTGTGGTCCCACTAGGAGTCTAGTAAAGGGTGTTTAGTAAAGGGTGTGTTCCCCCACTAGGAGTCTAGTAAAGGGTGTTCCCCCACTAGGAGTCTAGTAAAGGGTGTTTAGTAAAGGGTGTGTTCCCCCACTAGGAGTCTAGCAAAGGGTGTTCCCCCACTAGGAGTCTAGTAAAGGGTATTCCCACACTAGGAGTCTAGTAAAGGGTGTGGTCCCACTAGGAGTCTAGTAAAGGGTGTGGTACCACTAGGAGTCTAGTAAAGGCTGTGTTCCCCCACTAGGAGTCTAGTAAAGGGTGTGTTCCCCCACTAGGAGTCTAGTAAAGGGTGTTCCCCCACTAGGAGTCTAGTAAAGGGTGTGTTCCCCCACTAGGAGTCTAGTAAAGGGTGTGTTCCCCCACTAGGAGTCTAGTAAAGGGTGTTCCCCCACTAGGAGTCTAGTAAAGGCTGTGTTCCCCCACTAGGAGTCTAGTAAAGGGTGTGGTCCCACTAAGAGTCTAGTAAAGGGTGTGGTCCCACTAGGAGTCTAGTAAAGGGTGTGGTACCAGTAGGAGTTTAGTAAAGGGTGTGTTCCCCCACTAGGAGTCTAGTAAAGGCTGTTTTCCCCCACTAGGAGTCTAGTAAAGGCTGTGTCCCCCACTAGGAGTCTAGTAAAGGCTGTGTTCCCCCACTAGGAGTCTAGTAAAGGGTGTGTCCCCACTAGGAGTCTAGTAAAGGGTGTGGTACCAGTAGGAGTTTAGTAAAGGGTGTTCCCCCCACTAGGAGTCTAGTAAAGGGTGTGGTCCCACTAGGAGTCTAGTAAAGGGTGTGGTCCCACTAGGAGTCTAGTAAAGGGTGTGGTCCCACTAGGAGTCTAGTAAAGGGTGTTTAGTAAAGGGTGTGTTCCCCCACTAGGAGTCTAGTAAAGGGTGTTCCCCCACTAGGAGTCTAGTAAAGGGTATTCCCCCACTAGGAGTCTAGTAAAGGGTGTGGTCCCACTAGGAGTCTAGTAAAGGCTGTGTTCCCCCCACTAGGAGTCTAGTAAAGGGTGTGTTCCCCCACTAGGAGTCTAGTAAAGGGTGTTCCCCCACTAGGAGTCTAGTAAAGGGTGTGTTCCCCCACTAGGAGTCTAGTAAAGGGTGTTCCCCCACTAGGAGTCTAGTAAAGGCTGTGTTCCCCCACTAGGAGTCTAGTAAAGGCTGTGTTCCCCCACTAGGAGTCTAGTAAAGGGTGTGGTCCCACTAAGAGTCTAGTAAAGGGTGTGGTCCCACTAGGAGTCTAGTAAAGGGTGTGGTACCAGTAGGAGTTTAGTAAAGGGTGTTCCCCCCACTAGGAGTCTAGTAAAGGGTGTGGTCCCACTAGGAGTCTAGTAAAGGCTGTGTTCCCGCACTAGGAGTCTAGTAAAGGCTGTGTTCCCCCACTAGGAGTCTAGTAAAGGCTGTGTTCCCCCACTAGGAGTCTAGTAAAGGGTGTGGTCCCACTAGGAGTCTAGTAAAGGCTGTGTTCCCCCACTAGGAGTCTAGTAAAGGCTGTTTTCCCCCACTAGGAGTCTAGTAAAGGCTGTGTTCCCCCACTAGGAGTCTAGTAAAGGCTGTGTTCCCCCACTAGGAGTCTAGTAAAGGGTGTGGTCCCACTAGGAGTCTAGTAAAGGGTGTGGTCCCACTAGTAGTCTATTAAAGGGTGTGGTCCCACTAAGAGTCTAGTAAAGGGTGTGGTCCCACTAGGAGTCTAGTAAAGGGTGTGGTCCCACTAGGAGTCTAGTAAAGGGTGTGGTCACACTAGGAGTCTAGTAAAGGGTGTGGTCCCACTAGGAGTCTAGTAAAGGGTGTGGTCCCACTAGTAGTCTAGTAAAGGGTGTGGTCCCACTAAGAATCTAGTAAAGGGTGTGGTCCCACTAAGAGTCTAGTAAAGGGTGTGGTCCCACTAGGAGTCTAGTAAAGGGTGTGGTCCCACTAGGAGTCTAGTAAAGGGTGTTCCCCCACTAGGAGTCTAGTAAAGGCTGTGTTCCCCCACTAGGAGTCTAGTAAAGGCTGTGTTCCCCCACTAGGAGTCTAGTAAAGGGTGTTTAGTAAAGGGTGTGTTCCCCCACTAGGAGTCTAGTAAAGGGTGTTCCCCCACTAGGAGTCTACTAAAGGGTGTGGTCCCATTAGGAGTCTAGTAAAGGCTGTGTTCCCCCACTAGGAGTCTAGTAAAGGGTGTGGTCCCACTAGGAGTCTAGTAAAGGGTGTGGTACCACTAGGAGTCTAGTAAAGGCTGTGTTCCCCCACTAGGAGTCTAGTAAAGGCTGTGTTCCCCCACTAGGAGTCTAGTAAAGGCTGTGTTCCCCCCACTAGGAGTCTAGTAAAGGGTGTGTTCCCCCACTAGGAGTCTAGTAAAGGGTGTGTTCCCCCACTAGGAGTCTAGTAAAGGGTGTGTTCCCCCACTAGGAGTCTAGTAAAGGGTGTTCCCCCACTAGGAGTCTAGTAAAGGGTGTGGTCCCACTAGGAGTCTAGTAAAGGGTGTGGTCCCACTAGGAGTCTAGTAAAGGCTGTGGTCCCACTAGGAGTCTAGTAAAGGCTGTGTTCCCCCACTAGGAGTCTAGTAAAGGGTGTGGTCCCACTAGGAGTCTAGTAAAGGGTGTTCCCCCACTAGGAGTCTAGTAAAGGCTGTGTTCCCCCAGTAGGAGTCTAGTAAAGGGTGTGTTCCCACTAGGAGTCTAGTAAAGGCTGTGGTCCCACTAGGAGTCTAGTAAAGGTGTGTTCCCCCACTAGGAGTCTAGTAAAGGCTGTGTTCCCCCACTAGGGGTCTAGTAAAGGGTGTGGTCCCACTAGGAGTCTAGTAAAGGGTGTGGTCCCACTAGGAGTCTAGTAAAGGGTGTGGTCCCACTAGGAGTCTAGTAAAGGCTGTGGTCCCACTAGGAGTCTAGTAAAGGTGTGTTCCCCCACTAGGAGTCTAGTAAAGGCTGTGTTCCCCCACTAGGAGTCTAGTAAAGGGTGTGTTCCCACTAGGAGTCTAGTAAAGGCTGTGGTCCCACTAGGAGTCTAGTAAAGGGTGTGGTCCCCACTAGGAGTCTAGTAAAGGGTGTTCCCCCCACTAGGAGTCTAGTAAAGGGTGTGGTCCCACTAGGAGTCTAGTAAAGGGTGTGGTCCCACTAGGAGTCTAGTAAAGGCTGTGTTCCCCCACTAGGAGTCTAGTAAAGGGTGTGGTCCCACTAGGAGTCTAGTAAAGGGTGTGGTCCCACTAGGAGTCTAGTAAAGGGTGTGGTCCCACTAGGAGTCTAGTAAAGGGTGTGGTCCCACTAGGAGTCTAGTAAAGGGTGTGTTCCCACTAGGAGTCTAGTAAAGGGTGTGGTCCCACTAGGAGTCTAGTAAAGGGTGTGGTCCCACTAGGAGTCTAGTAAAGGCTGTGTTCCCCCACTAGGAGTCTAGTAAAGGGTGTCCCACACTAGGAGTCTAGTAAAGGCTGTGTTCCCCCGCAAGGAGTCTAGTAAAGGCTGTGTTCCCCCACTAGGAGTCTAGTAAAGGGTGTGTTCCCCCACTAGGAGTCTAGTAAAGGGTGTTCCCCCACTAGGAGTCTAGTAAAGGGTGTTCCCCCACTAGGAGTCTAGTAAAGGGTGTTCCCCCACTAGGAGTCTAGTAAAGGGTGTGTTCCCCCACTAGGAGTCTAGTAAAGGCTGTGTTCCCCCACTAGGAGTCTAGTAAAGGGTGTGGTCCCACTAGGAGTCTAGTAAAGGGTGTGGTCCCACTAGGAGTCTAGTAAAGGGTGTGGTACCAGTAGGAGTTTAGTAAAGGGTGTTCCCCCCACTAGGAGTCTAGTAAATGGTGTGGTCCCACTAGGAGTCTAGTAAAGGGTGTGGTCCCACTAGGAGTCTAGTAAAGGCTGTGTTCCCCCACTAGGAGTCTAGTAAAGGCTGTGTTCCCCCACTAGGAGTCTAGTAAAGGGTGTGGTCCCACTAGGAGTCTAGCAAAGGCTGTGTTCCCCCACTAGGAGTCTAGTAAAGGCTGTTTTCCCCCACTAGGAGTCTAGTAAAGGCTGTTTTCCCCCACTAGGAGTCTAGTAAAGGCTGTGTCCCCCACTAGGAGTCTAGTAAAGGCTGTGTTCCCCCACTAGGAGTCTAGTAAAGGCTGTGTTCCCCCCACTAGGAGTCTAGTAAAGGGTGTGTTCCCACTAGGAGTCTAGTAAAGGGTGTGGTACCAGTAGGAGTTTAGTAAAGGGTGTTCCCCCCACTAGGAGTCTAGTAAAGGGTGTGGTCCCACTAGGAGTCTAGTAAAGGGTGTGGTCCCACTAGGAGTCTAGTAAAGGGTGTTTAGTAAAGGGTGTGTTCCCCCACTAGGAGTCTAGTAAAGGGTGTTCCCCCACTAGGAGTCTAGTAAAGGGTGTTTAGTAAAGGGTGTGTTCCCCCACTAGGAGTCTAGCAAAGGGTGTTCCCCCATTAGGAGTCTAGTAAAGGGTATTCCCCCACTAGGAGTCTAGTAAAGGGTGTGGTCCCACTAGGAGTCTAGTAAAGGGTGTGGTACCACTAGGAGTCTAGTAAAGGCTGTGTTCCCCCACTAGGAGTCTAGTAAAGGGTGTGTTCCCCCACTAGGAGTCTAGTAAAGGGTGTGTTCCCCCACTAGGAGTCTAGTAAAGGGTGTGTTCCCCCACTAGGAGTCTAGTAAAGGGTGTTCCCCCACTAGGAGTCTAGTAAAGGCTGTGTTCCCCCACTAGGAGTCTAGTAAAGGCTGTGTTCCCCCACTAGGAGTCTAGTAAAGGGTGTGGTCCCACTAAGAGTCTAGTAAAGGGTGTGGTCCCACTAGGAGTCTAGTAAAGGGTGTGGTACCAGTAGGAGTTTAGTAAAGGGTGTGTTCCCCCACTAGGAGTCTAGTAAAGGCTGTTTTCCCCCACTAGGAGTCTAGTAAAGGCTGTGTCCCCCACTAGGAGTCTAGTAAAGGCTGTGTTCCCCCACTAGGAGTCTAGTAAAGGGTGTGTCCCCACTAGGAGTCTAGTAAAGGGTGTGGTACCAGTAGGAGTTTAGTAAAGGGTGTTCCCCCCACTAGGAGTCTAGTAAAGGGTGTGGTCCCACTAGGAGTCTAGTAAAGGGTGTGGTCCCACTAGGAGTCTAGTAAAGGGTGTGGTACCACTAGGAGTCTAGTAAAGGGTGTTCCCCACTAGGAGTCTAGTAAAGGGTGGTTCCCCCACTAGGAGTCTAGTAAAGGTGTTCCCCCACTAGGAGTCTAGTAAAGGGTGTTGTCCCCACTAGGAGTCTAGTAAAGGCTGTGTTCCCCCACTAGGAGTCTAGTAAAGGCTGTGTTCCCCCACTAGGAGTCTAGTAAAGGGTGTGTTCCCCCACTAGGAGTCTAGTAAAGGGTGTGGTCCCCACTAGGAGTCTAGTAAAGGGTGTGTTCCCCCACTAGGAGTCTAGTAAAGGCTGTGTTCCCCCACTAGGAGTCTAGTAAAGGCTGTGTCCCCCACTAGGAGTCTAGTAAAGGCTGTGTTCCCCCACTAGGAGTCTAGTAAAGGCTGTTTTCCCCCACTAGGAGTCTAGTAAAGGCTGTGTTCCCCCACTAGGAGTCTAGTAAAGGCTGTGTTCCCCCACTAGGAGTCTAGTAAAGGCTGTGTTCCCCCACTAGGAGTCTAGTAAAGGGTGTGGTCCCACTAGGAGTCTAGTAAAGGGTGTGGTACCAGTAGGAGTTTAGTAAAGGGTGTTCCCCCACTAGGAGTCTAGTAAAGGGTGTGGTCCCACTAGGAGTCTAGTAAAGGGTGTGGTCCCACTAGGAGTCTAGTAAAGGGTGTTTAGTAAAGGGTGTGTTCCCCCACTAGGAGTCTAGTAAAGGGTGTTCCCCCACTAGGAGTCTAGTAAAGGGTGTTTAGTAAAGGGTGTGTTCCCCCACTAGGAGTCTAGCAAAGGGTGTTCCCCCATTAGGAGTCTAGTAAAGGGTATTCCCCCACTAGGAGTCTAGTAAAGGGTGTGGTCCCACTAGGAGTCTAGTAAAGGGTGTGGTACCACTAGGAGTCTAGTAAAGGCTGTGTTCCCCCACTAGGAGTCTAGTAAAGGGTGTGTTCCCCCACTAGGAGTCTAGTAAAGGGTGTGTTCCCCCACTAGGAGTCTAGTAAAGGGTGTGTTCCCCCACTAGGAGTCTAGTAAAGGGTGTTCCCCCACTAGGAGTCTAGTAAAGGCTGTGTTCCCCCACTAGGAGTCTAGTAAAGGCTGTGTTCCCCCACTAGGAGTCTAGTAAAGGGTGTGGTCCCACTAGGAGTCTAGTAAAGGGTGTGGTCCCACTAGGAGTCTAGTAAAGGGTGTGGTCCCACTAGGAGTCTAGTAAAGGGTGTGGTCCCACTAGGAGTCTAGTAAAGGGTGTGTCCCCACTAGGAGTCTAGTAAAGGGTGTGGTACCAGTAGGAGTTTAGTAAAGGGTGTTCCCCCCACTAGGAGTCTAGTAAAGGGTGTGGTCCCACTAGGAGTCTAGTAAAGGGTGTGGTCCCACTAGGAGTCTAGTAAAGGGTGTGGTCCCCCACTAGGAGTCTAGTAAAGGGTGTTTAGTAAAGGGTGTGTTCCCCCACTAGGAGTCTAGTAAAGGGTGTGGTCCCCCACTAGGAGTCTAGTAAAGGGTGTTCCCCCACTAGGAGTCTAGTAAAGGTGTGGTCCCACTAGGAGTCTAGTAAAGGGTGTTCCCCCACTAGGAGTCTAGTAAAGGGTGTTCCCCCACTAGGAGTCTAGTAAAGGCTGTGTTCCCCCGCTAGGAGTCTAGTAAAGGCTGTGTTCCCCCCACTAGGAGTCTAGTAAAGGGTGTGTTCCCCCACTAGGAGTCTAGTAAAGGGTGTTCCCCCACTAGGAGTCTAGTAAAGGGTGTGTTCCCCCACTAGGAGTCTAGTAAAGGGTGTTCCCCCACTAGGAGTCTAGTAAAGGCTGTGTTCCCCCACTAGGAGTCTAGTAAAGGCTGTGTTCCCCCACTAGGAGTCTAGTAAAGGGTGTGGTCCCACTAAGAGTCTAGTAAAGGGTGTGGTCCCACTAGGAGTCTAGTAAAGGGTGTGGTACCAATAGGAGTTTAGTAAAGGGTGTTCCCCCCACTAGGAGTCTAGTAAAGGGTGTGGTCCCACTAGGAGTCTAGTAAAGGCTGTGTTCCCCCACTAGGAGTCTAGTAAAGGCTGTGTTCCCCCACTAGGAGTCTAGTAAAGGGTGTGGTCCCACTAGGAGTCTAGTAAAGGCTGTGTTCCCCCACTAGGAGTCTAGTAAAGGCTGTGTTCCCCCACTAGGAGTCTAGTAAAGGCTGTGTTCCCCCACTAGGAGTCTAGTAAAGGCTGTGTTCCCCCACTAGGAGTCTAGTAAAGGGTGTGGTCCCACTAGGAGTCTAGTAAAGGGTGTGGTCCCACTAGTAGTCTAGTAAAGGGTGTGGTCCCACTAAGAGTCTAGTAAAGGGTGTGGTCCCACTAGGAGTCTAGTAAAGGGTGTGGTCCCACTAGGAGTCTAGTAAAGGGTGTGGTCACCACTAGGAGTCTAGTAAAGGGTGTGGTCCCACTAGGAGTCTAGTAAAGGGTGTGGTCCCACTAGGAGTCTAGTAAAGGGTGTGGTCCCACTAGGAGTCTAGTAAAGGGTGTGGTCCCACTAAGAGTCTAGTAAAGGGTGTGGTCCCACTAGGAGTCTAGTAAAGGGTGTGGTCCCACTAGGAGTCTAGTAAAGGGTGTTCCCCCACTAGGAGTCTAGTAAAGGCTGTGTTCCCCCACTAGGAGTCTAGTAAAGGCTGTGTTCCCCCACTAGGAGTCTAGTAAAGGGTGTTTAGTAAAGGGTGTGTTCCCCCACTAGGAGTCTAGTAAAGGGTGTTCCCCCACTAGGAGTCTAGTAAAGGGTGTGGTCCCATTAGGAGTCTAGTAAAGGCTGTGTTCCCCCACTAGGAGTCTAGTAAAGGGTGTGGTCCCACTAGGAGTCTAGTAAAGGGTGTGGTACCACTAGGAGTCTAGTAAAGGCTGTGTTCCCCCACTAGGAGTCTAGTAAAGGCTGTGTTCCCCCACTAGGAGTCTAGTAAAGGCTGTGTTCCCCCACTAGGAGTCTAGTAAAGGGTGTGTTCCCCACTAGGAGTCTAGTAAAGGGTGTGTTCCCCCACTAGGAGTCTAGTAAAGGGTGTGTTCCCCCACTAGGAGTCTAGTAAAGGGTGTGGTCCCACTAGGAGTCTAGTAAAGGGTGTGGTCCCACTAGGAGTCTAGTAAAGGGTGTGGTCCCACTAGGAGTCTAGTAAAGGCTGTGGTCCCACTAGGAGTCTAGTAAAGGCTGTGTTCCCCCACTAGGAGTCTAGTAAAGGGTGTGGTCCCACTAGGAGTCTAGTAAAGGGTGTTCCCCCACTAGGAGTCTAGTAAAGGCTGTGTTCCCCCAGTAGGAGTCTAGTAAAGGGTGTGTTCCCACTAGGAGTCTAGTAAAGGCTGTGGTCCCACTAGGAGTCTAGTAAAGGTGTGTTCCCCCACTAGGAGTCTAGTAAAGGCTGTGTTCCCCCACTAGGGGTCTAGTAAAGGGTGTGGTCCCACTAGGAGTCTAGTAAAGGGTGTGTTCCCCCACTAGGAGTCTAGTAAAGGGTGTGGTCCCACTAGGAGTCTAGTAAAGGGTATTCCCCCACTAGGAGTCTAGTAAAGGGTGTTCCCCCACTAGGAGTCTAGTAAAGGCTGTGTTCCCCCGCTAGGAGTCTAGTAAAGGCTGTGTTCCCCCCACTAGGAGTCTAGTAAAGGGTGTGTTCCCCCACTAGGAGTCTAGTAAAGGGTGTTCCCCCACTAGGAGTCTAGTAAAGGGTGTGTTCCCCCACTAGGAGTCTAGTAAAGGGTGTTCCCCCACTAGGAGTCTAGTAAAGGCTGTGTTCCCCACTAGGAGTCTAGTAAAGGCTGTGTTCCCCCACTAGGAGTCTAGTAAAGGGTGTGGTCCCACTAAGAGTCTAGTAAAGGGTGTGGTCCCACTAGGAGTCTAGTAAAGGGTGTGGTACCAGTAGGAGTTTAGTAAAGGGTGTTCCCCCCACTAGGAGTCTAGTAAAGGGTGTGGTCCCACTAGGAGTCTAGTAAAGGCTGTGTTCCCCCACTAGGAGTCTAGTAAAGGCTGTGTTCCCCCACTAGGAGTCTAGTAAAGGGTGTGGTCCCACTAGGAGTCTAGTAAAGGGTGTGGTCCCACTAGGAGTCTAGTAAAGGGTGTGGTCCCACTAGTAGTCTAGTAAAGGGTGTGGTCCCACTAAGAGTCTAGTAAAGGGTGTGGTCCCACTAAGAGTCTAGTAAAGGGTGTGGTCCCACTAGGAGTCTAGTAAAGGGTGTGGTCCCACTAGGAGTCTAGTAAAGGGTGTTCCCCCACTAGGAGTCTAGTAAAGGCTGTGTTCCCCCACTAGGAGTCTAGTAAAGGCTGTGTTCCCCCACTAGGAGTCTAGTAAAGGGTGTTTAGTAAAGGGTGTGTTCCCCCACTAGGAGTCTAGTAAAGGGTGTTCCCCACTAGGAGTCTATTAAAGGGTGTGGTCCCATTAGGAGTCTAGTAAAGGCTGTGTTCCCCCACTAGGAGACTAGTAAAGGGTGTGGTCCCACTAGGAGTCTAGTAAAGGGTGTGGTACCACTAGGAGTCTAGTAAAGGCTGTGTTCCCCCACTAGGAGTCTAGTAAAGGCTGTGTTCCCCCACTAGGAGTCTAGTAAAGGCTGTGTTCCCCCCACTAGGAGTCTAGTAAAGGGTGTGTTCCCCCACTAGGAGTCTAGTAAAGGGTGTGTTCCCCCACTAGGAGTCTAGTAAAGGGTGTGTTCCCCCACTAGGAGTCTAGTAAAGGGTGTTCCCCCACTAGGAGTCTAGTAAAGGGTGTGGTCCCACTAGGAGTCTAGTAAAGGGTGTGGTCCCACTAGGAGTCTAGTAAAGGCTGTGGTCCCACTAGGAGTCTAGTAAAGGCTGTGTTCCCCCACTAGGAGTCTAGTAAAGGGTGTGGTCCCACTAGGAGTCTAGTAAAGGGTGTTCCCCCACTAGGAGTCTAGTAAAGGCTGTGTTCCCCCAGTAGGAGTCTAGTAAAGGGTGTGTTCCCACTAGGAGTCTAGTAAAGGCTGTGGTCCCACTAGGAGTCTAGTAAAGGTGTGTTCCCCCACTAGGAGTCTAGTAAAGGCTGTGTTCCCCCACTAGGGGTCTAGTAAAGGGTGTGGTCCCACTAGGAGTCTAGTAAAGGGTGTGGTCCCACTAGGAGTCTAGTAAAGGGTGTGGTCCCACTAGGAGTCTAGTAAAGGCTGTGGTCCCACTAGGAGTCTAGTAAAGGTGTGTTCCCCCACTAGGAGTCTAGTAAAGGCTGTGTTCCCCCACTAGGAGTCTAGTAAAGGGTGTGTTCCCACTAGGAGTCTAGTAAAGGCTGTGGTCCCACTAGGAGTCTAGTAAAGGGTGTGGTCCCACTAGGAGTCTAGTAAAGGGTGTTCCCCCCACTAGGAGTCTAGTAAAGGGTGTGGTCCCACTAGGAGTCTAGTAAAGGGTGTGGTCCCACTAGGAGTCTAGTAAAGGCTGTGTTCCCCCACTAGGAGTCTAGTAAAGGGTGTGGTCCCACTAGGAGTCTAGTAAAGGGTGTGGTCCCACTAGGAGTCTAGTAAAGGGTGTGGTCCCACTAGGAGTCTAGTAAAGGGTGTGGTCCCACTAGGAGTCTAGTAAAGGGTGTGGTCCCACTAGGAGTCTAGTAAAGGGTGTGGTCCCACTAGGAGTCTAGTAAAGGCTGTGTTCCCCCACTAGGAGTCTAGTAAAGGCTGTGGTCCCACTAGGAGTCTAGTAAAGGGTGTGGTCCCACTAGGAGTCTAGTAAAGGGTGTGGTCCCACTAGGAGTCTAGTAAAGGCTGTGTTCCCCCACTAGGAGTCTAGTAAAGGGTGTGGTCCCACTAGGAGTCTAGTAAAGGGTGTGGTCCCACTAGGAGTCTAGTAAAGGGTGTGGTCCCACTAGGAGTCTAGTAAAGGGTGTTCCCCCACTAGGAGTCTAGTAAAGGGTGTGGTCCCACTAGGAGTCTAGTAAAGGCTGTGTTCCCCCACTAGGAGTCTAGTAAAGGGTGTGGTCCCACTAGGAGTCTAGTAAAGGGTGTGGTCCCACTAGGAGTCTAGTAAAGGGTGTGGTCCCCCACTAGGAGTCTAGTAAAGGGTGTGGTCCCACTAGGAGTCTAGTAAAGGGTGTGGTCCCACTAGGAGTCTAGTAAAGGGTGTTTAGTAAAGGGTGTGTTCCCCCACTAGGAGTCTAGTAAAGGCTGTGTTCCCCCACTAGGAGTCTAGTAAAGGGTGTGTTCCCCCACTAGGAGTCTAGTAAAGGGTGTGTTCCCCCACTAGGAGTCTAGTAAAGGGTGTGTTCCCCCACTAGGAGTCTAGTAAAGGGTGTTCCCCCACTAGGAGTCTAGTAAAGGGTGTGGTCCCACTAGGAGTCTAGTAAAGGGTGTGGTCCCCCACTAGGAGTCTAGTAAAGGCTGTGGTCCCACTAGGAGTCTAGTAAAGGCTGTGTTCCCCCACTAGGAGTCTAGTAAAGGGTGTGGTCCCACTAGGAGTCTAGTAAAGGGTGTTCCCCCACTAGGAGTCTAGTAAAGGCTGTGTTCCCCCAGTAGGAGTCTAGTAAAGGGTGTGTTCCCACTAGGAGTCTAGTAAAGGCTGTGGTCCCACTAGGAGTCTAGTAAAGGTGTGTTCCCCCACTAGGAGTCTAGTAAAGGCTGTGTTCCCCCACTAGGGGTCTAGTAAAGGGTGTGGTCCCACTAGGAGTCTAGTAAAGGGTATTCCCCCACTAGGAGTCTAGTAAAGGGTGTGGTCCCCACTAGGAGTCTAGTAAAGGGTATTCCCCCACTAGGAGTCTAGTAAAGGGTGTTCCCCCACTAGGAGTCTAGTAAAGGCTGTGTTCCCCCGCTAGGAGTCTAGTAAAGGCTGTGTTCCCCCACTAGGAGTCTAGTAAAGGGTGTGTTCCCCCACTAGGAGTCTAGTAAAGGGTGTTCCCCCACTAGGAGTCTAGTAAAGGGTGTGTTCCCCCACTAGGAGTCTAGTAAAGGGTGTTCCCCCACTAGGAGTCTAGTAAAGGCTGTGTTCCCCCACTAGGAGTCTAGTAAAGGCTGTGTTCCCCCACTAGGAGTCTAGTAAAGGGTGTGGTCCCACTAAGAGTCTAGTAAAGGGTGTGGTCCCACTAGGAGTCTAGTAAAGGGTGTGGTACCAGTAGGAGTTTAGTAAAGGGTGTTCCCCCCACTAGGAGTCTAGTAAAGGGTGTGGTCCCACTAGGAGTCTAGTAAAGGCTGTGTTCCCCCACTAGGAGTCTAGTAAAGGCTGTGTTCCCCCACTAGGAGTCTAGTAAAGGGTGTGGTCCCACTAGGAGTCTAGTAAAGGCTGTGTTCCCCCACTAGGAGTCTAGTAAAGGCTGTTTTCCCCCACTAGGAGTCTAGTAAAGGCTGTGTTCCCCCACTAGGAGTCTAGTAAAGGCTGTGTTCCCCCACTAGGAGTCTAGTAAAGGGTGTGGTCCCACTAGGAGTCTAGTAAAGGGTGTGGTCCCACTAGTAGTCTAGTAAAGGCTGTGGTCCCACTAAGAGTCTAGTAAAGGGTGTGGTCCCACTAGGAGTCTAGTAAAGGGTGTGGTCCCACTAGGAGTCTAGTAAAGGGTGTGGTCACACTAGGAGTCTAGTAAAGGGTGTGGTCCCACTAGGAGTCTAGTAAAGGGTGTGGTCCCACTAGTAGTCTAGTAAAGGGTGTGGTCCCACTAAGAGTCTAGTAAAGGGTGTGGTCCCACTAAGAGTCTAGTAAAGGGTGTGGTCCCACTAGGAGTCTAGTAAAGGGTGTGGTCCCACTAGGAGTCTAGTAAAGGGTGTTCCCCCACTAGGAGTCTAGTAAAGGCTGTGTTCCCCCACTAGGAGTCTAGTAAAGGCTGTGTTCCCCCACTAGGAGTCTAGTAAAGGGTGTTTAGTAAAGGGTGTGTTCCCCCACTAGGAGTCTAGTAAAGGGTGTTCCCCCACTAGGAGTCTAGTAAAGGGTGTGGTCCCATTAGGAGTCTAGTAAAGGCTGTGTTCCCCCACTAGGAGTCTAGTAAAGGGTGTGGTCCCACTAGGAGTCTAGTAAAGGGTGTGGTACCACTAGGAGTCTAGTAAAGGCTGTGTTCCCCCCACTAGGAGTCTAGTAAAGGCTGTGTTCCCCCACTAGGAGTCTAGTAAAGGCTGTGTTCCCCCACTAGGAGTCTAGTAAAGGGTGTGTTCCCCCACTAGGAGTCTAGTAAAGGGTGTGTTCCCCCACTAGGAGTCTAGTAAAGGGTGTGTTCCCCCACTAGGAGTCTAGTAAAGGGTGTTCCCCACTAGGAGTCTAGTAAAGGGTGTGGTCCCACTAGGAGTCTAGTAAAGGGTGTGGTCCCACTAGGAGTCTAGTAAAGGCTGTGGTCCCCACTAGGAGTCTAGTAAAGGCTGTGTTCCCCCACTAGGAGTCTAGTAAAGGGTGTGGTCCCACTAGGAGTCTAGTAAAGGGTGTTCCCCCACTAGGAGTCTAGTAAAGGCTGTGTTCCCCCAGTAGGAGTCTAGTAAAGGGTGTGTTCCCACTAGGAGTCTAGTAAAGGCTGTGGTCCCACTAGGAGTCTAGTAAAGGTGTGTTCCCCCACTAGGAGTCTAGTAAAGGCTGTGTTCCCCCACTAGGGGTCTAGTAAAGGGTGTGGTCCCACTAGGAGTCTAGTAAAGGGTGTGGTCCCACTAGGAGTCTAGTAAAGGGTGTGGTCCCACTAGGAGTCTAGTAAAGGCTGTGGTCCCACTAGGAGTCTAGTAAAGGTGTGTTCCCCCACTAGGAGTCTAGTAAAGGCTGTGTTCCCCCACTAGGAGTCTAGTAAAGGGTGTGTTCCCACTAGGAGTCTAGTAAAGGCTGTGGTCCCACTAGGAGTCTAGTAAAGGGTGTGGTCCCACTAGGAGTCTAGTAAAGGGTGTTCCCCCCACTAGGATTCTAGTAAAGGGTGTGGTCCCACTAGGAGTCTAGTAAAGGGTGTGGTCCCACTAGGAGTCTAGTAAAGGCTGTGTTCCCCCACTAGGAGTCTAGTAAAGGGTGTGGTCCCACTAGGAGTCTAGTAAAGGGTGTGGTCCCACTAGGAGTCTAGTAAAGGGTGTGGTCCCACTAGGAGTCTAGTAAAGGGTGTGGTCCACTAGGAGTCTAGTAAAGGGTGTGGCCCCACTAGGAGTCTAGTAAAGGGTGTGGTCCCCCACTAGGAGTCTAGTAAAGGGTGTGGTCCCCACTAGGAGTCTAGTAAAGGCTGTGTTCCCCCACTAGGAGTCTAGTAAAGGGTGTGGTCCCACTAGGAGTCTAGTAAAGGGTGTGGTCCCACTAGGAGTCTAGTAAAGGGTGTGGTCCCACTAGGAGTCTAGTAAAGGGTGTGGTCCCCCACTAGGAGTCTAGTAAAGGGTGTGGTCCCACTAGGAGTCTAGTAAAGGCTGTGTTCCCCCACTAGGAGTCTAGTAAAGGGTGTGGTCCCACTAGGAGTCTAGTAAAGGCTGTGGTCCCCACTAGGAGTCTAGTAAAGGGTGTGGTCCCACTAGGAGTAGTGTACCATTAGCTTGCTTCTGAAAAGATGATAATGACAGACTGTGATGTGAGCCTTGTCTACCACAGACTACCACATCAGAGTTTACACTAGTCACTGTGTGTGTGTGTGTGTGTGTGTGTGTGTGTGTGTGTGTGTGTGTGTGTGTGTGTGTGTGTGTGTGTGTGTGTGTGTGTGTGTGTGTGTGTGTGTGTGTGTGTGTGTGTGTGCGCGCACAGACCTCTTGTTCCCCTAGTGAATGAGTTAGTGAGGCAGTGTCCGTCCCTCCTGTCGTCCGTCCCAATAACATCTCCTGAATTGTTCACTTCCCTTCTCTGGTTTGAAAGGAAATGACTGGTATCAGAAACATAGTGGAAACTCCCACTAGCCCATTTGCCATTTAGATTTGTGGGAAGTAGTGAAGGAGTGTACACTTCAGGAGGAAGGAGTATTATTGCATTTGTTCTCTCTCCCTAAGACCAGTGACCGGTTGTGGCTCGCCCTCTTTGAAGTAGAAATCCTTTCATCTGTCCTGTGATCAAAGTCTTAACTGACAGGTGTATAGGAAACACTGGTGAGAGCTCTTCAAAGGACCAGCATGTCTGTCTACACAATGGAATCATCCATTCTGTGTGTGTGTGTGTGTGTGTGTGTGTGTGTGTGTGTGTGTGTGTGTGTGTGTGTGTGTGTGTGTGTGTGTGTGTGTGTGTGTGTGTGGTGTGTGTGTGTGTGTGTGTGTGTGTGTGTGTGTGTGTGTGTGTGTGTGTGTGTGTGTGTGTGTGTGTGTGCGTGCCTTGGTGCTCGTGTGAACATGTCAACTTGATGTAAGAACAAACCTGTTATCTTGAAACATTGTCTGGTTGGGTGAAGGAGATGTAGAGACAACAGGACATAAGAACATGACTGGCTGACTGATTAGATGACTGTCTGATTAAATAACTGACTGGCTGATTAAATAACTGACTGGCTGACTGATTAAATTACTGTCTGGCTGATTAAATAACTGACTGTCTGAATGACTGATTAAATAACTGACTGTCTGACTGATTAAATAACTGGCTGGCTGACTGATTACATAACTGTCTGGCTGTTTAAATAACTGACTGTCTGAATGACTGATTAAATAACTGGCTGCCTGACTGATTAAATAACTGGCTGCCTGACTGATTAAATAACTGGCTGCCTGACTGATTAAATAACTGACTGCCTGACTGATTACATAACTGGCTGCCTGACTGATTAAATAACTGACTGCCTGACTGATTAAATAACTGGCTGCCTGACTGATTAAATAACTGGCTGCCTGACTGATTACATAACTGACTCACTGGCTGCCTGACTGATTAAATAACTGGCTGCCTGACTGATTAAATAACTGACTGCCTGACTGATTAAATAACTGACTGTCTGAATGACTGATTAAATAACTGGCTGCCTGACTGATTAAATAACTGGCTGCCTGACTGATTAAATAACTGGCTGCCTGACTGATTAAATAACTGACTGCCTGACTGATTAAATAACTGGCTGCCTGACTGATTAAATAACTGACTGATTAAATAACTGACTCACTGTTTGACTTACTGACTGATTAAATAACTGACTCACTGATTGGCTGACTGAAATCAAGATGACAAACAGTCTTATTTCCTTAATTTATTTCAAAATGTAGACACAAACCAACAAGTGAATCCAGAAGGCATCAACAACATCAGAAGTGTTTGTTTGTCACAGACAGAAGGTTGAGAATGAACTCCGGCCGCATTGTCAACAAGTTCACTGCACTGAACTTTTACAGGTCATTTACGCTTGAGCCGACATTCGTAGCGTTTACCGCAAATGCTTTCTCAGCAGACAGAATGCGTCTTTGATTGAATCCCAGCCTTAGGGCTCTATTCAATCTGAAGCCGAAGCCTTACAGATTGCTCAATAGAAATGTAAAGGTCATTTACTGATTGAACCAACATGTGCAGCGTTTATCAGTCTCAGATAACAAACATTGCCTTTACATTTCAATCACACTGTAACGCTGAACTTCAGCGATATGGATTGAATAGAGCCCTTAGACAGGAAAACAGCTAAGGCCCAGCCCACCACCCCATCAGAGAAAGAGGGAGGAGAGTGCAGAAAGGAAGACCAAAGGAGAGTAGAGCGATGTAGAGACCGTAGAGCAAAAACATTACTGACCGAAAGAAAGAAGAGGCTAACCAACGCTGAGCTGATGCCATGTCACCACTATCACAACGGCTAGATAACATAGTCACAACGTTATCATAACGTCTAGATAACATAGTCACAACGTTATCATAACGTCTAGATAACATAGTCACAACGTTATCATAACGTCTTACAAGGCTCTTTAAAACAGTCACGTGACTTGTAGTACTGAGGCTGCGACCCAAATGATTCCCTATACAGCATACTACTTTCGATCAGAGCCCTATATGTCCTGGTCAAATGTAGTGTACTATATAGAGAATAGGGCCCTATAGGCCCTGGTCAACAGTAGTGTACTATATAGAGAATAGGGCCCTATAGGCCCTGGTCAACAGTAGTGTACTATATAGGGAATAGGGAGCCATTGGAACTAATACAAAGCCTTTTTCTCCATCCATTTTGTTAGACACTTTTCCATAACTTAATGTTATAAACTGTACTTAAAAAAAAATATCTAACGTTACAAAATACATATTTATTTACATTTTTTATTTTATTTTTATAATTCATACTAAAATAGCTATTGTACATCATAAAAACATCTGTGGAATACTTTATTAAATAAGTTTAATTTAAAGGTAGACTCAGCAATATGACGTACATGCAGAAAGTAAACAGCAAAGTGGCTCAAACTAAGAGTGTTGAAGCGTGAGGCTCAACTTGTCTGCTGTTTTGGTCCCCTGGCTATCAGGCTGTGAACAGCGTGAAGCGAACCTGTGCACATGCACAGATACTGTGTGTGACTGGTGTGAGAGAGAAGTGTTGCATCTCGCTCATCTCAATATCTGCGGTGCTGCTCATGGCAACGTAATTTAGCTCAGTCTACCTTTAAAAATGTCTGAGACTGTAAATAAAAGTTGAATTGTTCCCATGGACACGGTAACTAAGCAACAGTGTTTTTCTGAGGTCAGTGTGGGTTTGAACCTGGGTCGACTGTGCGCTGCAAAACTGTGTTAGCCTGCTGAGCTAAAGCCCAAGCAAGGTTGCTCATCACACAAGAGCGTATTTCATTGAAGGTTAGCAATGTCAGTTGGTCCCAGCAGTGAAAGGCCTTTTAGGGTGTGTTGAAACCAGACAGCCTGGCCTACTTGTTGGCCCCGCCCTGCGGAGAGGGTGCCTCAGGACCAGACATCTCACTGGCTCAATGTTTTTTGGGGTTTTGCCAATCATACCCATGTATACTCTTGAGGTCAAAGGTGAGAAGGTCAAGGCTTTTTAAAGGTCACGTGACATCACTGACATGTCACTGTACATGTGTTACCTCCAGACCCAGTGATCCTGTCTATGTTACATACAGACCCAGTGATCCTGTCTATGTTACATACAGACCCAGTGATCCTGTCTATGCTACATACAGACCCAGTGATCCTGTCTATGTTACATCCAGACCCAGTGATCCTGTCTATAATGTTACATCCAGACCCAGTGATCCTGTCTATAATGTTACATCCAGACCCAGTGATCCTGTCTATGTTACAAACAGACCCAGTGATCCTGTCTATAATGTTACATCCAGACCCAGTGATCCTGTCTATAATGTTACATCCAGACCCAGTGATCCTGTATATAATGTTACATACAGATCCAGTGATCCTGTCTATAATGTTACATCCAGACCCAGTGATCCTATGTTACAAACAGACCCAGTGATCCTGTCTATAATGTTACATCCAGACCCAGTGATCCTGTATATAATGCTACATACAGATCCAGTGATCCTGTCTATGTTACATCCAGACCCAGTGATCCTGTCTATAATGTTACATCCAGACCCAGTGATCCTGTATATAATGTTACATACAGATCCAGTGATCCTGTCTATGTTACATCCAGACCCAGTGATCCTGTCTATAATGTTACATCCAGACCCAGTGATCCTGTCTATAATGTTACATCCAGACCCAGTGATCCTGTATATAATGTTACATACAGATCCAGTGATCCTGTCTATGTTACATCCAGACCCAGTGACCCTGTCTATAATGTTACATCCAGACCCAGTGATCCTGTCTATAATGTTACATCCAGACCCAGTGATCCTGTATATAATGTTACATCCAGACCCAGTGATCCTGTCTGTTACAAACAGACCCAGTGATCCTGTCTATAATGTTACATCCAGACCCAGTGATCCTGTATATAATGTTACATCCAGACCCAGTGATCCTGTCTATAATGTTACATCAAGACCCAGTGATCCTGTCTATAATGTTACATCCAGACCCAGTGATCCTGTCTATAATGTTACATCCAGACCCAGTGATCCTGTCTATAATGTTACATACGGACCCAGTGATCCTGTCTATAATGTTACATCCAGACCCAGTGATCCTGTCTATAATGTTACATCCAGACCCAGTGATCCTGTCTATGTTACAAACAGACCCAGTGATCCTGTCTATAATGTTACATCCAGACCCAGTGATCCTGTATATAATGTTACATACAGATCCAGTGATCCTGTCTATAATGTTACATCCAGACCCAGTGATCCTGTATATAATGTTACATACAGACCCAGTGATCCTGTCTATAATGTTCCATCCAGACCCAGTGATCCTGTCTATAATGTTACTTCCAGACCCAGTGATCCTGTCTATAATGTTACATCCAGACCCAGTGATCCTGTCTATAATGTTACATCCAGACCCAGTGATCCTGTCTATAATGTTACATCCAGACCCAGTGATCCTGTCTATAATGTTGCATACAGACCCAGTGATCCTGTCTATAATGTTACATACAGACCCAGTGATCCTGTCTATAATGTTACATACAGACCCAGTGATCCTGTCTATAATGTTACATCCAGACCCAGTGATCCTGTCTATAATGTTACATCCAGACCCAGTGATCCTGTCTATGTTACATACAGATCCAGTGATCCTGTCTATAATGTTACATCCAGACCCAGTGATCCTGTCTATGTTACATACAGACCCAGTGATCCTGTCTATAATGTTACATACAGACCCAGTGATCCTGTCTATAATGTTACATCCAGACCCAGTGATCCTGTCTATGTTACATACAGATCCAGTGATCCTGTCTATAATGTTACATCCAGACCCAGTGATCCTGTCTGTTACATACAGACCCAGTGATCCTGTCTATAATGTTACATACAGACCCAGTGATCCTGTCTATAATGTTACTGACTGTCTAACCGGCTACTGGCTGTACAAGGTACCCATAGGACTCTGGTCAAGTAGTGTACAATATAGGGAAAAGGGCCCATCGTTTCCAGGTCAACAGTAGTGCACTATATATAGAATAGGATGCAATTTGGGATGTAACCTGTGGGCGGCAGTAGACCATAGTCACAGGGCTGCATCTCAATAGTCTACTAAGGCTTCCTCACCTCCTCTCCTCAAGCTCCTCTCCTCACTTCTTTTCCTTAAAGGGATACTTTGGGATTTTGGCAATGAGGCCCTTTATCTACTTCCCCAGAGTCAGATGAACTCGTGGATAGTATTTTTATGTCTCTGTGTCCAGTATGAGGGAAGTTGGAGGTAGTTTTGTGAGCCAATGCTAACTAGCGTTACCCATAGACTTCCAGCCATTGCGCTATCTGCTAGCATGCTAGCAGGTCTCATTGCCAACGTATCCCTTTAAGCTCCTTTCCTGGAGAAGCAAGAAGAGAGGGGAAGAGAAGCATCTTTAGAGTATTGAGATGTAGCCCTGAACAG
Source organism: Salmo salar (assembly GCF_965601325.2). NCBI lineage: Eukaryota > Metazoa > Chordata > Actinopteri > Salmoniformes > Salmonidae > Salmo > Salmo salar. The sequence continues at coordinate 99,369,141 of NC_138293.1, forward strand.
AACAACATGTCTGATGTCATGACAACAGGGGATTGAGGGCCTTTGGAAATCAAGACAGCAGGTTCTCTGTCGTGTGCAAAAAACCACAGCATGATTGCCTCCAAAACAGCACCATATTCCCTACATAGTGCACTACATTTGACCAGCGCCCATAGGCAGTATGTAGGGAATAGGATGCTGAATGTAAACATCAGTCATTGACAAAAATAAAACTATTTCATGAATATAAACTTGAATAAATAGGTAACTTAGAATTGTACTCTCTCACATGTAAAGCACATGAAGAGTAGAAAGTTCTACAGGATAGACAGAGAGATGAATACAATCCCTGGCTACTGTAGATGCCAATTATCTCTCCTTCCTCCCAGTGTCTTCACTTCCTGTCACTGGTTGAAAAGGAAATGACTGGTATCAGAAACATGGTGGAAACTCCCACTACGGCTCTACTAATCCAATGCTTTTAGATTGGTGGGAAGTAGTGAACGAGTGTACACTTCAGGAGAAAGGAGATATTATTGTGACGCACCCCCTTTGGGATCCAGCATAGCTGAGGTCTGGTCTCTCTCACACGTTAACCTGCAGAGATCCAGACATGGTACAGAACAAAACCCACACACGATAACCTGCAGAGATCCAGACATGGTACAGAAGAACCCCCCCCCCCCCCCCCCCCCACACACGCACACACACACTTAGTCCAAATGAGTTCAGTAGGGGCTCAGAGGAGAATAAATGAGAATATGGAGGTATTTTCACTCCTCTCTCCTGGTCTTCCTCTCCTTTTAGTCCTCTCCTTCCTTTCAGAGGACGGTGTCGTGTTCCTCTCCTTCCTTTCAGAGGACGGTGTCGTGTTCCTCCATCTCCTTTCAGAGGACGGTGTCGTGTTCCTCCATCTCCTTTCAGAGGACGGTGTCGTGTTCCTCCATCTCCTTTCAGAGGACGGTGTCGTGTTCCTCCATCTCCTTTCAGAGGACGGTGTCGTGTTCCTCCATCTCCTTTCAGAGGACGGTGTCGTGTTCCTCCATCTCCTTTCAGAGGACGGTGTCGTGTTCCTCTCCTTCCTTTCAGAGGACGGTGTCGTGTTCCTCTCCTCTCCTTTCAGAGGACGGTGTCGTGTTCCTCCATCTCCTTTCAGAGGACGGTGCCGTGTTCCTCCATCTCCTTTCAGAGGACGGTGTCGTGTTCCTCCATCTCCTTTCAGAGGACGGTGTCGTGTTCCTCCATCCTCTTCTCCAGGCATGAGTATTTGTCCCAAATGGCACCCTACTCCCCTTAGGGCTCTGGTCTAAAGTAGTGCACTACATAGGGAAAAGGGTGCCATTTTGGGACACACACCAATCAATAAATAAATAAAATCCAACTAATCCTAGAGTCATTTTAGCCTCCCAGACAGCAGGTGGCGCCACCTGATGCTGAAGAGGATGACTCTGCTCCTTATCTCATTTCTTCTTGGTTTCAGTCTACAGCTTTTCTTCTAATCTTCTTTACTACCTGGCTCCTGAGTTACGCCATGTTTGGTGTTGGCGCCGTTCGTACAGTAATCCAATGCATTCAATCTTCTCCCACGCCTGCGTCCCAAATGGCACCCTGTTCCCTATATAGTGCACTACTTCTGATCAGAGCCCTATGGAAGTGCACTATACACTGAGCGTACAAAACCATTAAGAACACCTTCCTAATATTCAGTTGCACCACCTTTTACCCTCAGAACACCTCAATTCATCAGGACATGGACTCTACAAGGTGTTGAAAGCATTCCACAGGGATGCTGGCCCATGTTGACTCCAATGCTTCCCACAGTTGTGTCAAGTTGGCTGGATGTCCTTTGGGTGGTGGACCGTTCTTGATACACACAGAAACTGTTGAGCGTGAAAACCCAGCAGCGTTGCAGTTCTTGACACAAACTGGTGCGCCTGACACCTACTACTCTACCCTGTTCAAAGTCACTTCAATCTGTTGTCTTGCCCATTCACCCTCTGAATAGCACACACACACTATCCATGTCTCAATTGTCTCAAGGCTTCAAAATCCTTCTTTAACCCGTCTCCTCCCCTTCATCTGCACTGACTGAAGTGGATTTAACAGGTGACATCAATAAGGGATTATATCTTTCACCTGGATTCACCTGGTCAGTCATGGATACAACAGGTATTCTTAATGTTTTGTCCACTCAGGATATAGGAAATGGAGGAGCAATTTAGGACGCAGCAGACCATCTCACGATAGCCGTGGTGCACAACACACAAAAACCTTTCCCGTCAGTTCATCCTCCAAGCCATTGGTTGGCTGTAGCAGTAGCCGTGGCGACGGTGCTACCTAATCCGTCCGCTCCCTCTGGGGGGGCCCAGATCAGACTTTGGGTCGGGACTGAGCGCGCTCCATCCCGTCTCCCGACACCGCTGCATAACGGGACAGGAGCTAGGACCCTGAGAACACACGTCCGCTGCAGACCACACCCCTGACAGGAGATGGTCCACCCAGCTCTGGAGCTCCGCCCCTGTCAGTGATGCTTTAAACTCCGCCTCCTCCACCTGTCCCAGGTGCACAGGGAGGTTGAGGATGGGGTTGAGGCCGTGGAAACTCTGCTCCATGTAGGAGTTACGGACCGGGCCGCTGTGGAGCTTCACTGTGTCTTCTAGAGAAAGACGGAGAAGGGGGGGGGGGGGGGGGGGGGGGGGAGGAAGGAAGGGAGAGAGAGAGGGGAGGAGGAGGAGAGGGAGGGGCGAAAGGGAGATCATTATTAAAATTCCATGTAGGAGTTACAGGATAGGCTGTGAATGTGTGTGTGTGGTTTGGTGTGTGTTAGTGTGTTCCAGGTGATGTATATAGAGGTGTCCAGGTTCTAGTGATCAGTCCAGTGTGTGTGTGTGTGTGTGTGTGTGTGTGTGTGTGTGTGTGTGTGTGTGTTTACCCTGGCGTATAGGCTGCTGGTCGTGGTACTCCAGAGGTGAAACCACAAAGCTGGTGGAGGCCAGCAGGTTCCAGTGATGCAACACACGCAGCGTCCACACGCCGGGTCGTAACGGCACGGATAACGGGGGCCGGTAGTGTGTGTACTCTGTCCCGCCGTCCACCAGGATGTCGTACGTGGCGGCGATGACGTTGGTGGGGTCCACCCAGACGACGGTTACCGTGACGTTCTGTCCCCGGCCCCAGCGTTGCATGGCAACCGGCTCCTCCGTGGGGCCCAGGAGGCTTCCGAAGTTCCTGAAGACTCTCTCTTTGGCGTCCCAGTCTGTACCCACCTGAGGGGAGGAGGGGGAGGACAGAGAAAGAGAGAGATATTGAGAGAGATCAAGAAACAGAGGATTGATTTGAATGAAAACAGAGATACTGTAGATAGAGAGAAACGTGTGAAGGATTTCCAGCAGGCTAACCAGGTGGAAACTAACTCCCCTGAAAGGCAGCCTGTGCACTACTTGATTGTTTTAACGACTTCCCTGTTAATTAACAAATGGTAATTAAATTAGTGTTCCAGCTACAGCTTGACAGGACACATCCAGTACCACATGTCATCCCCAGGGGGCAGCAACAACCTGCAACAACCTGCAACAACCTGCAACAACCTGCAACAACCTGCAACAACCTGCAACAACCTGCAACAACCAGCAACAACCTGCAACAACCTGCAACAACCTGCAACAACCTGCAACAACCAGCAACAACCTGCAACAACCTGCAACAACCTGCAACAACCTGCAACAACCAGCAACAACCTGCAACAACCTGCAACAACCTGCAACAACCTGCAGCAACCTGCAGCAACCTGCAGCAACCTGCAACAACCTGCAACAACCTGCAGCAACCTGCAGCAACCTGCAACAACCTGCAGAAACCTGCAACAACCAGCAACAACCTGCAGCAACCTGCAACAACCTGCAACAACCTGCAACAACCTGCAGCAACCTGCAACAACCTGCAACAACCTGCAGCAACCTGCAACAACCTGCAACAACCTGCAGCAACCTGCAGCAACCAGCAACAACCTGCAGCAACCTGCAACAACCTGCAACAACCTGCAACAACCTGACAATAAAGACACTTAACAAATAGTGACTCAGAGCCTGTTTCAGCAGGGACAGAACCCCCATCTCTCTCTCCCAGGTACCAGAGCCTGTTTCAGCAGGGACAGAACCCCCATCTCTCTCTCCCAGGTACCAAAGCCTGTTTCAGCAGGGACAGAACCCCCATCTCTCTCTCCCAGGTACCAAAGCCTGTTTCAGCAGGGACAGAACCCCCATCTCTCTCTCCCAGGTACCAAAGCCTGTTTCAGCAGGGACAGAACCCCCATCTCTCCCTCCCAGGTACCAAAGCCTGTTTCAGCAGGGACAGAACCCCCATCTCTCTCTCCCAGGTACCAAAGCCTGTTTCAGTAGGGACAGAACCCCCATCTCTCCCTCCCAGGTACCAAAGCCTGTTTCAGCAGGGACAGAACCCCCATCTCTCCCTCCCAGGTACCAGAGCCTGTTTCAGCAGGGACAGAACCCCCATCTCTCTCTCTCCCAGGTACCAGAGCCTGTTTCAGCAGGGACAGAACCCCCATCTCTCTCTCCCAGGTACCAGAGCCTGTTTCAGCAGGGACAGAACCCCCATCTCTCTCTCCCAGGTACCAGAGCCTGTTTCATTAGGGACAGAACCCCCATCTCTCTCTCCCAGGTACCAGAGCCTGTTTCAGCAGGGACAGAACCCCCATCTCTCCCTCCCAGGTACCAAAGCCTGTTTCAGCAGGGACAGAACCCCCATCTCTCTCTCCCAGGTACCAAAGCCTGTTTCAGTAGGGACAGAACCCCCATCTCTCTCTCTCCCAGGTACCAGAGCCTGTTTCATTAGGGACAGAACCCCCATCTCTCTCTCCCAGGTACCAGAGCCTGTTTCAGCAGGGACAGAACCCCCATCTCTCTCTCTCCCAGGTACCAGAGCCTGTTTCAGCAGGGACAGAACCCCCATCTCTCTCTCCCAGGTACCAGAGCCTGTTTCATTAGGGACAGAACCCCCATCTCTCCCTCCCAGGTACCAAAGCCTGTTTCAGCAGGGACAGAACCCCCATCTCTCTCTCCCAGGTACCAGAGCCTGTTTCAGCAGGGACAGAACCCCAATCTCTCTCTCCCAGGTACCAGAGCCTGTTTCAGCAGGGACAGAACCCCCATCTCTCCCTCCCAGGTACCAGAGCCTGTTTCAGCAGGGACAGAACCCCAATCTCTCTCTCCCAGGTACCAGAGCCTGTTTCAGCAGGGACAGAACCCCCATCTCTCTCTCCCAGGTACCAGAGCCTGTTTCAGTAGGGACAGAACCCCCATCTCTCCCTCCCAGGTACCAAAGCCTGTTTCAGCAGGGACAGAACCCCCATCTCTCTCTCCCAGGTACCAGGGATCAGGGATACTAGAGGCTGCAGGTGTTTGCAGAAGGTTACATTTAAAATGTGTGTGTATGTGTGTGCGTTCGGGCGTGTGTGTGTCTCACCTCTGCGAACTGTAGTCTGTTGAGTGTGTTGGTTGTCGGGGCCAGGGTGAAGTGGTTGCTATGGGAGACCCAAGTCTCTAGGGTCTCTAGCTGGCTGGTTGCTAGGTTACTAGCATGTTGACGAACCAGGTAGCCTTGAAACACGTCTGACAGGAAGTACAAATGGACAGACACCGGGTGGCCCCTGGAGATATACCTGGGAAACCCCAAATATACACATACACAGTACAATTACACACAAATACACACCCAAATATCCGCAGACATCCACCCAAATATCCACAGACATCCACCCAAATGTACAGCCATCCACCCAAATGTCACTTCACTCCCACCTGCATGTACAAATGACCTCAACTAGCCTGTACCCTGCACACTGACTCAGTACCGGTGTCCCCTGTATATAACCTCAATATTCTTATTGTGTTACTTTTTATTATTACTTTTTATTTTAGTTTATTTGGTAAATATTTTCTTAACTCCTCTTGAACTGCACTATTGGTTAAGGGCTTGTAAGTAAGCATTTCACGGTAAAGTCTATACTTGTTGTATTCGGCGCATGTGACAAATAAAGTTTGATTTGATTTGAAATGTCCACAGACACAGTCAAACCCACGTCAGAACAAACTGGGCTTAAGTCACAGGAGCTGGTGAGGAACAGAGAGATCACTCTACTCTCACCCCCCCCCCCCCCCCCCCCCCCCCTTGTCCCCCCACTTCTGATACACACCCAACCAGCAACAAGTGTCTCCTTGTGCCTGTGTACACACTCCACCCATAACCTACACACACACACACACACACACACTCCACCCATAACCTACACACACACACACACACACACACACACACACACACACACACACACACACACACACACACACACACACACACACACACACACACACACACACACACACACACACACACACACACACACCGTCCTCTCCCCCCGACTTACATGGCTGGAAAAAGCCAGTCTGAGAGACTGAGGCCTGTTTGTCTAAATGTAACAAGTTATTCTCCATATTTGATTTGGACCTCTTGCAACATACAAACACACGCACCTATGCAGGCAGGCAGGCAGGCAGACAGACAGACAGACAGACAGACAGACAGACAGACAGACAGACAGACAGACAGACAGACAGACAGACAGACAGACAGACAGACAGACAGACAGACAGACAGACAGACAGACAGACAGACTCTGCTAGGTGTTATAACTAGCCTGGTAATGAGGAGATCTGGTCTCCTCTACTAGATAAAACCTAGCTCCTAGCCTGGTAATGAGGAGATCTGGTCTCCTCTACTAGATAAAACCTAGCTCCTAGCCTGGTAATGAGGAGATCTGGTCTCCTCTGCTAGATAAAACCTAGCTCCTAGCCTGGTAATGAGGAGATCTGGTCTCCTCTACTAGATAAAACCTAGCTCCTAGCCTGGTAATGAGGAGATCTGGTCTCCTCTACTAGATAAAACCTAGCTCCTAGCCTGGTAATGAGGAGATCTGGTCTCCCTCTGCTAGATAAAACCTAGCTCCTAGCCTGGTAATGAGGAGATCTGGTCTCCTCTACTAGATAAAACCTAGCTCCTAGCCTGGTAATGAGGAGATCTGGTCTCCTCTACTAGATAAAACCTAGCTCCTAGCCTGGTAATGATGAGATCTGGTCTCCTCTACTAGATAAAACCTAGCTCCTAGCCTGGTAATGGTGATATCTGGTTTCCTCTACTAGATAAAACCTAGCTCCTAGCCTGGTAATGATGAGATCTGGTCTCCTCTGCTAGATAAAACCTAGCTCCTAGCCTGGTAATGAGGAGATCTGGTCTCCTCTGCTAGATAAAACCTAGCTCCTAGCCTGGTAATGAGGAGATCTGGTCTCCTCTGCTAGATAAAACCTAGCTCCTAGCCTGGTAATGAGGAGATCTGGTCTCCTCTGCTAGATAAAACCTAGCTCCTAGCCTGGTAATGATGAGATCTGGTCTCCTCTGCTAGATAAAACCTAGCTCCTAGCCTGGTAATGAGGAGATCTGGTCTCCTCTACTAGATAAAACCTAGCTCCTAGCCTGGTAATGAGGAGATCTGGTCTCCTCTGCTAGATAAAACCTAGCTCCTAGCCTGGTAATGATGAGATCTGGTCTCCTCTACTAGATAAAACCTAGCTTGTAGCCTGGTAATGGTGATATCTGGTTTCCTCTGAGTAGCTGGAAGACTGAAGTGTCAGAGCAGAGCTAGCAGAGGTTGTCAAACACCACACATAAAAACATGTTGATGATGGAGAAACAAGTGGCTATTTTAACCTCTGTGGTCAGAAGATTCTGCCCTTTATGAGAGTGGCAGGTTTTAGTTTGTTTAACTCTGCCGACCCCTCGGGCACGCCCAACAGCTTGTGAACCACTCCCCTAGCCCCTAAACCCTAGGCTCTGTCCAGAATCAACCCCTAGCCCCTAAACCCTAGGCCCTGTCCAGAATCAACCCCTAGCCCCTAAACCCTAGGCTCTGTCCAGAATCAACCCCTAGCCACTAAACCCTAGGCCCTGTTCAGAATCAACTCCTAGTCCCTACACCCTAGGCCCTGTCCAGAATCAACTCCTAGTCCCTACACCCTAGGCCCTGTCCAGAATCAACCCCTAGCCCCTAGGCCCTGTCCAGAATCAACCCCTAGCCCCTAAACCCTAGGCTCTGTCCAGAATCAACCCCTAGCCCCTAAACCCTAGGCCCTGTCCAGAATCAACCCCTAGCCCCTAAACCCTAGGCTCTGTCCAGAATCAACCCCTAGCCACTAAACCCTAGGCCCTGTTCAGAATCAACTCCTAGTCCCTACACCCTAGGCCCTGTCCAGAATCAACTCCTAGTCCCTACACCCTAGGCCCTGTCCAGAATCAACCCCTAGCCCCTAGGCCCTGTCCAGAATCAACCCCTAGCCACTAAACCCTAGGCCCTGTCCAGAATCAACTCCTAGTCCCTACACCCTAGGCCCTGTCCAGAATCAACCCCTAGCCCCTAGGCCCTGTCCAGAATCAACCCCTAGTCCCTAAACCCTAGGCCCTGTCCAGAATCAACCCCTAGTCCCTACACCCTAGGCCCTGTCCAGAATCAACCCCTAGCCCCTAGGCCCTGTCCAGAATCAACCCCTAGTCCCTAAACCCTAGGCCCTGTCCAGAATCAACTCCTAGTCCCTACACCCTAGGCCCTGTCCAGAATCAACCCCTAGCCCCTAGGCCCTGTCCAGAATCAACCCCTAGTCCCTAAACCCTAGGCCCTGTCCAGAATCAACCCCTAGTCCCTACACCCTAGGCCCTGTCCAGAATCAACCCCTAGTCCCTACACCTTAGGCCCTGTCCAGAATCAACTCCTAGTCCCTAAACCCTAGGCCCTGTCCAGAATCAACCCCTAGCCCCTAAACGCTAGGTCCTGTCCAGAATCAACTCCTAGTCCCTAAACCCTAGGCCCTGTCCAGAATCAACTCCTAGTCCCTAAACCCTAGGCGCTGTCCAGAATCAACCCCTAGCCCCTAAACGCTAGGCCCTGTCCAGAATCAACCCCTAGTCCCTACACCCTAGGCCCTGTCCAGAATCAACCCCTAGCCCCTACACCAGTATTTCTTCATCCCGGTCCTGCATGGGAACCTAAAAGGGTGCACATTTTAGTTTTTGCCCCCTGATTCTGCTAATCAAAGGTTTGATGTCTGATGTGTTGATTAGTGGAATAAGGTGTCTAGTTCTATGGCAAAAACTACAATGTGCACCCTCGACAACTACTATGATTATTATTATTATGATTACTATTATTATTATTTGACCATGCTGGTCACTTATGAACATTTGAACATCTAGGCCATGTGCTGTTATAATCTCCACCCGGCACAGCCAGAAGAGGACTGGCCACCCCTCATAGCCTGGTTCCTCTCTAGGTTTCTTCCTAGGTTTTGGCCTTTCTAGGGAGTTTTTCCTAGCCACCGTGCTTCTACACCTGCATTGCTTGCTGTTTGGGGTTTTAGGCTAGGTTTCTGTACAGCACTTTGAGATATCAGCTGATGTAAGAAGGGCTATATAAATACATTTGATTTGATTTTGAGTCCCCATGCACGACCAGGGTTAAGAAACACTGGTTTAGGTGCATGTGGAGATCTGAGAGGATTTTGATAGATACAGAGCCTTCAAAAAGTATTCATACCTTTTGACTTATTCCACATTTTGGAATAAACCTGAATTCAAAATGTATTAAATATCCAATAATGACAAAGTGAAAACATGTTTTTAGAAATGTTAGCAAATGTATTGAATATGAAATGGATATCTCATTTACATAAGTATTCACACTCCATATAGTTTGTTGAAGCGTTTAGAGCTGTGAGTGTTTCTGGGTAAGTCTTTACACACCTGGATTATACAATATTTGCACATTATCATTTTTTAAATTCTTTAAGCTGTCAAATTGTTGTTGATCATTGCTAGACAGCCATTTGCAGGTCTTGTTGGGGGTGTTGGGGGTTGGTTTGGAATTCCTAGTAAAGGCTGTGTTCCCCCACTAGGGGTCTAGTAAAGGGTGTGGTCCCACTAGGAGTCTAGTAAAGGGTGTGGTCCCACTAGGAGTCTAGTAAAGGGTGTGGTCCCACTAGGAGTCTAGTAAAGGCTGTGGTCCCACTAGGAGTCTAGTAAAGGTGTGTTCCTCCACTAGGAGTCTAGTAAAGGCTGTGTTCCCCCACTCAGGAGTCTAGTAAAGGGTGTGTTCCCACCAGGAGTCTAGTAAAGGCTGTGGTCCCACTAGGAGTCTAGTAAAGGGTGTGGTCCCACTAGAGTCTAGTAAAGGGTGTTCCCCCACTAGGATTCTAGTAAAGGGTGTGGTCCCACTAGGAGTCTAGTAAAGGGTGTGGTCCCACTAGGAGTCTAGTAAAGGCTGTGTTCCCCCACTAGGAGTCTAGTAAAGGGTGTGGTCCCACTAGGAGTCTAGTAAAGGGTGTGGTCCCACTAGGAGTCTAGTAAAGGGTGTGGTCCCACTAGGAGTCTAGTAAAGGGTGTGGTCCCACTAGGAGTCTAGTAAAGGGTGTGGTCCCACTAGGAGTCTAGTAAAGGGTGTGGTCCCACTAGGAGTCTAGTAAAGGGTGTGGTCCCACTAGGAGTCTAGTAAAGGCTGTGTTCCCCCACTAGGAGTCTAGTAAAGGGTGTGGTCCCACTAGGAGTCTAGTAAAGGGTGTGGTCCCACTAGGAGTCTAGTAAAGGGTGTGGTCCCACTAGGAGTCTAGTAAAGGGTGTTCCCCCACTAGGAGTCTAGTAAAGGGTGTGGTCCCACTAGGAGTCTAGTAAAGGCTGTGTTCCCCCACTAGGAGTCTAGTAAAGGGTGTGGTCCCACTAGGAGTCTAGTAAAGGGTGTGGTCCCACTAGGAGTCTAGTAAAGGGTGTGGTCCCACTAGGAGTAGTGTACCATTAGCTTGCTTCTGAAAAGATGATAATGACAGACTGTGATGTGAGCCTTGTCTACCACAGACTACCACATCAGAGTTTACACTAGTCACTGTGTGTGTGTGTGTGTGTGTGTGTGTGTGTGTGTGTGTGTGTGTGTGTGTGTGTGTGTGTGTGTGTGTGTGTGTGTGTGTGTGTGTGTGTGTGTGTGTGTGTGTGTGTGTGTGTGCGCGCACAGACCTCTTGTTCCCCTAGTGAATGAGTTAGTGAGGCAGTGTCCGTCCCTCCTGTCGTCCGTCCCAATAACATCTCCTGAATTGTTCACTTCCCTTCTCTGGTTTGAAAGGAAATGACTGGTATCAGAAACATAGTGGAAACTCCCACTAGCCCATTTGCCATTTAGATTTGTGGGAAGTAGTGAAGGAGTGTACACTTCAGGAGGAAGGAGTATTATTGCATTTGTTCTCTCTCCCTAAGACCAGTGACCGGTTGTGGCTCGCCCTCTTTGAAGTAGAAATCCTTTCATCTGTCCTGTGATCAAAGTCTTAACTGACAGGTGTATAGGAAACACTGGTGAGAGCTCTTCAAAGGACCAGCATGTCTGTCTACACAATGGAATCATCCATTCTGTGTGTGTGTGTGTGTGTGTGTGTGTGTGTGTGTGTGTGTGTGTGTGTGTGTGTGTGTGTGTGTGTGTGTGTGTGTGTGTGTGTGTGTGTGTGTGTGTGTGTGTGTGTGTGTGTGTGTGTGTGTGTGTGTGTGTGTGTGTGTGTGTGTGTGTGTGTGTGTGCGTGCCTTGGTGCTCGTGTGAACATGTCAACTTGATGTAAGAACAAACCTGTTATCTTGAAACATTGTCTGGTTGGGTGAAGGAGATGTAGAGACAACAGGACATAAGAACATGACTGGCTGACTGATTAGATGACTGTCTGATTAAATAACTGACTGGCTGATTAAATAACTGACTGGCTGACTGATTAAATTACTGTCTGGCTGATTAAATAACTGACTGTCTGAATGACTGATTAAATAACTGACTGTCTGACTGATTAAATAACTGGCTGGCTGACTGATTACATAACTGTCTGGCTGTTTAAATAACTGACTGTCTGAATGACTGATTAAATAACTGACTGCCTGACTGATTAAATAACTGGCTGCCTGACTGATTAAATAACTGGCTGCCTGACTGATTAAATAACTGACTGCCTGACTGATTACATAACTGGCTGCCTGACTGATTAAATAACTGGCTGCCTGACTGATTAAATAACTGGCTGCCTGACTGATTAAATAACTGGCTGCCTGACTGATTAAATAACTGACTGCCTGACTGATTAAATAACTGGCTGCCTGACTGATTAAATAACTGACTGCCTGACTGATTACATAACTGACTCACTGGCTGCCTGACTGATTAAATAACTGGCTGCCTGACTGATTAAATAACTGACTGCCTGACTGATTAAATAACTGACTCACTGATTGGCTGCCTGACTGATTAAATAACTGACTGATTAAATAACTGACTCACTGTTTGACTTACTGACTGATTAAATAACTGACTCACTGATTGGCTGACTGAAATCAAGATGACAAACAGTCTTATTTCCTTAATTTATTTCAAAATGTAGACACAAACCAACAAGTGAATCCAGAAGGCATCAACAACATCAGAAGTGTTTGTTTGTCACAGACAGAAGGTTGAGAATGAACTCCGGCCGCATTGTCAACAAGTTCACTGCACTGAACTTTTACAGGTCATTTACGCTTGAGCCGACATTCGTAGCGTTTACCGCAAATGCTTTCTCAGCAGACAGAATGCGTCTTTGATTGAATCCCAGCCTTAGGGCTCTATTCAATCTGAAGCCGAAGCCTTACAGATTGCTCAATAGAAATGTAAAGGTCATTTACTGATTGAACCAACATGTGCAGCGTTTATCAGTCTCAGATAACAAACATTGCCTTTACATTTCAATCACACTGTAACGCTGAACTTCAGCGATATGGATTGAATAGAGCCCTTAGACAGGAAAACAGCTAAGGCCCAGCCCACCACCCCATCAGAGAAAGAGGGAGGAGAGTGCAGAAAGGAAGACCAAAGGAGAGTAGAGCGATGTAGAGACCGTAGAGCAAAAACATTACTGACCGAAAGAAAGAAGAGGCTAACCAACGCTGAGCTGATGCCATGTCACCACTATCACAACGGCTAGATAACATAGTCACAACGTTATCATAACGTCTAGATAACATAGTCACAACGTTATCATAACGTCTAGATAACATAGTCACAACGTTATCATAACGTCTAGATAACATAGTCACAACGTTATCATAACGTCTTACAAGGCTCTTTAAAACAGTCACGTGACTTGTAGTACTGAGGCTGCGACCCAAATGATTCCCTATACAGCATACTACTTTCGATCAGAGCCCTATATGTCCTGGTCAAATGTAGTGTACTATATAGAGAATAGGGCCCTATAGGCCCTGGTCAACAGTAGTGTACTATATAGAGAATAGGGCCCTATAGGCCCTGGTCAACAGTAGTGTACTATATAGGGAATAGGGAGCCATTGGAACTAATACAAAGCCTTTTTCTCCATCCATTTTGTTAGACACTTTTCCATAACTTAATGTTATAAACTGTACTTAAAAAAAAATATCTAACGTTACAAAATACATATTTATTTACATTTTTTATTTTATTTTTATAATTCATACTAAAATAGCTATTGTACATCATAAAAACATCTGTGGAATACTTTATTAAATAAGTTTAATTTAAAGGTAGACTCAGCAATATGACGTACATGCAGAAAGTAAACAGCATAGTGGCTCAAACTAAGAGTGTTGAAGCGTGAGGCTCAACTTGTCTGCTGTTTTGGTCCCCTGGCTATCAGGCTGTGAACAGCGTGAAGCGAACCTGTGCACATGCACAGATACTGTGTGTGACTGGTGTGAGAGAGAAGTGTTGCATCTCGCTCATCTCAATATCTGCGGTGCTGCTCATGGCAACGTAATTTAGCTCAGTCTACCTTTAAAAATGTCTGAGACTGTAAATAAAAGTTGAATTGTTCCCATGGACACGGTAACTAAGCAACAGTGTTTTTCTGAGGTCAGTGTGGGTTTGAACCTGGGTCGACTGTGCGCTGCAAAACTGTGTTAGCCTGCTGAGCTAAAGCCCAAGCAAGGTTGCTCATCACACAAGAGCGTATTTCATTGAAGGTTAGCAATGTCAGTTGGTCCCAGCAGTGAAAGGCCTTTTAGGGTGTGTTGAAACCAGACAGCCTGGCCTACTTGTTGGCCCCGCCCTGCGGAGAGGGTGCCTCAGGACCAGACATCTCACTGGCTCAATGTTTTTTGGGGTTTTGCCAATCATACCCATGTATACTCTTGAGGTCAAAGGTGAGAAGGTCAAGGCTTTTTAAAGGTCACGTGACATCACTGACATGTCACTGTACATGTGTTACCTCCAGACCCAGTGATCCTGTCTATGTTACATACAGACCCAGTGATCCTGTCTATGTTACATACAGACCCAGTGATCCTGTCTATGCTACATACAGACCCAGTGATCCTGTCTATGTTACATCCAGACCCAGTGATCCTGTCTATAATGTTACATCCAGACCCAGTGATCCTGTCTATAATGTTACATCCAGACCCAGTGATCCTGTCTATGTTACAAACAGACCCAGTGATCCTGTCTATAATGTTACATCCAGACCCAGTGATCCTGTCTATAATGTTACATCCAGACCCAGTGATCCTGTATATAATGTTACATACAGATCCAGTGATCCTGTCTATAATGTTACATCCAGACCCAGTGATCCTATGTTACAAACAGACCCAGTGATCCTGTCTATAATGTTACATCCAGACCCAGTGATCCTGTATATAATGCTACATACAGATCCAGTGATCCTGTCTATGTTACATCCAGACCCAGTGATCCTGTCTATAATGTTACATCCAGACCCAGTGATCCTGTATATAATGTTACATACAGATCCAGTGATCCTGTCTATGTTACATCCAGACCCAGTGATCCTGTCTATAATGTTACATCCAGACCCAGTGATCCTGTCTATAATGTTACATCCAGACCCAGTGATCCTGTATATAATGTTACATACAGATCCAGTGATCCTGTCTATGTTACATCCAGACCCAGTGACCCTGTCTATAATGTTACATCCAGACCCAGTGATCCTGTCTATAATGTTACATCCAGACCCAGTGATCCTGTATATAATGTTACATCCAGACCCAGTGATCCTGTCTGTTACAAACAGACCCAGTGATCCTGTCTATAATGTTACATCCAGACCCAGTGATCCTGTATATAATGTTACATCCAGACCCAGTGATCCTGTCTATAATGTTACATCAAGACCCAGTGATCCTGTCTATAATGTTACATCCAGACCCAGTGATCCTGTCTATAATGTTACATCCAGACCCAGTGATCCTGTCTATAATGTTACATACGGACCCAGTGATCCTGTCTATAATGTTACATCCAGACCCAGTGATCCTGTCTATAATGTTACATCCAGACCCAGTGATCCTGTCTATGTTACAAACAGACCCAGTGATCCTGTCTATGTTACATACAGACCCAGTGATCCTGTCTATAATGTTACATACAGACCCAGTGATCCTGTCTATAATGTTACATCCAGACCCAGTGATCCTGTCTATAATGTTACATCCAGACCCAGTGATCCTGTCTATAATGTTACATCCAGACCCAGTGATCCTGTTTATAATGTTACATACAGACCCAGTGATCCTGTCTATAATGTTACATACAGACCCAGTGATCCTGTCTATAATGTTACATACAGACCCAGTGATCCTGTCTATAATGTTACATACAGACCCAGTGATCCTGTCTATAATGTTACATCCAGACCCAGTGATCCTGTCTATGTTACATACAGATCCAGTGATCCTGTCTATAATGTTACATCCAGACCCAGTGATCCTGTCTGTTACATACAGACCCAGTGATCCTGTCTATAATGTTACATACAGACCCAGTGATCCTGTCTATAATGTTACTGACTGTCTAACCGGCTACTGGCTGTACAAGGTACCCATAGGACTCTGGTCAAGTAGTGTACAATATAGGGAAAAGGGCCCATCGTTTCCAGGTCAACAGTAGTGCACTATATATAGAATAGGATGCAATTTGGGATGTAACCTGTGGGCGGCAGTAGACCATAGTCACAGGGCTGCATCTCAATAGTCTACTAAGGCTTCCTCACCTCCTCTCCTCAAGCTCCTCTCCTCACTTCTTTTCCTTAAAGGGATACTTTGGGATTTTGGCAATGAGGCCCTTTATCTACTTCCCCAGAGTCAGATGAACTCGTGGATAGTATTTTTATGTCTCTGTGTCCAGTATGAGGGAAGTTGGAGGTAGTTTTGTGAGCCAATGCTAACTAGCGTTACCCATAGACTTCCAGCCATTGCGCTATCTGCTAGCATGCTAGCAGGTCTCATTGCCAACGTATCCCTTTAAGCTCCTTTCCTGGAGAAGCAAGAAGAGAGGGGAAGAGAAGCATCTTTAGAGTATTGAGATGTAGCCCTGAACAGAACAACATGTCTGATGTCATGACAACAGGGGATTGAGGGCCTTTGGAAATCAAGACAGCAGGTTCTCTGTCGTGTGCAAAAAACCACAGCATGATTGCCTCCAAAACAGCACCATATTCCCTACATAGTGCACTACATTTGACCAGCGCCCATAGGCAGTATGTAGGGAATAGGATGCTGAATGTAAACATCAGTCATTGACAAAAATAAAACTATTTCATGAATATAAACTTGAATAAATAGGTAACTTAGAATTGTACTCTCTCACATGTAAAGCACATGAAGAGTAGAAAGTTCTACAGGATAGACAGAGAGATGAATACAATCCCTGGCTACTGTAGATGCCAATTATCTCTCCTTCCTCCCAGTGTCTTCACTTCCTGTCACTGGTTGAAAAGGAAATGACTGGTATCAGAAACATGGTGGAAACTCCCACTACGGCTCTACTAATCCAATGCTTTTAGATTGGTGGGAAGTAGTGAACGAGTGTACACTTCAGGAGAAAGGAGATATTATTGTGACGCACCCCCTTTGGGATCCAGCATAGCTGAGGTCTGGTCTCTCTCACACGTTAACCTGCAGAGATCCAGACATGGTACAGAACAAAACCCACACACGATAACCTGCAGAGATCCAGACATGGTACAGAAGAACCCCCCCCCCCCCCCCCCCCCCCACACACGCACACACACACTTAGTCCAAATGAGTTCAGTAGGGGCTCAGAGGAGAATAAATGAGAATATGGAGGTATTTTCACTCCTCTCTCCTGGTCTTCCTCTCCTTTTAGTCCTCTCCTTCCTTTCAGAGGACGGTGTCGTGTTCCTCTCCTTCCTTTCAGAGGACGGTGTCGTGTTCCTCCATCTCCTTTCAGAGGACGGTGTCGTGTTCCTCCATCTCCTTTCAGAGGACGGTGTCGTGTTCCTCCATCTCCTTTCAGAGGACGGTGTCGTGTTCCTCCATCTCCTTTCAGAGGACGGTGTCGTGTTCCTCCATCTCCTTTCAGAGGACGGTGTCGTGTTCCTCCATCTCCTTTCAGAGGACGGTGTCGTGTTCCTCCATCTCCTTTCAGAGGACGGTGTCGTGTTCCTCCATCTCCTTTCAGAGGACGGTGTCGTGTTCCTCCATCTCCTTTCAGAGGACGGTGTCGTGTTCCTCCATCTCCTTTCAGAGGACGGTGTCGTGTTCCTCCATCTCCTTTCAGAGGACGGTGCCGTGTTCCTCCATCTCCTTTCAGAGGACGGTGTCGTGTTCCTCCATCCTCTTCTCCAGGCATGAGTATTTGTCCCAAATGGCACCCTACTCCCCTTAGGGCTCTGGTCTAAAGTAGTGCACTACATAGGGAAAAGGGTGCCATTTTGGGACACACACCAATCAATAAATAAATAAAATCCAACTAATCCTAGAGTCATTTTAGCCTCCCAGACAGCAGGTGGCGCCACCTGATGCTGAAGAGGATGACTCTGCTCCTTATCTCATTTCTTCTTGGTTTCAGTCTACAGCTTTTCTTCTAATCTTCTTTACTACCTGGCTCCTGAGTTACGCCATGTTTGGTGTTGGCGCCGTTCGTACAGTAATCCAATGCATTCAATCTTCTCCCACGCCTGCGTCCCAAATGGCACCCTGTTCCCTATATAGTGCACTACTTCTGATCAGAGCCCTATGGAAGTGCACTATACACTGAGCGTACAAAACCATTAAGAACACCTTCCTAATATTCAGTTGCACCACCTTTTACCCTCAGAACACCTCAATTCATCAGGACATGGACTCTACAAGGTGTTGAAAGCATTCCACAGGGATGCTGGCCCATGTTGACTCCAATGCTTCCCACAGTTGTGTCAAGTTGGCTGGATGTCCTTTGGGTGGTGGACTGTTCTTGATACACACAGAAACTGTTGAGCGTGAAAACCCAGCAGCGTTGCAGTTCTTGACACAAACTGGTGCGCCTGACACCTACTACTCTACCCTGTTCAAAGTCACTTAAATCTGTTGTCTTGCCCATTCACCCTCTGAATAGCACACACACACTATCCATGTCTCAATTGTCTCAAGGCTTCAAAATCCTTCTTTAACCCGTCTCCTCCCCTTCATCTGCACTGACTGAAGTGGATTTAACAGGTGACATCAATAAGGGATTATATCTTTCACCTGGATTCACCTGGTCAGTCATGGATACAACAGGTATTCTTAATGTTTTGTCCACTCAGGATATAGGAAATGGAGGAGCAATTTAGGACGCAGCAGACCATCTCACGATAGCCGTGGTGCACAACACACAAAAACCTTTCCCGTCAGTTCATCCTCCAAGCCATTGGTTGGCTGTAGCAGTAGCCGTGGCGACGGTGCTACCTAATCCGTCCGCTCCCTCTGGGGGGGCCCAGATCAGACTTTGGGTCGGGACTGAGCGCGCTCCATCCCGTCTCCCGACACCGCTGCATAACGGGACAGGAGCTAGGACCCTGAGAACACACGTCCGCTGCAGACCACACCCCTGACAGGAGATGGTCCACCCAGCTCTGGAGCTCCGCCCCTGTCAGTGATGCTTTAAACTCCGCCTCCTCCACCTGTCCCAGGTGCACAGGGAGGTTGAGGATGGGGTTGAGGCCGTGGAAACTCTGCTCCATGTAGGAGTTACGGACCGGGCCGCTGTGGAGCTTCACTGTGTCTTCTAGAGAAAGACGGAGAAGGGGGGGGGGGGGAGGAAGGAAGGGAGAGAGAGAGGGGAGGAGGAGGAGAGGGAGGGGCGAAAGGGAGATCATTATTAAAATTCCATGTAGGAGTTACAGGATAGGCTGTGAATGTGTGTGTGTGGTTTGGTGTGTGTTAGTGTGTTCCAGGTGATGTATATAGAGGTGTCCAGGTTCTAGTGATCAGTCCAGTGTGTGTGTGTGTGTGTGTGTGTGTGTTTACCCTGGCGTATAGGCTGCTGGTCGTGGTACTCCAGAGGTGAAACCACAAAGCTGGTGGAGGCCAGCAGGTTCCAGTGATGCAACACACGCAGCGTCCACACGCCGGGTCGTAACGGCACGGATAACGGGGGCCGGTAGTGTGTGTACTCTGTCCCGCCGTCCACCAGGATGTCGTACGTGGCGGCGATGACGTTGGTGGGGTCCACCCAGACGACGGTTACCGTGACGTTCTGTCCCCGGCCCCAGCGTTGCATGGCAACCGGCTCCTCCGTGGGGCCCAGGAGGCTTCCGAAGTTCCTGAAGACTCTCTCTTTGGCGTCCCAGTCTGTACCCACCTGAGGGGAGGAGGGGGAGGACAGAGAAAGAGAGAGATATTGAGAGAGATCAAGAAACAGAGGATTGATTTGAATGAAAACAGAGATACTGTAGATAGAGAGAAACGTGTGAAGGATTTCCAGCAGGCTAACCAGGTGGAAACTAACTCCCCTGAAAGGCAGCCTGTGCACTACTTGATTGTTTTAACGACTTCCCTGTTAATTAACAAATGGTAATTAAATTAGTGTTCCAGCTACAGCTTGACAGGACACATCCAGTACCACATGTCATCCCCAGGGGGCAGCAACAACCTGCAACAACCTGCAACAACCAGCAACAACCTGCAACAACCTGCAACAACCTGCAGCAACCTGCAACAACCTGCAGCAACCTGCAACAACCTGCAGCAACCTGCAACAACCTGCAACAACCTGCAACAACCTGCAGCAACCAGCAACAACCAGCAACAACCTGCAACAACCTGCAACAACCTGCAACAACCTGCAGCAACCTGCAGCAACCTGCAGCAACCTGCAACAACCTGCAACAACCTGCAGCAACCTGCAACAACCTGCAACAACCAGCAGCAACCTGCAGCAACCAGCAACAACCTGCAGCAACCTGCAGCAACCTGCAGCAACCAGCAACAACCTGCAGCAACCTGCAACAACCTGCAACAACCTGCAGCAACCTGCAGCAACCTGCAGCAACCTGCAACAACCAGCAACAACCTGCAGCAACCAGCAACAACCTGCAACAACCTGCAACAACCTGCAGCAACCTGCAACAACCTGCAACAACCTGCAGCAACCTGCAGCAACCTGCAGCAACCAGCAACAACCTGCAACAACCTGCAGCAACCTGCAACAACCTGCAACAACCTGCAGCATCCTGCAACAACCAGCAGCAACCTGCAGCAACCAGCAACAACCTGCAGCAACCTGCAGCAACCTGCAGCAACCAGCAACAACCTGCAGCAACCTGCAACAACCTGCAGCAACCTGCACCAACCTGCAACAACCAGCAACAACCTGCAGCAACCTGCAGCAACCTGCAACAACCTGCAACAACCTGCAGCAACCTGCAACAACCTGCAGAAACCAGCAGCAACCTGCAGCAACCTGCAACAACCTGCAGAAACCAGCAGCAACCTGACAATAAAGACACTTAACAAATAGTGACTCAGAGCCTGTTTCAGCAGGGACAGAACCCCCATCTCTCTCTCCCAGGTACCAGAGCCTGTTTCAGCAGGGACAGAACCCCCATCTCTCCCTCCCAGGTACCAAAGCCTGTTTCAGCAGGGACAGAACCCCCATCTCTCCCTCCCAGGTACCAGAGCCTGTTTCAGCAGGGACAGAACCCCCATCTCTCTCTCCCAGGTACCAGAGCCTGTTTCAGTAGGGACAGAACCCCCATCTCTCCCTCCCAGGTACCAGAGCCTGTTTCAGCAGGGACAGAACCCCCATCTCTCTCTCTCCCAGGTACCAGAGCCTGTTTCAGCAGGGACAGAACCCCCATCTCTCTCTCTCCCAGGTACCAGAGCCTGTTTCAGCAGGGACAGAACCCCCATCTCTCTCTCCCAGGTACCAAAGCCTGTTTCAGTAGGGACAGAACCCCCATCTCTCTCTCTCCCAGGTACCAGAGCCTGTTTCATTAGGGACAGAACCCCCATCTCTCTCTCCCAGGTACCAGAGCCTGTTTCAGCAGGGACAGAACCCCCATCTCTCTCTCTCCCAGGTACCAGAGCCTGTTTCAGCAGGGACAGAACCCCCATCTCTCTCTCCCAGGTACCAGAGCCTGTTTCATTAGGGACAGAACCCCCATCTCTCCCTCCCAGGTACCAAAGCCTGTTTCAGCAGGGACAGAACCCCCATCTCTCTCTCCCAGGTACCAGAGCCTGTTTCAGCAGGGACAGAACCCCAATCTCTCTCTCCCAGGTACCAGAGCCTGTTTCAGCAGGGACAGAACCCCCATCTCTCCCTCCCAGGTACCAGAGCCTGTTTCAGCAGGGACAGAACCCCAATCTCTCTCTCCCAGGTACCAGAGCCTGTTTCAGCAGGGACAGAACCCCCATCTCTCTCTCCCAGGTACCAGAGCCTGTTTCAGTAGGGACAGAACCCCCATCTCTCCCTCCCAGGTACCAAAGCCTGTTTCAGCAGGGACAGAACCCCCATCTCTCTCTCCCAGGTACCAGGGATCAGGGATACTAGAGGCTGCAGGTGTTTGCAGAAGGTTACATTTAAAATGTGTGTGTATGTGTGTGCGTTCGGGCGTGTGTGTGTCTCACCTCTGCGAACTGTAGTCTGTTGAGTGTGTTGGTTGTCGGGGCCAGGGTGAAGTGGTTGCTATGGGAGACCCAAGTCTCTAGGGTCTCTAGCTGGCTGGTTGCTAGGTTACTAGCATGTTGACGAACCAGGTAGCCTTGAAACACGTCTGACAGGAAGTACAAATGGACAGACACCGGGTGGCCCCTGGAGATATACCTGGGAAACCCCAAATATACACATACACAGTACAATTACACACAAATACACACCCAAATATCCGCAGACATCCACCCAAATATCCACAGACATCCACCCAAATGTACAGCCATCCACCCAAATGTCACTTCACTCCCACCTGCATGTACAAATGACCTCAACTAACCTGTACCCTGCACACTGACTCGGTACCGGTACCCCCTGTATATAACCTCATTATTCTTATTGTGTTACTTTTTATTATTACTTTTTATTTTAGTTTATTTGGTAAATATTTTCTTAACTCCTCTTGAAGTGCACTATTGGTTAAGGGCTTGTAAGTAAAGCATTTCACGGTAAAGTCTATACTTGTTGTATTCGGCGCATGTGACAAATAAAGTTTGATTTGATTTGAAATGTCCACAGACACAGTCAAACCCACGTCAGAACAAACTGGGCTTAAGTCACAGGAGCTGGTGAGGAACAGAGAGATCACTCTACTCTCACCCCCCCCCCCCCCCTCTTGTCCCCCCACTTCTGATACACACCCAACCAGCAACAAGTGTCTCCTTGTGCCTGTGTACACACTCCACCCATAACCTACACACACACACACACACACACACACTCCACCCATAACCTACACACACACACACACACACACACACACACACACACACACACACACACACACACACACACACACACACACACACACACACACCGTCCTCTCCCCCCGACTTACATGGCTGGAAAAAGCCAGTCTGAGAGACTGAGGCCTGTTTGTCTAAATGTAACAAGTTATTCTCCATATTTGATTTGGACCTCTTGCAACATACAAACACACGCACCTATGCAGGCAGGCAGGCAGGCAGACAGACAGACAGACAGACAGACAGACAGACAGACAGACAGACAGACAGACAGACAGACAGACAGACAGACAGACAGACAGACAGACAGACAGACAGACAGACAGACAGACAGACTCTGCTAGGTGTTATAACTAGCCTGGTAATGAGGAGATCTGGTCTCCTCTACTAGATAAAACCTAGCTCCTAGCCTGGTAATGAGGAGATCTGGTCTCCTCTACTAGATAAAACCTAGCTCCTAGCCTGGTAATGAGGAGATCTGGTCTCCTCTGCTAGATAAAACCTAGCTCCTAGCCTGGTAATGAGGAGATCTGGTCTCCTCTACTAGATAAAACCTAGCTCCTAGCCTGGTAATGAGGAGATCTGGTCTCCTCTACTAGATAAAACCTAGCTCCTAGCCTGGTAATGAGGAGATCTGGTCTCCTCTGCTAGATAAAACCTAGCTCCTAGCCTGGTAATGAGGAGATCTGGTCTCCTCTACTAGATAAAACCTAGCTCCTAGCCTGGTAATGAGGAGATCTGGTCTCCTCTACTAGATAAAACCTAGCTCCTAGCCTGGTAATGATGAGATCTGGTCTCCTCTACTAGATAAAACCTAGCTCCTAGCCTGGTAATGGTGATATCTGGTTTCCTCTACTAGATAAAACCTAGCTCCTAGCCTGGTAATGATGAGATCTGGTCTCCTCTGCTAGATAAAACCTAGCTCCTAGCCTGGTAATGAGGAGATCTGGTCTCCTCTGCTAGATAAAACCTAGCTCCTAGCCTGGTAATGAGGAGATCTGGTCTCCTCTGCTAGATAAAACCTAGCTCCTAGCCTGGTAATGAGGAGATCTGGTCTCCTCTGCTAGATAAAACCTAGCTCCTAGCCTGGTAATGATGAGATCTGGTCTCCTCTGCTAGATAAAACCTAGCTCCTAGCCTGGTAATGAGGAGATCTGGTCTCCTCTACTAGATAAAACCTAGCTCCTAGCCTGGTAATGAGGAGATCTGGTCTCCTCTGCTAGATAAAACCTAGCTCCTAGCCTGGTAATGATGAGATCTGGTCTCCTCTACTAGATAAAACCTAGCTTGTAGCCTGGTAATGGTGATATCTGGTTTCCTCTGAGTAGCTGGAAGACTGAAGTGTCAGAGCAGAGCTAGCAGAGGTTGTCAAACACCACACATAAAAACATGTTGATGATGGAGAAACAAGTGGCTATTTTAACCTCTGTGGTCAGAAGATTCTGCCCTTTATGAGAGTGGCAGGTTTTAGTTTGTTTAACTCTGCCGACCCCTCGGGCACGCCCAACAGCTTGTGAACCACTCCCCTAGCCCCTAAACCCTAGGCTCTGTCCAGAATCAACCCCTAGCCCCTAAACCCTAGGCCCTGTCCAGAATCAACCCCTAGCCCCTAAACCCTAGGCTCTGTCCAGAATCAACCCCTAGCCACTAAACCCTAGGCCCTGTTCAGAATCAACTCCTAGTCCCTACACCCTAGGCCCTGTCCAGAATCAACTCCTAGTCCCTACACCCTAGGCCCTGTCCAGAATCAACCCCTAGCCCCTAGGCCCTGTCCAGAATCAACCCCTAGCCCCTAAACCCTAGGCTCTGTCCAGAATCAACCCCTAGCCCCTAAACCCTAGGCCCTGTCCAGAATCAGCCCCTAAACCCTAGGCTCTGTCCAGAATCAACCCCTAGCCACTAAACCCTAGGCCCTGTTCAGAATCAACTCCTAGTCCCTACACCCTAGGCCCTGTCCAGAATCAACTCCTAGTCCCTACACCCTAGGCCCTGTCCAGAATCAACCCCTAGCCCCTAGGCCCTGTCCAGAATCAACCCCTAGCCACTAAACCCTAGGCCCTGTCCAGAATCAACTCCTAGTCCCTACACCCTAGGCCCTGTCCAGAATCAACCCCTAGCCCCTAGGCCCTGTCCAGAATCAACCCCTAGTCCCTAAACCCTAGGCCCTGTCCAGAATCAACCCCTAGTCCCTACACCCTAGGCCCTGTCCAGAATCAACCCCTAGCCCCTAGGCCCTGTCCAGAATCAACCCCTAGTCCCTAAACCCTAGGCCCTGTCCAGAATCAACTCCTAGTCCCTACACCCTAGGCCCTGTCCAGAATCAACCCCTAGCCCCTAGGCCCTGTCCAGAATCAACCCCTAGTCCCTAAACCCTAGGCCCTGTCCAGAATCAACCCCTAGTCCCTACACCCTAGGCCCTGTCCAGAATCAACCCCTAGTCCCTACACCTTAGGCCCTGTCCAGAATCAACTCCTAGTCCCTAAACCCTAGGCCCTGTCCAGAATCAACCCCTAGCCCCTAAACGCTAGGTCCTGTCCAGAATCAACTCCTAGTCCCTAAACCCTAGGCCCTGTCCAGAATCAACTCCTAGTCCCTAAACCCTAGGCCCTGTCCAGAATCAACCCCTAGCCCCTAAACGCTAGGTCCTGTCCAGAATCAACTCCTAGTCCCTAAACCCTAGGCCCTGTCCAGAATCAACTCCTAGTCCCTAAACCCTAGGCGCTGTCCAGAATCAACCCCTAGCCCCTAAACGCTAGGCCCTGTCCAGAATCAACCCCTAGTCCCTACACCCTAGGCCCTGTCCAGAATCAACCCCTAGCCCCTACACCAGTATTTCTTCATCCCGGTCCTGCATGGGAACCTAAAAGGGTGCACATTTTAGTTTTTGCCCCCTGATTCTGCTAATCAAAGGTTTGATGTCTGATGTGTTGATTAGTGGAATAAGGTGTCTAGTTCTATGGCAAAAACTACAATGTGCACCCTCGACAACTACTATGATTATTATTATTATGATTACTATTATTATTATTTGACCATGCTGGTCACTTATGAACATTTGAACATCTAGGCCATGTGCTGTTATAATCTCCACCCGGCACAGCCAGAAGAGGACTGGCCACCCCTCATAGCCTGGTTCCTCTCTAGGTTTCTTCCTAGGTTTTGGCCTTTCTAGGGAGTTTTTCCTAGCCACCGTGCTTCTACACCTGCATTGCTTGCTGTTTGGGGTTTTAGGCTAGGTTTCTGTACAGCACTTTGAGATATCAGCTGATGTAAGAAGGGCTATATAAATACATTTGATTTGATTTTGAGTCCCCATGCACGACCAGGGTTAAGAAACACTGGTTTAGGTGCATGTGGAGATCTGAGAGGATTTTGATAGATACAGAGCCTTCAAAAAGTATTCATACCTTTTGACTTATTCCACATTTTGGAATAAACCTGAATTCAAAATGTATTAAATATCCAATAATGACAAAGTGAAAACATGTTTTTAGAAATGTTAGCAAATGTATTGAATATGAAATGGATATCTCATTTACATAAGTATTCACACTCCATATAGTTTGTTGAAGCGTTTAGAGCTGTGAGTGTTTCTGGGTAAGTCTTTACACACCTGGATTATACAATATTTGCACATTATCATTTTTTAAATTCTTTAAGCTGTCAAATTGTTGTTGATCATTGCTAGACAGCCATTTGCAGGTCTTGTTGGGGGTGTTGGGGGTTGGTTTGGAATTCAGTTATTCACACACATGACGTACACACACACACATCCACACCTTCCGGACTGACCTGCAGCTGTTGTTGTCAGGGTGGCCCTGCAGTGACGTGGCGGCCCGTGATAGGCCCATGCGTGTGAAGGCGTGGTAGTGAGTGAGCTGGCTGTCTGATAGGCTGGCTACGCTGTCCGTCTCATCGTACACATTCTCCCAGTACGACTGGAGCCCAGGGGTCTCCTGGAGGAGAGGAATCAGTGTTATAGTAGAACCCTGGGGTCTCCTGGAGGAGCAGTGTTATAGTAGAACCCTGGGGTCTCCTGGAGGAGCAGTGTTATAGTAGAACCCTGGGGTCTCCTGGAGGAGCAGTGTTATAGTAGAACCCTGGGGTCTCCTGGAGGAGCAGTGTTATAGTAGAACCCTGGGGTCTCCTGGAGGAGTAGTGTTGTAGTAGAACCCTGGGGACTCCTGGAAGAGCAGTGTTATAGTAGAACCCTGGGGTCTCCTGGAAGAGCAGTGTTATAGTAGAACCCTGGGGTCTCCTGGAGGAGCAGTGTTATAGTAGAACCCTGGGGACTCCTGGAGGAGCAGTGTTATAGTAGAACCCTGGGGTCTCCTGGAGGAGTAGTGTTGTAGTAGAACCCTGGGGACTCCTGGAAGAGCAGTGTTATAGTAGAACCCTGGGGTCTCCTGGAAGAGCAGTGTTATAGTAGAACCCTGGGGTCTCCTGGAGGAGCAGTGTTATAGTAGAACCCTGGGGACTCCTGGAGGAGCAGTGTTATAGTAGAGCCCTGGGGTCTCCTGGAGGAGAGGAATCAGTGTTATAGTAGAACCCTGGGGTCTCCTGGAAGAGCAGTGTTATAGTGGAACCCTGGGGTCTCCTGGAGGAGCAGTGTTATAGTAGAACCCTGGGGACTCCTGGAGGAGCAGTGTTATAGTAGAGCCCTGGGGTCTCCTGGAGGAGAGGAATCAGTGTTATAGTAGAACCCTGGGGTCTCCTGGAGGAGCAGTGTTATAGTAGAACCCTGGGGTCTCCTGGAGGAGTAGTGTTATAGTAGAACCCTGGGGACTCCTGGAGGAGCAGTGTTATAGTAGAACCCTGGGGTCTCCTGGAGGAGAGGAATCAGTGTTATAGTAGAACCCTGGGGTCTCCTGGAGGAGCAGTGTTATAGTGGAACCCTGGGGTCTCCTGGAGGAGAGGAAGCAGTGTTATAGTAGAACCCTGGGGTCTCCTGGAGGAGTAGTGTTATAGTAGAACCCTGGGGTCTCCTGGAGGAGTAGTGTTATAGTAGAACCCTGGGGACTCCTGGAGGAGAGGAATCAGTGTGTCTGTACTCTGTGTGTGTGTGTGTGTGTGTGTGTGTGTGTGTGTGTGTGTGTGTGTACACTGTGTGTGTGTGTGTGTGTGTGTGTGTGTGTGTGTGTGTGTGTGTGTGTGTGTGTGTGTGTGTGTGTGTGTGTGTGTGTGTGTGT
The DNA here is from genome assembly GCF_965601325.2 of Salmo salar. Lineage (NCBI taxonomy): Eukaryota > Metazoa > Chordata > Actinopteri > Salmoniformes > Salmonidae > Salmo > Salmo salar. The sequence continues at coordinate 99,397,137 of NC_138293.1, forward strand.
GTGTGTGTGTGTGTGTGTGTGTGTGTGTGTGTGTGTGTGTGTGTGTGTGTGTGTATGTTGTGTTTGTGTACTCTGTGTGTATGTTGTGTACGCTGTGTGTGTGTACGTTGTGTGTGTGTGTATCTTGTGTTTGTGTGTACGTTGTGTGTGTGTGTGTGTGTGTGTACTCTATGTGTTCCACCCACCTGTGGATAAGGGCCAAACAGGAAGCTGTCCAGCTGTGTAACAATCTCCTGGTTCACGCTAGCCTCAAATTTACGGGCGAAAAACGTAGGCCTGGACGTTTGCTGTGGGGGAAGGAGGGAAAGAGAGGGAGAGAGCGAGAACGAAAGAGATAGAAGGGGAAAGAGGGGCAGAGGGATGGTAGAGTGAACGGGGAGAGAGGATGGAGGAGGAAGTGAGTATATGTTTATCTATGTGTATGTGGTACTGTCTGATGTGGAGGGTACAGATGGTCACGGGTTGATGATGTCACAATGTCATGACTAGGGCGTATCTGCCATACATGCATACAGTTGAAGTCAGAAGTTTACGTACACCGTAGCCAAATACATTTAAACTCAGTTTTCACAATTCCTAACATTCAATCCTAGTAAAAATTCCCTGTTTTAGGTCAGTTAGGTTCAACACTTTATTTTAAGAATGTGAAATGTCAGAATAATAGTAGAGAGAATGATTTATTTCAGCTTTTATTTCTTTCATCACATTCCCAGTAGGTCAGAAGTTTACATACACTCAATTAGTATTTGGTAGCATTGCCTTTAAATTGTTTAACTTGGGTCAAACGTTTCGGGTAGCCTTCTACAAGCTTCCCACAATAAGTTGGGTGAATTTTGGCCCATTCCTCCTGACAGAGCTGGTGTAACTGAGTCAGGTTTGTAGGTCTCCTTGCTCGCACACGCTTTTTCAGTTCTGCCCACAAATGTTCTATAGGATTGAGGTCAGGGCTTTGTGATGGCCACTCCAATAGCTTGACTTTGTTGTACTTAAGCCATTTTGCCACAACTTTGGAAGTATGCTTGGGGTCATTGTCCATTTGGAAGACTCATTTGCAACCAAGCTTTAATTTCCTGACTGATGTCTTGAGATGTTGCTTCAATATATCCACATAATTTTCCTACCTCATGATGCCATCTATTTTGTGAAGTGCACCAGGCCCTCCTGCAGCAAACCACCCCCACAACATGATGCTGCCACCCCCGTGCTTCACGGTTGGGATGGTATTCTTCGGCTTGCAAGCCTCTCCCTTTTTCCTCCAAACATAATGATGGTCATTATGGCCAATCAGTTCTATTTTTGTTTCATCAGACCAGAGGACATTTTTCCAAAAAGTATGATCTTTGTCCCCATGTGCAGTTGCAAACCGTAGTCTGGCTTTTTTATGGCGGTTTTGGAGCAGTGGCTTCTTCCTTGCTGAGCGGCCTTTCAGGTTATGTCGATATAGGACTCGTTTTACTGTGGCTATATATACCTTTGTACCTGTTTCCTCCAGCATCTAAACAAGGTCGTTTACTGTTGTTCTGGGATTGATTTGCACTTTTCGCACCAAAGTACGTTAATCTCTAGGAGACAGAACGCATCTCCTTCCTGAGCGGTATGATGGCTGCGTGGTCCCATGGTGTTTATACTTGCGTAACATTGTTTGTACAGATGAACGTGGTACCTTCAGGCATTTGGAAATTGGTCCCAAGGAAGAACCAGACTTGTGGAGGTCTACAATTTTTTTTCTGAGATCTTGGCTGATTTCTTTTGATTTTCCCATGATGTCAAGCAAAGAGGCACCGAGTTTGAAGGTAGGCCTTGAAATACATCCACAGGTACACCTCCAATTGACTCAAATTATGTCAATTAGCCTATCAGAAGCTTCTAAAGCCATGACATCATTGTTTGGAATTTTCCAAGCTGTTTAAAGGCACAGTCAATTTAGTGTATGTAAACTTCTGACCCACTGGAATTGTGATACAGTGAATTATAAGTGAAATAATCTGTCTGTAAACAATTTTTTGAAAAATTACTTGTCATGCACAAAGTAGACGTCCTAACCGACTTGCCAAAACTATAATTTGTTAACAAGAAATTTGTGTAGTGGTTGAAAACCAAGTTTTAATGACTCCGACCTAAGAGTATGTAAACTTCCAACTATAAAATCTATACCATATAAACAACTAGATCATCTATACTATAAAAACAACTACTACTAATGTTACTACTACTACTACTACTGTTACTACTACTACTATTACTACTACTACTACTACTACTAATGTTACTGTTGCTACTACTACTACTACTACTAATGTTACTACTACTACTACTACTACTACTACTACTAATGTTACTACTATTACTACTGTTACTACTACTACTACTACTAATGTTACTACTACTACTACTACTACTACTACTACTACTACTACTACTAATGTTACTACTATTACTACTGTTACTAGTACTACTACTACTGTTTCTACTACTAGTTCTAATGTTACTGTTACTAGTACTACTATTACTACTACTACTGACACTACTACCACTACTACTACTACTAGTTTTAATGTTACTGTTACTACTAGTACTACTACCAGTACTACTACTACTACTACTACTACTACTACTACTACTACTACTACTACTACTACTGACACGACTACTACTAGTTCTAATGTTACTGTTACTACTACTACTACTACTACTACTATTACTAGTACTACTACTACTACTACTACTGACACTACTACTACTACTACTACTACCACTACTGACACTACTACTACTACTACTATTACTAGTACTACTACTACTACTACTACTGACACTACTACTACTAATGTTACTGTTACTACTAATGTTACTGTTACTACTACCACTACTACCATTACTACCACTACTACCACTACTACAGCTGACTGTCTCTCCGACTGACTGACCGGCTCCCTCTGAGACCGTTCATTTTTTCACTTTACTCATTTAGCAGACACTCTTCTCCAGAGTGACTTACTGGAGCAATTCTGGTTAAATGCCTTGCTCAAGGGCACATCCACAGATTGTTCACTTAGTCGGCTCGAGAATTTGAACCAGCGGTTACTGGCCCAATGATCTTAACCGCTAGGCTACCAGCTACCCACAATGCTTCCTTCAGTCAGGATGGGAGCTTCCTCCATCAATACTTCCTTCAGTCAGGATGGGAGCTTCCTCCATCAATACTTCCTTCAGTCAGGATGGGAGCTTCCTCCATCAATACTTCCTTCAGTCAGGATGGGAGCTTCCTCCATCAATACTTCCTTCAGTCAGGATGGATTTAAGCTTTTAGCTGCCAAGTATGGCCTACATGTAATTATAATAAAAATAAACCACTACCAAAAACCAGTTTACCTAAACCTGGCTAGCACTGTGAATCTAACTAATAACTCACTGTACAGCACTGTTGAATCTAACTAATAACTCACTGTACAGCACTGTGAATCTAACTAATAACTCACTGTACAGCACTGTGAATCTAACTAATAACTCACTGTACAGCTGATGTGGAGGACGTGGGTGGAAGAACCACAACAAACCTTCTTTCCATAATGTTTATTATACAAACATACACGTTTGAGGACTGACTAGCTCCAGAACAATCTGGGTTCTATTCCAGGGCCATACATCACATCAACTGAAACCAAAATGTTAGTTACATAGAACATCACTGTGGTGCTGACTGGCCCACACTACTGCTTATCACCCCATACTGTAGGCGGGACATGAGAGAGAGAGAGAGAGAGAGAGAGAGAGAGAGAGAGAGAGAGAGAGAGAGAGAGAGAGAGAGAGAGAGAGAGAGAGAGAGAGAGAGAGAGAGAGAGAGAGAGAGAGAGAGAGAGAGAGAGAGAGAGAGAGAGAGAGAGAGAGAGAGAGAGAGAGAGAGAGAGAGAGAGAGAGAGAGAGAGAGAGAGAGAGAGAGAGAGAGAGAGAGAGAGAGAGAGAGAGAGAGAGAGAGAGAGAGAGAGAGAGAGAGAGAGAGAGAGAGAGAGAGAGAGAATATATCTATGTGAACCTGTGGCACAGTCTGGCGTGGGGGCGTAGCTGCACTCAGCTGGGCGGTTCAGGGTTAAAGACGAATGAAAACCCTCAGAACCACTGTGTGTGTGCTTCCCTTCGGTCAGGGCTACATAAGACCTCTCTACAGTCCAACAACCCCAACATTATTATAATAACAACTCTCACAATCACACGCTACAAGGCACTACAGAAACCAGCGCTCACACACTGATCCAGAACTGCTGATTTAGGATCAGTTTCCTCTGGCCAAGTCATCATCAATATCATCAGGAACTCAACCACCACTGGCCCTGGAACAGTTGTTAGATGAATAAAGTAACCACAGGCTATAAGTACAGACAGGAGCACTTAGTTGTGAACGTTAAGCTATTCTTGTCCATTTGCTGTGCCACAGTGAGACATAGCCAACTATCACATAGCTATTCTGGTTCATATAAATTAGCCAACTAGAGCTAAGCTATTCTGGTTCATAGAAGTGAGCCAGCTAGAGCTATTCTGGTTCATAGAAGTTAGCCAGCTAGAGCTATTCTGGTTCATAGAAGTTAGCCAGCTAGAGCTATTCTGGTTCATAGAAGTTAGCCAGCTAGAGCTATTCTGGTTCATAGAAGTTAGCCAGCTAGAGCTAAGCTATTCTGGCTCATAGAAGTTAGCCAGCTAGAGCTAAGCTATTCTGGCTCATAGAAGTTAGCCAGCTAGAGCTAAGCTAGTCTGGTTCATAGAAGTTAGCCAGCTAGAGCTAAGCTATTCTGGCTCATAGAAGTTAGCCAGCTAGAGCTAAGCTATTCTGGCTCATAGAAGTTAGCCAGCTAGAGCTAAGCTAGTCTGGTTCATAGAAGTTAGCCAGCTAGAGCTAAGCTAGTCTGGTTCATACCCTTGGCAGAAAGATGTACTGAGACTTACAGCCCTGTGTGTGTGTGTGTGTGTGTGTGTGTGTGTGTGTGTGTGTGTGTGTGTGTGTGTGTGTGTGTGTGTGTGTTGTACGCATGTGTGTCTCACCTGAAAGCGTGGCAGGTCAGGAGGTTTGAAGTCGTTGGGGGAGCAGCCACACCAGTCTACGATATGTTTATACTGACACTTACAGCCCAGCTTCCTGTTCCAGTTGGTGATACGCAGGTTGTTGTCCACCATACTCTCACAGTGAGCACTGTTCTCTAGTACTGTGTGGAAGAACGACTGGAGAGAGGGGGAGGGGGGGGGGGAAATATGTTAGATAGTCAGTAGTGTGCAGTTTGTGCTGATTGCGTAGTGTGTGTGTGTGAGTGTGTGTGTGTGCATGTGTGTGTGTTACCTCGGCAGGCAACAGTGTGTATGCGTAGAAGCGCTTCATGCTGACGACCAGCTCATCTTCAGAGTTGATGATGTAATCCACAAACATGCGGTTCAGAAGGAACCAATCGGAACCTCCGTCCACCGCAATGCCTTCTGGGATCTTGCGGTCGCCTAGGCGCCACATGTGTGTGTCACACTCGAAGAAGAGCCGGTCCAGACCCTGCTTACGGATGAACCTGGAAAGGACACACACACGCAGATGAACACACACACACGCAGAAGAACACACACACACATGCAGAAGAACACACACACACATGCAGAAGAACACACACACACGCAGAAGAACACACACACACACGCAGAAGAACACACACACACACGCAGATGAACACACACACACGCAGATGAACACACACACACGCAGAAGAACACACACACACACGCAGAAGAACACACACGCACACGCAGAAGAACACACACGCACACGCAGAAGAACACACACGCACACGCAGAAGAACACACACACACGCAGATGAACACACACACACGCAGAAGAACACACACACACATGCAGAAGAACACACACACACGCAGAAGAACACACACACACACGCAGAAGAACACACACACACACGCAGAAGAACACACACACACACGCAGAAGAACACACACACACACGCAGATGAACACACACACACGCAGATGAACACACACACACATGCAGAAGAACACACACACACGCAGAAGAACACACACACACGCAGAAGAACACACACACACATGCAGATGAACACACACACACACGCAGATGAACACACACACACACGCAGAAGAACACACACACACACGCAGATGAACACACACACACACGCAGATGAACACACACACACGCAGATGAACACACACACACATGCAGATGAACACACACACACGCAGAAGAACACACACATGCAGATGAACACACACACACATGCAGATGAACACACACACACATGCAGATGAACACACACACACGCAGATGAACATGTGTCTCACCGTGTGTTGTCTCTGCCGTGGGATTTGATGAAGTTCATGTCCCGGTACTTTGTCAGGAAGCCCACCAGCTGTTCATTGGTCCTGAGGAGGGCAGACAGCTGTCAATCAGTCACACAGCCAATCAACACGAGGGGGCACACACAGGCCAAAATTCCAAATCAAAATCTTGGACGCTAACCAGGCACTGTAGGTATGAAAGGGTTTATCTAGGCCCATGCTCTTGGCTGGAGTCCAAATATTTGAGCAACGTCCACCTTTTGTAATGTGATTCCCTTGCCAGTCTATGCTCCTAGACCCCGTGAATAGCAACATACACAAGGGGGCGATAGCAGGGATTTACTTGTTGTTGTCTTCCCATTGTGGTAAAAGCAAAGAAGAATCACATTTTAAAACAACAACACCACTGTTAACTAATTTACATGAAAACCAACCGCATATTTGCCAGTTAGCTGTAGGCAACTCCGCTGGCAGTTTGCTAGCTAGCTTGCTAAAAACAGCAAGCAAGCTAACCTTTTAGCTTCACACATCTTCCCCATGTGAAATAATCAGATTTATAATGAAATAATTTGTCCTGGCAAATATTCTTATACTTACCGGTGTAACCTACTACCTTATTCCAGTTTGATACGCTGCTTCAATGTATTCACTCCCATAACAGCTAAAAATAGAACGACATCACGTTTTGGTCGCAAAGAAAAGGCACATGGCTTAGGGGCTGTTTTTAGGTTGTCAATCAGCTAGTCATCCTTTCTAAACAAAATGCATTTTGGGGGGATTCTAATGCGGCTACAATGTTGTTTGGTTTATTGTTTGAACAGTCGCTGAGATTATATTTGGCTATTAATGCAAAATAGGCTGTTTATTTAATGCCAATCTAAACCAAGACGGCAATCTTGAAGTTGAAGTGATTTGAAAGTTGATTAGCTTCCCACAGCCCATGTAAAATAATCAGACTTATTATGAATTAATAATCCCTGGCAAATAATATTTCATTTTTCTCCCCAATTGGTAGTTACAGTCTTGTCTCATCACTGCAACTCCCCTACAGACTCGGGAGAGGTGAAGGTCGAAAGGCACGCATCCTCCAAAACATGACCCTGCCAAGCCGCACTACTTCTTGACACACTGCTCACTTAACCCAGAAGCCAGCCACACCAATGTGTAGGAGGTAACACTGTCCAGCTGGTGACTGAAGTCAGCTTGCAGGCACCCGGCCAACCACAAAGAGTCACTACAGCGAGATAGGACAAGGAAATCCCCGCCGGCCAAACCCTCGCCTAACCCAGATGACGGTGGGCCAATTGTGCACCGTCTTATGGTTCTCCCAGTCACATGCCGGCTGTGACACAGCCTGGGATCAAACCCGGGTCTGTAGTGACGCCTCAAGCACCGCGAGAAGTGCCTTAGACCGCTGCGCCACTCGCGAGGCCCCCTGGCAAATATTCTTATACTTAACCGGTGTAACCTACAACGTTATCCCAGTTGAATATGCTGCTTCAATGTGTTCACTCCCATTTTG